>NW_023458563.1:14005535-14035193 GCF_013731165.1 Rhagoletis pomonella
CTGCACTTGATAGTAGTTGGTTGAATAAGGAAAATGAATTAGCAACATGAGTTTACGGGATGTACATAGCTCAGTGGTTAACGCTTCTGACTTTGAACATCGATTACGCAGGTTCGATCCCTGCTGAAGTCTAGAAAAAAGAAGTCTGATGAAGAGATGTGGTGATCTCCGAAATAGCTGCTATAACTTCTACCGCATAGACTTTGTTGCTTTTTAAATTTTTCCTAATAAACAATCGTGGTAAAAAAGCTCATTAAAAATATTAAAAATAAAGAGAATTAAATTTATTTTTTATTTATTTATTTATTTAGCTTCAACGCAACAGCCGTTGGCTATATTTCAGCGCTGACACAATTAGAATTACATAAAAAGCAATTTAAATCTAGTGAAAATATTTGCATCTTATATCTACCTTTATTTTAGATAGGAAAACGAGAGATAGAAAGAATAGAGTAATAAGGAAAAACAGCAGAAGGAACGATTAGTTATACATATCTATATTTCATTAGGCATAAAATTTGTAGAGCTCGCTTTTAAAATGCACAGTGCTTTTGATAAGTCTCAATGCGGACGGGAGGCCATTCCAAAGACGAATAGCGTGGACAAAGAATTGCCGCTCGGATATTGAGGTGTTGTATTTCGAGTGTAACAGCTGTGAAGATCTAGTTGACCGGATATAGTGTAATCGGCACTTTAGATACTGCGGTTCATTCGTGACTAGAATTTTATGCAGCATTACGAGACACCTCACCTTCAATAGATCATTAAACGAGATTGAACAAATCTTTGTGGCAAAATTCGAAATATGATCACGCTTTCTAATGCCATATATATACCGGGAAATATTGTTGTACAGTAAATTAAGCTTCTTATTGCATACACTATCACACTTAGCAAACAATTCTGAACCATATAAGAGTGTCGGTATCAGGTAACTTTTAACAAGAAGTAGGCGGATTTTAATTGGGGTAAAATATTGAGTGGCCCATAAGGACCGCAGCATACCATAAACTTTCCCGATCGCTCCATAGATGTGGTTGTTCCAGGTTAGAGTCCTGTTGAAAATTATACCAAGGTTTTTGGCGGAGTCAACGTACCGTATTGTAGAGTTATTCAGCGTAACATTGTCAAAGCTGTCGAGCCGAAAGTTTTTCTTATGTATAACAATGCATTGTGATTTGCTGGGGTTTATGACCAGTCCATTCTTAGAAGCCCAACCATTGACATGGTCTAAATCATAATTAAGATTTCTGATGCAAGTATTAATGGCGTCAGGTGGGCAGCTGAGGTACAGCTGCACGTCATCAGCATACACATGAATCCTACAATGCTCAAGTACTTTAGGTAGATCGTTTATGTATAAAATAAATAATAGAGGACCAAGAACGGAACCTTGCGGTACACCTTGCACTACAGGAGCCAGGCAAGATAGAGAATTACCCGCGCATACTGCTTGCGACCTATCAGACATATACGAGTGTATTAAGTTTGACGCTGAGGTCGAGAAGTTGAAAAGATTTGCAAGTTTTAAGCACAATAAGCGATGGTCCACGGTATCAAATGCTTTAGAGTGATCCAGAAGGGTGAGAAAGGTCACGTAGTTCACATCCAGTTTTTGCCTAATATCGTCGGTGACATTCAGTAGTGCCGTGATACAACCTCGATTTTCCCTGAAACCAGACTGGTATTCGCTCACTAAAGAATGTTTTTTTAAAAAATAATGTATTTGCTTATACATCAGGTGCTCCAGCACCTTGGATAGAAACGGTAGGATGGCTATCGGTCTATACTCGCCATTTGGCTTACGGATCGGAATTATTTTGGCCTTCTTCCAGCAGCTAGGAAACTCCGATTTGGTTAGGATTACATTCAGTGTGTAGGTTAGATGCGGCAAAATTTTTGGCAGAATACATTTAAGGAACTTGGGGTGAATACCATCCAGCCCTACAGCATTAGATTTAATGGCAAGTATTGACTGAACTACGTCGCAATCATCAACACAGACAAAATTGAATTCTTTTAACTTGTTATGAGGGCGGGAACTATAGTCATCGTAGCTGATATTTCTTTTGCTTGGCTTAGTAAATTTTTGATTAAGCACATTAACATCAACATCAACGGTTGCCGTATTTACTTTTTTGCCGATACCTATCTCTCGAATCTGTTTCCACGTTTGGTTGGAACCGACTGCTACACTGAATCTGTGTTCATAATATTTTCTCTTTTGTATTCGTATGGCCCTAATGGCCTCCCTCTTCAGTATTTGGTAATCGGTGAAGAAGGCATCTGTTTTAAAGAGCTTCCATTTGTTATATGCTGAGTTACGCTGATTTATAAGTCTTTTAATATCTTGATTAAACCAGGGACGGTTCGTATGTGTTTGCGACCTTTGAACAAGTGGGACATATCTGTTGAAAAGTGTATTAATTTGGCATTGTAGAAAGTTTACTTGATCATCAGTCGATGTCAAATCGCGTACTAAACCCCAATCAATGGCGTCGACCGACCTCTCAAGTTGATTATAACAGATCCGATTAAAGTCACGATATGAATACGAGTTTCGCCTAAGATTTCTTACGTCGAAATCATAAATAAGGAAAATTAAGTCGTGTTTCGAAAAAACTAGGCGCAGATAATTGATCATAGAAGAGGACGTTAGACAAATCATTAACAAGGAATATATCGAGGAGCGTACTGTTTGTTTGGGTAAAATGTGTAGGGTTCAGTGTGTTTACGGCGAAAAGGCCAAGGTTTTGCATATCTAGTGTAAAAGTATTATTGCGAAGTAAGTCACAATTAAAGTCTCCAGATATGACTATATTTCTGTGCGATACTGTTAGGTCTTCCAGAAACTCAATGAAAGGTGAGTAGTCTATTGTTTTATTTGGCCTATAGACACAGCCTATAAGAATCTTGTCCGAGTTTGTTACGATCTCCACAAAGATATATTCAATGGTGTTGGTAATTGGAGAAACACTATTTAATTTATATGACAGCCCATTTTTTATGTAAAGAGCAACGCCACCACCATGACCATTCCTGTCGTGCCGAAGTAATTTATACCCACTGACACTGAAGAAGTCATCGCTATGGCAAGCTGAGAACCAGGTCTCGGAAACACACACCACATCAACATCGGAAAGTTCAAAAATGTATCTGAATTCGTCAATTTTTTTAACTAAGCTTTGTGCGTTGATATGACATATTTTCAGACCTTTCTTTTGTTTGCTTAGTATTCTGACCATATTAAATGTGTTGTCTTTGATGCCTCCCTGACTTAAAACTTTATTGTACATTATTTTGCACAATCCATAAAAGCATTTTAGAAGCGAGCGAAAGCAAACTTGCGGGGAAGGTATAACTAAGAGATCTGTTGGGTGCAGGCGAAAATAAAACAAAAAGAGTAAGAGATGAGAAATTATGGAAAATAAAAGAAAACTTAATAAACTTAATAACTAAAGTGTGAATCATTATGTGTTTTTTTGCAAGTTGTTGTTTTGCGCTGCAATTCTGCTAACATCATCTTTGGATTTTACAACAGTTGCCTGGTCTTTTGGGTGACATCTTACGTGGACTTGCCCACGTTTGGAGAACACATTCAAGAGTCGCTTTTGGTTTTTCAGCTCATAAGCAAACTTCATGAGTTCACGATTTTGTTTTGTCAAACACTCATGCATAAATATTTTACCCTCTGCATCGTGTCCAATGTCCCGGAGAGTAAGCGGTCTTCTCTTGCTTTTGCAGAAACGAGCTACAGCACGGAAAAGTGAAGAGCGATCACCTGAATTTCCCAGTTTTACAATAATTGGTGCAGGTTTGTTGTTGTTGCTTCTATTAAGCCGAAAAATTTTTCCAACTATCAAATGACATAAAAATTTTCCAAATCCTTGAAGAGGTTTTCGAGAAATATTAATTTAAAAAAATGTTGTTGTTTCCCAATAAAATATATATATTTCGTTATGTTCACTTGAATGATCTCTATCGATCGCATTTTTAATTTTTTTTAATTCGAGAATTGTAGGTAGGCATTTGTTCCATTAGTTTTTATACATTTGTGATGCTTTAAGTGTAAAATTTCACGAAATTCTGCATTAAAATGCAATATTCCAATGTTGAAAATCCGCACAACAATCTTGTGAAGTTAATGTGAATAAGATGGAGCAAAACTGGTATTGCCACTCTATTAAAAATAAAATGGAGGTAAATTGCTGCTGCCACTCTCTTAAAAAAGGTTTTGTGCGTCCAACTGCTTTTTGCGTAGGCGGCCTTCGGCCACGCTAAGGGATTATAACCCTCACTACGTAGAATTCTCCTTTCTGTGTTGGCAAAGAAAATGGACTGAACACCTTTGCAGAGAACACCATTTTGCGTAGGCGGCCTTCGGCCGCGCTTAGGGATTATAATCCTCACTACGTAGAATTCTCCTTTCTGCGTGCTAAGAAAAGGAACAGAAATCCCCTTTTCACAAAAGTATATTTCTTGGGTGTTTTTAAAGTTGAAATACAAATTGTATTAATAGAGTGGCAGCACCAGTTTTCCTCCATCTTATTTATATTAACATCACTATATTGTTTGTGCGAATTTTCAACACCGGAATTTTGCAATTAAATACAGAATTTTGCGAAAATGTACACTTAAAACATCACAAATGTACAAAAACTTATAAATACGTGTTAAGTGAGTTCATTTACTCCATTTATATGTATCAAATTCATCAAAACATAGTGCGAATAGTGCAAGTGTTTTTTGCGAGTAACTATTTAATGAATCAAAAATGTTAATTTCCGGTCTCGGATTATTATTATTGGCGTCAAGGCGCGTCGATTGATACCACTATCGGTCTATTTTGACCTGGTTTCACTAAAGTGCACTACTACCGAAAAAAGGATATGAATTAGAACTATGGATTTCTAATGCTCACATTATACAATAGATGTGTGGGGATTTCGGCTGATTTGGAAGACCACCCTTGGTCACGTCCAGAACGTATTTACCAAGAGGAAAAACCGTGGGGATTTCAGTAGTTTTCCTTGCAATCACCGTTGATGATGCTATGCTTGTAATTTATGGTCTGAAAAGATAGAAAATTGCATTAACTAAATGTGTAACACATCAAATGAAAAAATTTCAATAATTTTTGCCATTTCACAAACCGAATTAACAAGAAATAGCAACGCACCGCGATGCGATATAGAAATAAAAACCAACAGGGCTTCCTTTTTTTGGTAAACAACACAAGCGCTCAGAGCAATCTGATCCGCAATATTATTTTGTGAAAAATAAGAGTGGAAAATAGTTTTTAAACATGATTATCACATTATCTGATTACCGCACACTATTGTGTTTATTTTTTGTAGAATTCTATCTATTGGCTACAAAAACAAAAACCCTTTCTACTGGTATACTGTGGTATGAACTGTCGGCTAAAATAGCTCGCGCATCGCTCCGGGTCCGACGAAGCGTGGTCGCCAAAAGATATTCAACTCTGTCGTCACGCTGCGTTGGATTGGACAATGACCTCACGGTAGACCAAAGCTTGCTCACACCAAAGTCGAAGTGGCAGGTCTTCAAATGCTCTTCCCACTTCTTCCGCTCATGTACGCTCACTAGGCCACCACCATTATCTGGCTCGCGATCTCGACGGTGCATATTTTATCCGACGCAATACAACAATGTTAAGACGAATCATAAAACGTGTGGTGCGTGACGAACGCTAGGCCACCACCATTATCTCGCTCGTGATCTCGACGGTGCATATTGTATCCGGTGCAATTCAACAAAGTTGGAAGTGCATTGAGTTGAATTGTAGCACCTTTTTGTGCCTTGGGAGACCAATTGTGATGTGGGATGTAAATGAGTTCAGTTGCCCGCCGGCCCCCTGCTGTATGTGCTGCAGATGAGGGTGCTGCCTTGTGGTGGTGGTGGTGGGCGGCGTCGCGGGGGTAATTTGCGGTTGGGCAGCACAGCAGGGGCCACGTAGTCACTCCTCCAATCATGCGGGTTGCGGGGTCCGGCATACGCCTTAAAGTGGCACCAGCCAACGCTGGAGTTGCAACTGACTGATGTCGCGTTACGGTATATTCTGGACTGAAAAACTGAGCAGATTTTTGGAGGGACTAAGAGTTGTCGGCGGCGGTGTGTGGGTGGAGGTGCTGTAGTGTTCGTATGCATGTGCGTCTATTGTTGTGTCGTGTTGGGGTGTGGATGTGTTACGTGTTGTGCTGCTCGGGCGAGTGCTGGTTTGCCGTGGAGGCGGTCCGATTCGCACAGCATGGGGCCACGAATGACGTGGTCCACTGCCGGGGCGTACGTAGGCCCGAGCAGGTGCGGAGATGACTCCACCCGTCACAGGCGTTGCACCCTACCGAGGTGGAGTTTGCGTGCAATCGTCTCTGGCATACGCAGCAGGTGCATATTTCTGGCCCTGGGTTTGACTATATGCCAGCCCTGAGTAGAAAGATACGGAGCAGATGTAGCCCCATTATCGAACAACGTTTGATGAATTTCGCTGACCTAAACGGGGTTGGATCGCGGAAACAACAGCCTTTGGTCGGGTAAAACGCGGGTCACTCTGATACATAGAACCAGCTTTGTGTACACTGTCGGGTCCAGTGGTTGTTTTATGAACATCTGGCCTTCGTCCATCGGTTTGTATATGTCTTTAGACGGAGCCTTAGCGACGGCTCTGCCACAAGCAGATGTCTGTTCGGGTGCCCACGTCTGTGGCACCCTACTTAGAACTGCTTGAGCAGCATGGTGTTGTGCTCTCAGATGGGGAGCACTTGGGCCTTCTCATACAGGTGGGGTTTTGGAAGCTTTACATCTACGTGCAGTGCAGTCCACGGCAACCACACGGGCGCTGCATGGTTTTTAACCATGCATTTTAGGTTGCCAAGTATGCCTATCACAGTCAGGTGTTTATGCCACGAGAAATGAGCGATGTTCAGAACAGAAGTGATGCAACAAAGAATGGAAATACTTATGAAACAAAAAGGTCTTATGCACACTACCAAATCTAAATTTTTATATTTTAAGATACTTTTACTGGCAACAAAATTCATCAGAAAGGGAGTCACAGGCGTTCACATCAGTGTGTGACGCCACTTATTCTTTTGCTAAGGAAAGCATTTATATGAATTAATATTTGAATATATACTATTCTTTTTCATTACAGGTACGTGTTTTAAATGCAATGAGCGGGTTTTAGGAGAAAACTCAGGCTGTACAGCAATGGAACAAATATATCACATTGCTTGCTTTACGTGTACACAGTGTAAAATTAATCTACAGGGTAAACCTTTTTACGCGTTGGATGGAAAGCCGTTCTGTGAATATGATTACTTGCAAACATTAGAGAAATGTTCCGTATGCATGAGACCTATATTGGAGCGCATACTTCGTGCGACTGGCAAGCCGTATCATCCTCAATGTTTTACCTGTGTTATTTGTGGAAAGAGTCTTGATGGTATACCATTCACAGTAGATGCCACTAATCAAAACTATTGTATATCCGATTTTCACAAGTAAGTTGCCTAATCCCAAAAGAAATACTCAATCTGTGTAAAAATTCATTTTACCTACATAAGGAACCCTGGTACTATCCTTCATTAAACATCTAACTAGTTTAATAGATTTCGTTAACAAAAACCAATTAAAATAAAAAGACCCGAAGCACATATCCAGAGCATATTCACAGCAGAACAGTTTTCTGCGTTTGCAACACTGCGCATAATGTCGCTTCAAGACGCAGAGAGACAAAGGTAGCACCATCGGCAGTACCGATATTTTGTTCTCAGCGGTTTTTGTGACGCCATGATAGAATTAAGGTTTATTTTTAAGGTCTTTTTACTAGTTTTTGCTAGCAGAAATATTTAGCTAAGAATTTATGCAAAAATTTTTCACTGGCAGAGCCTTTCTTTACTCTTCGTTCTTTCTGAGTGTAATATTAAGTTTTTATTTTCTATATATTATTACGCCACAAGAAAATTTTGCAATCCCTTTTTTGAAGACACCATGAGCTCGATTTCAATGAAACATACACCGATTTATCCCGATACATAGGGGGCGTAGCATCTGACATATAGACTAAAATGTGAAAACCACTATATCTCTAAAACCAATTATGGAAATGAAACTTAACACAGATGCATAGATTGTACTTACGGTGAAAAATGGTAGGTACTGGGAAAGTGGGCGTGGCACTTCCTATACAAAATAAAATTCTCATATCGCTTATCTCTGGAACCGCCTATGCTAACGTCCTGAAATTTGACACAGCAACATATGTTGTGAATACCGTACTTATGGCGAAACGTGGTAGACAATGGGAAATATCGCTTATCTCTGGAACCGCTTGTGCTAACATTCTGAAATTTGGCACAGTTATTTATGATATCAATCACGTACTTATGGCGAAAAGTGGTAGATAACGGGAAGGGGGGCGTGGCACCACCCGTACAAACAGAAATTTTCATATCGCTTATCTCTGGAGCCGCCTATGTTAACGTTCTGAAATTTGACACAGGAACATATGTTGTCAATACCGTACTTATGGCGAAGCGTGGTAGCCAATGGGAAAGGGGGTGTGGCACCGCTCATACAAACTGAAATTCTCATATCGCTTATCTCTGGAACCGCCTACGCTAACGTCCTGAAATTTGACACAGCAACATATGTTGTCAATACCGTACTTATGGTGAATAGTGGTAGATTTTGGAAGAGGGGGCGTGGCACCGTCCATACAAACTGAAATTCTCATATCGGTTATCTCTGGAACCAATTATTATAAGGTGATGGAATTTTATACACCTGGTTTTATACACATATAAATTTGCAAGAATCATTCAATTGGAAACCACTTTCTCCCAGATTTTAAAATCGCATTGAATGATTGCTGTCTCGTTAGAGGGATCAGTATGTTTGGCTTCCGATAGGTGCCGCAGGGATTGAGAGCTATCCTAAAAAACCATATTTATGATCAGATTTGTTTCACTTTTAGAACACATATTAGTAACATAATTTGGTATAACTTGGTAGCCAAATCGTGTGATGAAAACATATATTGGGCTCTGGCCCATTCTTGATAAAACCCCATGTGAAACCGCCGTTAGAGAAGGAAATATTATCTTTTGTTGTAAACCTTCAAGATACTTTTGAAACGCACGCCTTTACTTGAACGGAAGTGTGAGCGTGAGCATGTGTTAGTGCAAACATAGTAGCCATAATGCCACAGAAGTGCTGGCAACATATGTTGTGGTCAAGTTTGCATCATGTACCGCCAGCAATATATGTAGCGTTTGGGACATGTAGCACTAGCAACAAATGCATCGGTGAAGCGGTGTGAGTGTGTGAATGTGAATGCGGTATCTGGTCATGGGACCGTTGAGCCGAATTGCGGTTCGCCTGAGTGAAATTTTGTTGACCTAGACACCCGAATAAAAGGTCCTAAAGATGACCAACGGATTCATTATAGTGGTGACATGTTATTCGAACGTGCAAGTGAAAGTGCAAAGTTTCCTTAAGATAGTGTGAAAAAAATATTAATAAAAATAAATCGGTCCATAACCCGCACAGCTAGCGGTCCCGCACATATATCGCAAACCGTCCGGTGAAGAAAATTTGGAGATATCGTCGAATTTGGCTAATTGGAATAGGAAGTAAGCTCTAAAGATTCCTATTAAAGGTGTAGAAATCAAGTGTTTTGCGTTACTAGTGCCGCCATAACAAATAAGCATAACTAAATGCTTATGTACGTGTACGCACAGAAGGTTTATGTTAATATATGTGTGTGATATGCAAGTGTACATAAGCGTAGCATAGCGAAAATCCGACCATAACGATTAAAATGTGTGTGTTTTGTTTTTTTTCGCCCTCCGAGGAATTGAAAAGGACCTCCACTTACCTTTAACTATAGTCGAGACAATAGAGGAGTTATTGTGACCCCCACGGAGGAAGGAACTTCGCCGTTATAAAGTTGACAGTAATATATATCTAAAAATGGACATCTGTGTCACCCATACCCAACCACCAAATTTTGCACCACCACTACTGGTCGGAAAGTCGCAGATACTTTGGTGAGAGATACCCACTTCCATAAGAAACCAGCAGCAAAAGCGGATTTTGGTGTCTAAGCCAGGATCAACGTAAGAAGCTGACCTCCTGCTCTATAGTGAGCCGAACCTACTCGTAGACACGTGGTAGCCAGAGCATCGATGGCGTCAATATCCCCAGCCCTACCAGCTGTGGATGAAAAAAAAAGTCACTCCAGTTTTATTGAGTTTTTTTCTTGTATTCATTCGAAATGTTGCTCAGTTAGAGTTTTTTCTTGTATTCATTCGAAATTTTGCTCAGTTGGAGTTTTATTGAGTTTTTTAGATATTAAGAGAGTTTTCAAAGTACATATAAGTTTTGAAGTATATAGTTTTTTTTTAAATAGCAATATTACTAAGAGAAGAGTTGGTTTTGTATTACTTACCTAGTTTCTTCCGTCCATTTTCCTTTATTCCTTTTTTTTGAGTTTTTTTGTATGAGATTTCAGTTTTTACACAGTTGATCACATTTCTCTTTTTTTCCACACAGTTTCTCACATCTTTTTTTACTGGAATTTATTAGTATAATAGCGGTTTCCTATTTTTTTTTTTTTTGCACGTTTTGATCGGCCAATTATCAATTTTCTATATTGATTTGATTTGGTTTGAATTTTTATATATATTTTTTGTAACTTTTATTTTATTGGTTTGAATTAGAGATGGGCACGGGCCCCTGCGTAAGCCCGCGGGTACGGGCCAGAATTTTTGCTGTCAGCACGAACTCGTGCGTGCATGGGCGTTCAGTAAAATTTCACAAAAGCACGAAAAAGCCCGTTGCTAATACTACAAATTTAGATAAACTTTTGTTTTTATACAAAAAAAAAAAATAGTACATATTAAAACTCTTTTGATAAAAGAAAAGCAAAAAAATAAATATTTGGGAACCGATAGAAAAAATTAGCTACGTAGTAGTTTTGTTTACATATCTGTACATAAAATACCCTCCACTTTTTCAGCTTCCCAGAAAATATATTATACAAATCTTTGATGTAAAAAATTGATTCGCTTAAGTAAATATACATACATAAACACAAAATTAAAAATATATACATATGTATACATACAATAAAAGTTGGTTTTTTATTTCCGGGCTGGGACGTGTCCCGCGTGCCGGGCCGGGTTGGGCCGGGCCCCACTAAAATTCTTATAGTGCGGGCTCGTGCGTGTTTTTGAAAGTTGATTTTGCACTCGTGCCGGGCCGGGCTTGAAAATTTAGGCCCGTGCCCATTTCTAGTTTGAATCACTAAAATCAACCCCCCTATTATGAATTTCCATACGATAAACGATAAACGCTTGCAAGCGTATCGTATGAAATCAGTATTGGTATTGTCGTTTTCATACGCCCGACTGATACACTATTGTGAATGACCGTGGTTTTTGTTTAATTTATTTTGTAAAATTGAGAACGAGCAATAAAATAAAAATTAAAGGACATCTTTTCTACAATTACGTTTTTTATAAATTTAAATGAAGGAAGTAATGAGACTCGCATAGAAATTTAAGAGATGCTTCGAATCCTCTGGAAATGAATTCTATATTGTAGGTAGCTCATAAATGTAGATTTAAAAGCTTAATTATTAAGAAGCGCTTTTACTTTTCAGAGGAATTTCCGACTTTCCAAAGAAGCAGTTATTTATATCCTGAATTAAGTAGAAAACAAATTGCGTGTACGGAAAAATAAGTCATCCATACCAAATATAATAAAGGTCTGCGCAACTCTAAGATTTGTAGCCCAGGGATCATATCTACAGAGTGTTGGTAATGAGGCGTTACTTGGTTTAGCCCAACCTACTGTTTCCATTGTATTGAAAGAAACATTGAGTGCTTTGCAAACCACTCTATGTAGTAAGTGGATTAGCTCCAAGTATACTGAGGAAGAAAAGAGAAGAGCAAAATCTAGCTTCTTTGCATCAAGTGGTATTCCCGGAGTAATTGGATGCATTGACGGAACCCACATTAAGATTGTGGCACCAGAAAAAAGTTTGCAGCATTTGTATTACTGTCGAATAGGGTATTTTAGCATAAATGCAATGCTAGTAAGTAAAGAAATTTCTATACAATAATTTAAAGTATTTTAAGTTTAATGTTTTTTCCTGTTACAATCTTGCGCCCGTTTTAGACCCGTGATGATTTAAATATATAAAATACATCAATGCCAAGCACACCGGCGCTTCACATGACTCCATGGTTTTTCAAATGTCGGGATTAAAAAGACAATTGGAGTCAATGTATAACCGTGGTGACTCTAACACCTGGTTATTAGGTACTCAACTTGTAACTCAAACATTTTAAATTTAATTTATTTACTTTCTATGTTTTAAGGTGACGCTGGATACGCCTTAGCGCCTTATTTGCTAACACCTTACAGGAATCCTGAAGAAGGTTCAGTAGAAAGTTTATATAACTCACGGCACTCTAAAGCAAGGAATATTATTGAAAGGACGATTGGGGTTTTAAAGAGTCGGTTTCGCTGTTTGCTAAGTGCTCGCGCACTTCACTACACTCCTGCAAAAGCCACTTTGATCATAAATGTTTGTGCAGCTTTACATAATATTTTCACCATACGACGAAGAGGATATTGCAGATGTTCAAAATGAGAATTCGGAAATTGCAATAGAAACTTCTGAAAATGACTGCTCCTATGCGACAAGCTGCAGAAGAAATCAGAAGAAATGTACTGTCTTGTTTTAATTGATTTTTACTATATTTCTTTAGGTTTTTTATAAAAAAAATAAAGCTTCTTGCTTCAGGTATAAACTCAACCCCCATTGTTTTTTAATATAAAATAAGATCACATTCGTAGCTTAAAAGTAAGAATTCAGTCACTATTCACTATATTTTCTAAACTTACTTAAACAAACTAAAATTCACTTTTTTTAATAAAATCACATTCGTAGCTTAATAGTAAATGTATCAAATTAATAAATTCAGTCCACTACACTACACTTTATAAATTTACATATATACATACATACATAAAACTAACAATTTTTATACATATTCTGTTTGATCTCAAGAAGGTTTTTCTTGAGTTCTAACTTCGCTTTCCTATCTCTTCTCTTTCTATTTCCTGCTTATCAATAGCGAATTTATCTTTCTTTATATAGTAAGTTTTTTTGGTGTATACCACAATATTTGAAAGGCTTTGTTTCATCTCTTGTAGTGTGGCCAAAGTCTCCTTTTAGGGTTAGAACTGCTATTTCGCCCCTGCACTCGCGAAGGCCCTGGGATATCGTAGTCTGAATATATTTCCATTTCCGTAACGGACTCATTTTCATCATTATTTTCCATTCCAAATTCTTCGCCTGGCGGATTTTTGTAAGTGGTGTAGCTCATTAGCCTGTTCACCGTCTCTTCCAGATTTGAGAGTGGAACTGTGTTGTGTGGCCCACCTCCAGTTGCTAAATTCTCTGCGTGGTTGTGAGCGCTCTGTTTCTTTGTTTTGTATTTTAAATCGTTCCAAACCTACAATAATAAAATGTTTTAGTCTTTCAGTTCCAAATATACGCACTACTAATATGCTTACTCTTTGCCATGCATCTGATGATCGTGTTGGTGGTCCTAATGAGTTCAGCTCCTGAGTAATTTTTTCCCAACGTGGTTTCGCGACAGCTCCTCTTGCGAGGTCGGTATTCTCCTCCATTAGCGAAGCAAGACGCTCTAGTTGATGCTTGGTACTCAGAACTCTCGGCCTAAAGAAATTTTTGAATTGTGTTTATAACTAGTTCATAATCTATTTTTGCTCATTTTAATACTTACATTATTCCAATTTCTCAAAATAATTAACAAATTTTAATTTGGTATACTAGCACAGCAATCTATCGTTTAAAAATGGCGAACCGCTTGCAAGCGTTTGAAATCGAACCGCTGAGACGTTAGGTATCGTTTGGCAATATCACATTTTTACGATATACGATAAACGCTAACTATCGAATTTCATACGATAGACTTCAATTCGTAATACGGGATAGCAGAATGCAAGCATTTATCGTGTATCGTATGAATTCATAATAGGGGGGCAAGTTTCGTTTTTTTTTTAATTCAGAAAGGGCAAAGAAACCAATATAAGCTTTAGTTCACGTTTTCCCCATTTGCTTGATTTCCTTTTTGTGGTTTCCTTTACCCACGTGTAATAACTTTTTATGGCCATTGAGATTGGGTTGTAAAGGTTTGCAAAAAGAGGTGAATTTTGAATTCACGATTTGACTTCACTTTTTTTATACCGAATCACTTAATTTTAAGCTCACTTTGGTTTCTTTGCGTTTAAAAAATTCTTATTTTACTTGTAAACACCTTTTTTTGCACATTTAATAACTTGCCGCGATTGCTATCGAGTGATCGGTCGTACTAGTGACACTATTCCTAGTTAGTACAGATACGATAGGCTAGTACTTTTATGTATGAGAGAATTGATGTATATTCGTATGTAAGGTTTTCTTCCCCCCACACAGGCTCTTCTCCGAGATGCTGGTACCACCATCGACGAAGGAGCGGAAAAAGTGAGTGAGTACTTTTTTTGACATTAAGTTACTCATGCGAATTTATGTACATGCCTATGTTTTGAGCAGTTTTTACATACGCATGTACATACTCAAGTGATCTTGTTATGGCGCCTCAAAAAAAAAATTAATAAATATATATATATATACATAAATATTGGGGCAGGTCGATTTGTAGAGGCCCAAAAAAATTAACAGAGGCACATCACGATTATTATTATTTGGCTCATTTCAACAATCTTGCTAAAACTGGTTTTTACTCGCAATTCTATGATTAAATTGTAATGTTTGCCCGTGTATATTTATATATATATATATATATATTTATTAGGGCGGGTCAAATTTTTTGCATCAAAGGCACATCGCGATTATGGCTATTTGGATTATTTCAAGCATTTTTGCTCAAGAAACCATAGGGCTAAAATGAATTTCGAGCCAGCGATTTTTTCTATCTCGTTTTTTTTTTCAAAAGTGGCTCACCTGTTGAAACAGCTGTATTGAAAACTAACCAAATGTGTATCTTGGGGTTTTTGGGGTCGAGAAATCCCTTTCTGGCCTTAATTTTTTCTTTTGAGAGCCGCCAGAGGCCGCTTCCGTACTTTTTTTTCGATTTCAATGCCTTTTTCAGAAAATCGACAATATTGCTGCGAAAATCCACGAAATTTGATTCTCATAATGAAATTTAAATTTTTAAATAGCCGAAAATGTTCAGCGTTGAAAATTTTTATTATTTTTTTATATTTTTTTTTATTTTACATATTAAACACTGCATGAAAATGAAAACGTACAGTATGAAAATGAAAACGCATGCTGTCACACATGTCATTTGTCATACAATATGTCGATAAACAGTATTACCAACATAATATTAAAAAGAAATACGTTATACGTATTTAAAAACTGAAACATTAGAAATGGTTTGTTTTTTTTCATTTACATTTAATATGTTTTTATCTTTTAAGTTGAATTTTTGAATAAGGAAAACTATATTAAAATAAGAAAAAAATTTGTTTGTAAAATTCAGAGAACAAATGAAAAAAAAAACGAATTTTTTGTCCTAAATTGAATAAAATCGATATTAGTTGTGCATGAATATACCTCCCTTCTCCCTATTTTGCAACGCTGAATATTTTAGACTATTTAAAAATTGAAATTGCATTATGAGAAGGTCCAACTTCGTGGATTTTTGCAAAAATGTTGTCGATTTTCGAAAAAAGGCGTTAAAATCCAAAAAAAAAAAATTACGGAAGCGGCCTCTGGCGGCTCTCAAAAGAAAACATTAATACCAGAGATGGATTCCTCGGCCCCAAAAATCCCCAGATACACATTTTGGCTAGTTTTCAATACAGCTGTTTCAACAGGTGAGCCAATTTTTGGAAAAATAAACTAGATAGAAAAAATCGCTGGCTCGAAATTCATTTTAGACCTATGGTTTCTTGGGCAAAAATGCTTGAAATAACCCAAATAGCCATAATCGCGATGTGCCTTTGATGCAAAAAATTTGACCCGCCCTAATAAATATATATATATATATATATATATAAATATACACGGGCAAACATTACAATTTAATCATAGAATTGCGAGTAAAAACCAGTTTTAGCAAGATTGTTGATTTTTTTTTAGACAGGCATAAGTTTAGGATTTGCTTAAGTAAGTAATATTTGCTTTTCTTGCTTATTCCATTTTGGGGACCTTCGATTTTTTTGTTGTGGAATTAATTGATTTTCTATTGTTTATAATACCTATTTAAGTGTGTACATATGCTTATGAATGGATACTTATGTAAGTAGCAATAGGATCACACTGATACGTTAAACAGAGGTCTCGACTCGACTTCGGACATGGGAAGTACGGACTTATTACTCCCGCTATAACCTCCGCGGCGC
Source organism: Rhagoletis pomonella (assembly GCF_013731165.1). Taxonomy (NCBI): domain Eukaryota; kingdom Metazoa; phylum Arthropoda; class Insecta; order Diptera; family Tephritidae; genus Rhagoletis; species Rhagoletis pomonella. Next base: position 14,022,012 of record NW_023458563.1, read on the forward strand.
AACACCGCACACACCAATAAAACAGATCCATCGATATATTTTTTGTAAACAATACTGCGAAATATTATACACAGCGAAGAACATATAAAGTGCCTGAACCTTTAAACAAGCAAAATTTTAATACCTGAAGTTTTCAATACATTTTAAGTTTTTTTCTTGTTTATATTTATATTTAAATATTTCATCATGTATTTATATTACTTTTATCTAATCCATGTTTTTATTGCCTGCATATAACCATACGAATACATAACATACATATTATTTTTTTGCGATAACATTTCTGTTTACTTTCTTTTTTTTTGTTGAATAAACACGCTCAGAAATAATAAAATATTTTGATGTCTTTTATTGAAATTTATCGTAATTCATTTTTGGTTCGTTCTGAATTCTTGAATTTATTAATTTTATTATTATTATTATTATCTTTTTATCTTTATTATCAGTTTATTTTCAAAGTTTGCAGTTTTAAACTCAGTTTAGTTTTTTTAGTACATCGTATCGATTATATCTGTTAGATTTTCGTGTGGTAATACTATGAAATGATAATATCTTTGAAGTTTTGAATTTTTGGTGTAAATTTTCTAAGATTTATTATAAGTTTTGAAGGTCCATTGAGTTTGTGATTCCTTTAATTTGAAATCAGTTTCATTATACTTATTTATCTTTTTCTTTGGTGAGTGTATATAGGTATACTGCTCCTTTAGTTTGAATTGTGCCTGGATTAAGTTTTTTTTTTGAAATTAGCAGTTTTAGACTTAGTTTCACCTTTATGAATTCATACATAATTTGATGGCCCCTTGAATTTTAGTTGCCACATTAGAAGGAAAATAATAATAATTTGGTTAGATTCGGAAGTTTTGAATTGTACTAACAACCTTTTGGACTCGTTGAATCTATCTGAAGTTTGTATTATTAGGGTTATTTTTTTCCATTATTATTAGTATTATCGTTTGGTTAATATTTTATAATTTTCATATTTTATTTTTGAGATTTTGGATTTTGTTTTGTTTTCGTCTGAGTTGTTGCTGTTGGGTTTTGAATTAGTTTTGTTTTGTGTTTTATAAGTTTGTCTGCGAGTCGACTTGAAGACAAATTCGGTAGTGAGAGCGGTTGAATGTCTGAGGAGCAAGAGAGTGAAAGAAGGATAGTACGTGGTTTAGGGATTTTTGATTTAAACAGGCCAGTTATCATGAGTTATTTTCGCGCCCTTGAAAACCAGGTCGTGGGTTCAATTTTTAATCAAATTGACACTGGGATTGAACGGCCGGTGGATTTCGTTGCTGCTGATTTTTTTAATAGGTGCGCTGGTAGAATTTTTGGCACGATCGAATCTGAGCGACCAAACTGCGTATCCATCACAAACGAAATTTCGGTTGAGGAACATAGTAGTAGCCTTAGTTTCTCGCAAAAAGTTTATCTGCTTTTCCAAATGTCGCAAAGTGGTTCTTTGGGAGGTGCGAGAAGTGATGACCCTGTAGAGAGCAATCCACCCAGCGACTCGGCAGCTGCTGGTTCAAAAGCTCAGAGGAGTGAGCCTGCCGGCACTGCGACAAGCCTTGAGCAACTGAGCCGATTAACGGCTATGATGATGCAAAAAAATGAAATGCGGTCGCAGTGCATGAACGAGGTGCGGCATATGAGAGATGATGTTGCGAGCCTTAGCGGCCGGCTTGCTGAAATGGAGACGTCAGCCCAAGCACTGGACCATCGCTCCACCAATGCATAAACTCAACAAGAAATCGGGAAAACGAGGGTGCTGGTAGTAGAAATAATGAGAGGCCTGCACACGACGAACGTAAGCCACCAAGGTGGAAGAAAGTCGACCTCGAGAAGTGGCATATTGAATTCGACGGCACTAGTAAAGGAATGAGCGTAGAAAGTTTTACTTTTCGCGTTTAAAAGTTGAGGGATCAAAATAACATCTCTTTCTTCCAGCTTTTCACGGACTTTAACTGTCTGGTTTCCGGCGGCGCCTTGAAATGGTATTGGCAGGTACTTGAGGACCAAGCGGATAATCCCGAATTTGGATATTTCGAGATGAAATGCGAGCTGCTAAACCATTTCAAGACTGCTGAGTCCCTTAGAAGCAGATGGTAGGAATAATAAGGGGTAACCTAAAGGCATACTTAGCCAATTTGACGTTCGCGTCCAAAATGGAAACTCTGGCGAAGGTGAACAAGAGTAGGGCTAGAGCCGTAAATGAGTTAGAAATAGAGCTAGTAGAGAACACAGGAGATAAAATGTTAGAAGCGTTTGATAGGAACAAACTTGATAGGAAACCACAACACTCCCTCCCAGTGAAGAACTGTGATACTACGTCCATGTCCACATCTGTTTGTCCTAAGGCATCCAAGTCCACCATTAAATCCTTTTGTCCTTCACCCTTCCACTTAATGTTGTGTTTCTCTTGCGGCATGCCGGTGGACCACTATACGAAAAACCCGGCTGAGGTCCAAAGAGAAACCAAGTGTAAGTCGTCATTTTATAATATGCTGTGTTTTGCTTTTGGTGGTGATTCGTCCTTTTGTGTTTATAAAAGTAAGGGAAACTCCAGTCTGGCGGAAATAACCGGGAACTTTAGCCGGGAAATGGGCAACCCGGAGATGTGTTACGATGTGTTAGCCCTACTGGATTCCGGTGCTGGTGCTAGCTGTTTAGGATAGAACGCAAATTTGCTATTGAAAGATAAAGAAAATATGATTCTGCAAATCAGGGGACAGAATATTAAGACAGCTAATGGAGGAAAGACTGCTGTAGTTGGAGCCATCAAGTTACCAGTGTTGCGGGACAATCAAACAAGGGAATTAGAATTTTTAATAGTACCTGGTCTTCAACAAGAGGTGTATTTAGGTATCGACTTCTGGTTAGCTTTTGAAATGAGTGTTGTAAGCAAAGGAATGAATGGGGGTGTAAATGATGCTAGCTCCTTCGATGCCGTGCAACGAGTTCTGACATCTGAACAGACGAGCGCATTGGAATGGGTGAAATCCCAGTTTCCCTCATTTGTAGCGTTAGGGTTAGGCCAGACAAAGCTAGAAGAGGATGTTATTGAGGTAACTAACGAGAATCTGCCAGTTAAGTAGCGTCACTACCCGATTTCGCCGGCCATACAAAAACTAGTGTATGCTGAACTCGGCCGAATGCTGAGCATGGGAGTCATCGAAAAGTCCAATAGTAGCTGGAGCTCACAGGTCTCATTGGTGATTAAAGGAATCTTGATTACGTAGTCGGCGATTCCTGGGCATGTCAGGTTGGTACCGTCGATTTATCCAGGATTATGCCACCATTGCGGATCCGCTGCACGACTGCCTCTCAAAAGACAAAATCAAAAAGTTTAAGATGACTGACGAGGCCAACGCTTCCTTTGAGAACTCTCTTGGTAGTATCCACAAAACCTTGGCACGACTGCGCGATAAATACTAATGGCCTGGGATGGTAGCCGGCGTATGCGCCCACATAAAAGATTGTGAAGTTTGTAAGACAAACAAAATACTAAATGTTATTAAGAGATCGTTAATGGGCAAACAGCATATAACAGAACGACCTTTTCAGCGTTTGTTTATAGATTTTATGGGTCCGTTTCCTCGTATTTGTGATGGTAATGTGTATGTCTTTGTATGTCTAGATCATTTGTCGAAATTCGTGCTCCGCCCCCCCAGGCTTTGAAGTTTACCTTATATGTAGGTATACAATCTTCGATTATTACCACAGCGACCACAAAAATGCAGTTACCAATATAGCAACTCAGTTGCCAGCTTGCAGTTGCCATCTATAAAACCATTTCAGCCAGTGGCCACCCAACTGAAGTTCGGTTGCCATATGCCTAAGTCGGCTCAGCTCGATGTTCTGGTCACATACATAAGTACTCATTTTCATGAGTCTATCTCTTCTTATTCTGGTACTTACAAATATCGCACCAAAGTTATAATACCATTTCATGCTCATGAAAGGTATAGTTTTCAGATTTCAAATCGGTGAAGTAGGTAACAAAATATAAATTTAAGCATTTTCTTAACTTCTTCCCAACGTATCTATTAAAATGTCATTTTCAAAAATGTCATGCATTGCTATGCCATGTCATTCCATCTCAAACATACTGTTATAGCATGTCAGTGATTCTTAGCTCAGCAAACAACACTGTTGTGTTTCTGCAGCATATTTTTAATACTGTTTAATCCTGCCTTGTATGAAAATGTATATAGCAGGCGTGGGCAAGGCCGAGGCCGAAAAGAGCCACATCTAAGTTCTAAATTCTACAAAGAGCCACAAAAAAAGAACCAGAAGAGAAAAAATTTATTTTTAAACAAAATTATTATTAGATATGAAAAACATTAATTTTATTATTATTCTATTGTACGTAAGATTCAAAAGATCCCTTTGGCGAGATTTTCAAAATCTGGTGTTAGGTCAGTTAAAGCCGTTCGTACCAATTCTGTTAAATGTTGGATAGTCAATAGGTACGTTTGTTTAAAATCTCCAGTAAAAAATGTCCAACAGCGAAATTCCGGCGAAATGTCATCTGTTATCTCACAAGAGAAAAATATCGAAAATAGTACGCGAACAGAAAATTTTCAGAAACTTGCAAATTAGACGAACAGCTGATAGAAATATTGTTTACATTCAAAAAAATTTAAAACGTAAGAAAACAAATCTCGAAGCCTTATCCTGACACAGTTCACGGACTAAGCGAACAATTACTTCTTATAAGTTTAATTAGTCGCATTTTACTATTTTAACTTCCAAACCATCAAATTCAATTTAGTGATTTACGTAAATTCCAACCAGCAGTTTTTGATCAGCTAGTTTCTTGTAGGCAAATTGCTGTTGGCAAAAATTTTTCCAGCAGAAACTAGCAGATTTCCCTCAAATGAAATGTCATTTTGCTCTCTCAATTTCCCTACTTTGCAAGTTTTTTGCGTACGCGAACACAAAAAGCTGATAATTTTTATAACCTTCAATAATTAACAGGTACGCGAAAGCAACTAATTGTGAACGGTATTTTTACTTTACGAATGTTATTGTAGAGTACAAAGACTCACAGTTATACGTTGTACCAAAAACATCAACTTTTCTTCTTTTGCTTTTCTTAAAAAGGAGTATTTCGGATATTGTAAATGCATCCTCAATTATGTAACATAAAAAATCGTTTATGAAGTATGCCAATTTAAATAATTTCAAATCCGTACATCTTTTTTCAAAATCTGCTTTTAAATCATGTGCAATATTTTCTCTAGCCATGGATCTAGCTGAGCTCTAGCTGAGATCCCTTTCTTTTTTAAACACCTCGGATATCACTGACCATTAAAAAGGACCCTGAATGACCGCAAACCTCAAAGCTTTACACATTTTTGTATGTGATTTTTAAAATGAATCAATGGTTGAATTTTTGTACTGAAAGGGCTAACCCTAAAAGTATAATCTACGTCCGCGGGGCGTATACGGAATGGTCTTTTTTTTAATTTTGACACAAAATTTACTTTTTATTTTGTTGTTTTAAATAAATGTGGTTATAGTTTTTATTAATAAAACTATGTTTTATTATTAGTCAAACTCACAACTGCAATATTCTTTAACAAATAAGGCAGGACTAAGTATATTTTAGCTCACAGGTTATCTTTTAAGTACATAAGCCTTTAGGACGTATGTTAAGGCTTTACGTTACTCCCAAATAGATTAGGCTTCTAGGGTTAAGAAAGCTTTAGTTTGAAAGTGTGATATTAAATGCTTTTCACCATAAAGGGCGCCAAGTTTCAATGATTATTGCGTTTCAGATTAAGATTAATACCAGATATTGTGAAAGGTTGGACTATACCTTAAAGATGACGGTTTTCTCATGGCCCACTGCAGGAAGCTTAGAGTAGAGTAATGTCTTTTAAGAACTTAAAAATTATCCTGGGTTATCAGGTGTCTAGCAATACATATTTAATTGTTGTCTTTCACGAAGTTCTTTAAATAAATTTTGAGCTAAGGGTGGATACTGTGACCTCATTGTCTTTGGCCATAACTTCCTTCTTAAAGAGAGGTTTTTGTTTACCCTTTATTTGTTTGTCCCTTACGTATATGACGTCGTTTTCGTCATAACGTTCTGGTAGGGACCTTCTCTTATTATGCCTTCGAATCTGGGCAATCTGTTTCTTTTTCAGAAATGTTTTTAAATATTTGTTCATTTTCCTACTTTAATCTAAAAGTTCCTGGTAGTTGGAGGCCCTTGAGCGATTAAAGAATACTTCGCTGGGTTTTCAGTTTGTAACCAAGTGAATTGAGTTGTTGTAGCGGTCTACCGCAATGTTAACTAGCTCCTTCGTCTTGAAATTCGGGTTAACTGATTTTAGACATCTAAATATTTCGATAAGGGTAGAATGGAGCCTCTCAACTTGACCATTTACCTGGCTTCTTTGTGATGGATTCCTAAGGATTCTAATAAGTTTTGTGTTATCGGGCTAACTAGCCCCCTTTCGTTGTCGGTCACTAATACTTTTGGGGTGGTAAAATAGGGCAAAAGTTTTACCGTTCTTTGTTTTAGGTGCAAACTTGATCTGTTCCTAACGTGGAAAAGTTTTGCAAATTTTGACAATTTGTCTATACAGCTTAAAAATTGTTCTCCTTCTATGTCAAAAATAGCTACGTGGATGATTTCACAAGGACATGATGGGATTGGTGTGCTTTGTAGCTCTGGCCTGTTTGGGTGCTTATCATACTTGCTAACCCTACACGTTTCACAGGACATAATATAATTTCGAATTGTACTGCTCATTTTTGGAAAGTAGTATCGCTCTAAAGTTTGTTTCCTATTCTCAGTAGCATTTCGATGCGCTCTCCTATGCTCTTCCCATATGACTTCACATATTCTATCAGGGTTTCGCAGATCTTCTACAAGAGTCTGAGCTACCCGGACCTTATCATGCATAAAATGTTCTAAATACACCGCCTGAAGCATCCCTAAGTGAGTTTCTGGCATTTTTATGGCATTGATTACATCTGGTTTCAGTTTTTCCTTGAGTACATTAACGAGCTGTTGCTCGCTGATTCCCTCAATTACTAGGTAGTGCCGAAGATAACCGGGAGTGGGCTCCTCGCATATATGCAGCCTGCCCCGAACACAATCTGGTTCCTAAACACATTCAGTGTCATGTTCAGCAATGTGAATGGTGTCGCCGGTTGAACTGCTCTCGCTGGCAGAATCTGCTATTGAACCCATTGTTGCATTTTGGCTGGCGATTTCAGAAGAGGATGTCAGGTGGTTTACCTGCGTTTTTAATCGCGAAAGAGCATCAGCCACGACATTGGATTTCCCTGGCTTGTATTTAAGTTCGTAGTTGTATTCCTCTATTCTGGATGTCCAACGCTTCAGCTTGGCGTTGTAATTACGGTTGCTAAGTGAAAAGAGTAGTGGCTGATGGTCTGTAAATATTCGTATTTTTTTTAGCGCCGTACAGGTAATTTCGGAGGTTGTCCAGTGCCCAAACGATAGCAAGCATTTCTTTTTCATTCGTCGCGTACCCTTCTTCTGTGGTGGTTAGACTTCGTGAAATAAACGCAATGGGTTTGTCCTTGCCATCGTAGTCCTGCGAGAGTACCGCACCAATCGCGAAATCGGAGGCATCAGTTGTTAGATTAAAGGCTTTTTCGAAGTTGGGGAAGGTCAGGACTTCGGAGGTCGTCAACACTTCTTTGAGATCTTCAAATGCCTTTAAGGCTTCTTCGTTCAGGGATATTGGAACTTTTTTAGACTGGGTCGCTTTTACCTGTGCGTGCTCACCTCTAGTAAGATTAGTTAGAGGTTTTGCGATTTTTGCATAATCGCGGATGAATTTTCTGTAATATGACGTTAGTCCTAGAAAACTCTTAAGCTCCTTTAAATTGCATGGAAGGAGCATATTTTTTATGGAAACTACTTTATTGGATCTGGCAGTATCCCTTCAGAGGTCACAATATATCCAAGGAATTCCACACTTGTTCTTAAGAACTGTGTTTTTTCCAGATTTACTTTAAGACCAGCCGCCAAGAGTCAGGCAAGGATTGGTTGATTGGTTGGTTTAAGTGGATTGTCACTCAGGTGACAAGCAATTAGCAAGTTTGCCATTTTGATTCCACAACTCGTGCAACCTACAGCCATTTGGCGGCTTTAATAAATTTCAGTACGTCATACAGAGAGAGGCAGCTGCACTCTGAAATATTCTGCAGGAATGGTTTGCCGAGTGTATTTAGCCTCATCCTTGCGAGCGCTGGACACTCGCACAGCAAGTGTTCGACTGCCTCTTTTGAGCCCGGGTCATCGCAGCTGCGACAGAACCTATTGAAGGGCAGTCCTATCCTTTCGGCATGTACCCCAACGGGCCAGTGCCCTGTGCACACTGCAGTAAGTTTGTAGGCATTTGTTTTGCTCATTCCTAAGAGAGCTTTGGTTTTGAGTGGGTCGTAGGACACCCAGGCCTGTCGGACAATTCTGTAGGATCCTGTGCAGTTCCACCTCTGCCTGGCCTTCGAATGATAAAATTCGGTAATTTTTGTCTTAATCTCCCTGAGCGAGGCGCCCATGTCCACCGCGTGGGACATATCCAGTGCGGAGCCGCTCCTTGCTAGTTCGTCCGCTGCCTCGTTTCCGTAGATGCCCCTATGTCCCGGGACCCATATTACGGTAATTTCGTATTGATCAGAGATATAGGCCAGCTCTCTCCTACATTCATCCACTAGCTGAGATCTAACAGAGTTAGAGGAAAGTGCCTGAATAGCCGCTTGGCTATCCGAGAGGATGTTCACTTGCGTTCTCGCGGGTACATTGTCTTTGATGTACCTTACTGCCTCCTTAATAGCAAAAGTTCCGGCCTGGAAGACGCTTGCATAGTCTGGTAGGCGGAAGGATAATTTTAGGTTATATTGCTCAATGAAGACCCCAGCACCAACCCCGCATTCCATCTTTGACCCATCCGTAAAGACAGTTAAGCCCTGCAAGTACTCGAAATCTTCCTGTTTCCAGTCACTGCGGCTTGGGAATTTCGTGCGGGGTTTGTGGTGAACCCAGGTCTTCGACAGGATATAGTCAGTGGGCAGCGCTTTAATTTCAGACGGTATTGCGTCTAGGATGGAACCGTGCCCGAACGGTCTTTCCTTCCAGAGCCCCAGGGCACGCAGTCTGATGGCGCTGTTAGCAGCTGAATTCTCGATGAAGATATCTATAGGTAATAAGTCAAGAAGGACGTTCAAAACGTCCTTCGGACAGGATCTCATTGCGCCTGTTACGCTAGCGGCTGCTGACCTTTGAATTCCGCCTAGCTTTTTAACTACGTAATCCTTAGTAAGGGCTGGCCACCAGACCAGCGCCCCATACTATAGCTGTGTACATCCAGTGCACAATTCTTGGTTTCAAACCCCATCTGTTGCCCAACATTCTCTTGGCCGCATAGAGAGCCACCGTGGCCTTCCTAGCACGCTCCTCAATGTTTGGTTTCCAGTTAAGTTTGGGATCCAAAATAACTCCAAGGTATTTCACCTTCATTGACAGATCCAGTTACGTTCCTCGGAACCTGGTTTATTAAAATTTGGTAATTTTGTTTTATTTGTGAAAAGCATAAGGTCAGTTTTCTCCGGGTTTACGCTAAGAGAACAGCTTATGGCCCAGGAATCTACTATCTTTAAAGTCCTTTCCATAATTTCACTTATGACCGAAGTAAACTGACCCGATACCAGCATCGCTACATCATCGGCGTAAGCCACCGCTTTGATTCTCTGAGAGTCCAGCTTTACCAGTAGTTTGTTTAAGACCATGAGCCTTAGTAACGGTGATAGCACTCCTCCCTGTGGGGTGCCTCTCACTGCATATACGGCCCTGCTTTGGTACCCCAGTTCGGCATGTATTACTCTGCTCCTTAGCAGAGACACTATCCAAGCCCGGACAATCCCTGTTTCCATAAGTGCCTCATGGATGGAATCTACACTGACATTATTAAAGGCCCCCTCGATGTCTATAAAGGACGCCATTGTAAATTGCTTATAGTAGAGCGAACTCTCAATTGTACGTACCACTTCATGTAGGGCAGTCTCCGTTGACTTCCCTTTCAAGTACGCATGTTGAGAGCATGATAAATTGGACATCTTTTCCCTAACATACAGATCCAACAGCCTCTCAAACGTCTTGAGCACGAAGGACATTAGGGTTATTGGTCGGAAATCTTTAGCATTGTCATGACCCCGTTTTCCCGCTTTAGGAATAAAAATTACCTTAATCTTCCTCCAGCTTAACGAAACGTGGTTCAGTATTAGGCACCCTCTAAAAATTGTTTCTAGGACTGGAATGACCATCTCAGAAGCTTTCTGAAGCATGACTGGTAGTATTCCGTCCATACCCGGTGATTTATAGGGTGAGAAGCTGAAGATAGCAAATTTTATCTTTTCCCTCTCTAGTAGCTCCTCTAAGAGGTCTTCGGAGAGGGTTGGTATATGGTCTGGGGCATCGGTTTCCACTACGTCGATTTTGCACCCTGGAAAATGTGTATTCAGAAGGATATCCAGCGACTCCCCAGCCGACTCGGTCCATGAACCATCTGACCTTTTTATATATGTTGGCTGTGAGTGCCCTTTGGCAAGGATTTTGCTTAATCTCGCAGATTCGTTGGTGTCATCGATGGATTCGCAGAATTCCCTCCAGGACGCCTCCTTGGCGTCCCGTATCGTTTTTTTGTATTTCTTTAGGTTCTCTCTGTATAGGTCCCATACCTTAATCATGTAGCATTCGTTGAAGGATTTTCTTACTTGCTTCCGTAGCGCTGTAAGGTTCTCATTCCACCAAGATGTGCGCGCTTTCTTGCCATACCTCAGCGGACATACCTTCGTAAGGGCCTTTCCGAAATCCTTATTCAGGCTGTCCGCTTTGGCGCCCAGCTCGCCTCTTGTAGGAATGTCTTCAACTGGTAGTTTCTTCAATTCTTTTCCAATAACCTTTTGAAATAGGTCCCAATCTGTTTTACGAGGGTTTCTAAAGGGAATAGGCGTATCCGCCGCAATATTTAGCTCAAAGAGTATCCGACGGTGGTCCGAGAGGGTCTCTTCGTCGGATACTCTCCATTTATTGACCTTTAGGCTCCCCCCGGTCAGCAGAGTTAAGTCTAGGACCTCTTCCCAACCGCAAAAATCAGAGGTACTAGGAAATATGAAGGTGGGAGTACTACCTCTATTACAAATCCTAAACGTAGAATCAATAATAAATTGAAATAGCGACTCACCTCTTTCGTTGGTTTCCGAGCTGCACCATAATGTATGCCGTGAATTGGCATCGCAGCCGAGTAACACTGGACTAGCTCCTGCTAGCCTTTGTAAAGTGACGACTTCCTGTGGCGGACACGGCCTGTCGTGCGCCATGTATACGGATGATATAAGACAGCTTTGTTTATTCATCAACTCCAAGTTGACGACTGTAGTATCCGGTGAGCTGAAATTGGAACATAAGAAAGCTTTAATATGTTTTTTAACCAATACACACGCGCGGGGTTTACCTGATATACTAGTGTAAAAGAGGTTATAGCGGGCGTCAGTGAGTCCCTTAACCTCTAGGTCCCTTACCCAAGGTTCCTGTATCAACGAGATGTCGATGTCTTCCTCCCTTAGGAAGACCAGGAGCTTGTCCGAGGCAGCCTTAGAGTGCCTAAGATTTGCCTGGACCACCTTCATCGACTTTCTCGGCATTGTTAACTGGCCCTGTGCCTGCCAGCACCTGGTTGGCATCTTCAGCGACCTCTTCGTCCGCGGTAACCTTGAGGTTCATATCGCCCAACATCTGGTTGGCATCCTCGATATCAGCCTCTGGAATCGGCTCATTGGAGCGGAATATTTTTAGTTTCGCTGTTCTCACCCCGAAGAGCAGCTTATTGTCCATTTTTTGCAATGGCCCAATACTTTCTTCGTTAAGCCTCAGAAGGTACGAAGAATTCTGCGCGCCCTCTAGAGGCTTTTCTGCACGAATGACTACCCAGTCACTCATGGGTATTTCTGGATTCTGCCGTTGCAGGAAGCGGATCAACTTGTCGCTATCCATAGCCATCTTCGGCAGCCAAATGCGGGCCCTGGGTTTCCTAGGTACCTCCTCGGCAGGGATTAGTTTGAACTTCAAACCCTCCCAGGCGTTGCCGAGCTCGGCTACGCACTTGCCGAGGAATTCCCTAGAGAACTCATCTCTACATTTGAAAATCCGGCAACCCCTCAGGGACTCACTGGAGTCAAATCCTGGAATAGGGTTGTCCGGATTTTCAAACAGAGTCGCCCACCCGTTCAGAGAGTTTTGACTCGATCTCGACCCACCTCTCCTGAACGGGCTTACCGCTGCCTGTGGCTTCCTCGACAAGCGCGACCTGAAGGTGATCCCTGGCCACCTCACAGTACCGTCGTTTCGCCAACGTTTCTTCTTGCTGGGGCGTGCTTTTTGTGTCCGCCCTTTTTCCAGCTGGTTCTGTTATAGACTCCTCCTTAGGTCTACTTCGTTTGCTTGCCACAGGCTTCTTGGTTGGTTTTGAAGTAAGGTACCTCCTGTACTCCTCCACCACTTCATTGCACCTGCGACTGTCTTCTTCATCCTTGGGGTGTACAGTACCGGCCGCTGCATACTTGGCAATCTCGTCAAGAATGAAGACAGCCCTGTTGTACCTCGACCTGAGCGCCACCCCCGAGGACTTGGTTTTCCTCCTTTCTTGTTTTGGAGTGCTCCCTGGAGCACTCAACGCTGCCTTTGAGGAAGATGGGGTATTGTCGGGATCGCTAGGCTTAGCGCTCACCGGTATTGTTGTCGAAGAGCGTGCAGAGTCCTGACTGGAAGCGAGGAGCACGTCCTTCTCTGCGCTCAGGCTGTCTTCCGAGACATCTCTCCTCTCTTCGAATTTTGTGTTTGTTTTTTGTTTTTATTATTGTTTTTGTTCATTGTTTTTTGTTCCCACGAGTATGCCCGGAAGGGGTGGTCCACCCCGGCAGAGCCGGCATACCGTGGTAAGGCACTTATACAACCGACCTTGGCCGGGCATCGGAGGGGACCGTTAGCGACCAGTTCTTTAAGCACTACTGGCCATTCATCCATCGGCACGGGTACCTCAACACCACTGGCTTAAAGTGCTTTCCAGAGGAGGGAAAGGGGGAGAGTGGTCGGCAATATATAGGTGGGGTGATAGGTAAGGGGGGGGGGGGGGGGGGGGGGGGGGG
>NW_023458563.1:14045193-14064458 GCF_013731165.1 Rhagoletis pomonella
AGGATTTCGTAGGGGAGAGGGCTAGACACTTTGCAGTGAAGAAGCGATAAAGTTCGGAGAGATACCCGTTTACTTTCGAACACAGGTCATCAATTCCATTCCCAGTCGCCATGATCGAGCAATCTCTGCATAAGAGACAATCGAGACTCCCTCTGGTGGTTGAGGGAGCTTTGAAATGTAAAAGTTAAACAGTAGCGGGGAAAGGACACCACCCTGAGGAACCCCCTGTTTTATTTTTCGCTGCTTACTCGTTTTGTCTCTAAACATTACCGACGAATGTCGACCACTCAGATAATTTGCCGACCACCGTTTGAGCCTCTGTGGGAGAGAGGAGGCCTCTATATCTTCTAGTAGCGTGGAATGGCAGACGGTGTCAAACGCCTTTGACAAGTCCAACGCTACTAGAATCGTTCTCTCACAGGGACGGTTTCGGTTAAGGCCACGAGTTATCTGAGTGTTTATGGCGTTAAGTGCTGTTGTTGTACTGTGCACTTTACGGAAACCATGCTGATGCTTCGCTGGGGTCAGGTGGTTTGTGAAGTACGGGAGTAGCAAGGCCTCGAGTGTCTTCGCTACCGGGGAAAGGAGTGGTATCGGACGATAGGAATCTCCTTTGTTGGCAGGTTTCCCCGGTTTGAGCAGTGGGACCACTCTCCCCAAATTCCAGATGTCTGGGATGATGAGAGTGGCCATTGACAAGTTGAGGACCTCCGTTAGGTATTCTACCCCCGCAGGACCCAAATTTTTCAGCATCAGCATGCATATTCGTCGGGACCCATGGCTTTGGAGGCTTTCGCCTTCCCGATGGCCACCTGAACTTCACCGCAAGTGAAAGCAAGGGGGGCACAAGTTGTTGGCAGTTTGTGCAGCCTTCTGGTCACTCGACGCTTGGCTTTGTCCACCGTAGGATGCAGTATGAACTGCCGGCTAAAATAGCTCGCGCATCGCTCCGGGTCCGACGAGGCATGGTCGCCGAAGGAAATTTCGACTCTGTCGTCGTGCTTCGTCGGATTAGACAATGACCTCACGGTTGACCAAAGCTTGCTCACACCAGAGGTGAAATTACAGGTCTTCAGATGCTCCTCCCACTTCTTCCGCTTATGTACGTTTACTAGTTGCCGAATCTCCGCGTTGAGATCCCTGATACGGGGATCTCCGGGATCGGCCTGACGACGGCTATCACGCTCATCGGCTAGAACAGCCGCTTCGGCAGGGAAGTTTGGACGTGGGTCCGATATACATCCTGCCGGTATGAAGCGAGCTGCAGCAGCAGTGACAGCCCTGCGGAATTTACGTTCACCGAGATGGACGTCGGTTGGTGTGGGGAGCGCTGTGAAGGTGTTTTCGGTAAACTCCGCGTAACCTTTCCAATCAGCTTTAGAAAAGTTGATATAGGTCCGGTGTTTGGCGGAGGCAAAGTTAGTTGGTTTATCTATCGAGATGACTATGGGTAGGTGGTCTGATGCTAGAGTCAGCATAGGTCGCCATGTTATGCTGTTTACCAGACCAGCGCTGACTATTGTGATGTCTGGCGAGCTACTGCAGTTACTCATAATCCTTGTGGGTGCGTCGTCGTTCATTGTGCAGAATGTCGAATCGTCTATCTGCTCAACCAAGTTTGTTCCCCTACGATCGTTTGACAGGCTTGAGTGCCAAAGATCGTGGTGCGCATTAAAGTCACCTAATACCATACGGTTTTCACCTCTGAGGAGCGCACCTATATCAGGGTGATATCCTGCCGGGCAGCAGGTGACAGGGGTATGTATATGTTAAATATTTCGAGCTCGACATCGCCTGACCGGATAGCGATGCCCTGACATTCTAGGGTGGTATCCCTGCGGTCGATGCCTGCTTCTAGAGTGTCCTCTTCGTTTGTGCTGTTGTTCAGTATCCTTCCGACATTGTTCCTGGTTCTGAACGATGTGCGAATGTTGAATTTTTGGAAAACCGTGGCCAGTTTGTATGTCATTTTACCCGTGTAAGTTAACACTGCCCAAGCTGCATCGTTGTTTTCTTTCTTGTCCCTACTTTTTCGTTTCGAGTCCTTCCTAATGTTGTCCACCAGATCTTTTTTGTATCCATTGTTTCTGGCGATAGCATATATTGTGCCTAGCTCTCTCCTGTGTGGTTCCTTAGTTAATGGGGTTCGCTCAAGTCTAGTTAATAATTGTCTAAATGCTGCGTTTTTGTGTTGTTGTGGGTGGTTAGTGACAGTTAAAACAGCACAAGGCCGAAACCGGTTTGTCTCCAAACCAAATTTGACAAGGGATGGCGGAAAATCGCTCCACAATAAAAAATTAAAGTTGCGGTGAACCAACCGTTCACCGAAGACCAAATTCAAAAAAGGATTTCACAACGTTATAAAAGTATATTTATTCTGTGCTTATGCACCATAAAATTATATTATAAAAGTAGACTTATTGAGTGCTCAATGCACCACTAAATTTATGTTATAAAAGTAAACCTATCGTGTGCTCGGTGCACCACCCAAAAATAGACTGACTCTAACAATTCAATATTCCTACCAACTAACTTCTTAGCCTACCCAATTATGTTGCAGTTCCCATGCTTTTGTATTTCGCAATCCATCGGTTGCGCGTGTAGGCCGATATTGTCTACCTTGCAATTCTCACGCTTTCGCTGGTTGTGTTTGCCTAACGTGATCGCGCTGTTGCGCGTGTGCTGCATCAGCGAAAGTTCTGCGGAGTAATGATGTCACGGGTCTGGCAACCTGAGCAAAGGGTGATCCATTAGGTAGCGTTAAGTTAACTTGCATTTTAAGAATACATCCAAAATTTGTATTAGAGAATCAATATGAAATAATTGCAGACACGATTAACCGATTTGCTGAGCAACCGAGACGTCTGCTTTTTAAATAATTTTTGTAAAACAAATTAGCAAGTACATATCGTCTCCCGCATGCCAGAAACATGAATGTGTAAGGATGAAAATTGTTGGATTTTTTTTATATGTATATAATTTTTATTATTTATACACTTTTAGTTATTGACTTATCTTAAGATTTATTTATTTATATATTTAGTTATTTACACACCACATGCTTTCTGTGGTATTTTATTTTATTATAATCTTTTTTAATTCTACCTGTGCTATTACTTTAGTTATACTTGTTTAGTTATACATTTATCTCTTTCATCTAAGATAATAGTATAGGACTATGTAAAAATAGAAGTAGACCTGTGTTATCGTTTTTAAATGTATACTTACGCTCAGTGACTAGTGACAATGTTGCCCGGCTATGAGTCGTGGGTCGAAGCCACACGTTGGACGCAATAAAAACAACAAGACAGGCGGCGCTGTTAACTCTTTTACGCACACACTCCATGTTGCAGGCACCATCGGCGGCTGAGAGCCTGATACGCACGCCTTTACTTGAACGGAAGTGTGAGTGTGAGCATGTGTTAGTGTTAGCACTAGCAACAAATGCATGTGTGAAGCGGTTTGAGTGTGTGGGTGTGAATGCGGTATCTGGTCGTGGGACCGTTGAGCCGAATCGCGGTTCGCCTGAGTGAAATTTGTTGACCTAGACACCCGTATTAAAGGCCCTAATGATGGCCAATGGTTTCGTTATAGTGGTGACATGTTATTTGAAGGTGCAAGTGAAATTGCAAAGTTTCCTTAAGATAGTGTGAAAAAAAATTAATAAAAATAAATCGGTCCATAACCCGCACAGCTAGCGGTCCCGCACATATATCGCCAAGCGTCCGGTGAAGAAAATTTGGAGATATCGTCGAATTTGGCTAATTGAAATAGGAGGTAAGCTCTAAAGATTCCTATTAAAGGTGTAGAAATCAAGTGCTTTGCGTTACTAGTGCCGCCATAAAAAATAATTTGGCATAACTAAATGCTTATGTACGTGCACGCACAGAATATTTATGTAAAAATATGTGTGTGATATGCAAGTGTACATAAGCGTAGCATAGCGAAAATCCGAGCATAATGATTCAAATGTGTGTGTTTTGTTTTTTTCAGGTCGTCCGCCGAGGAATTGCAAAAGGACCTCCATTTACCTTTAACTACAGTCGAGGCAATACCTGGAGGAATTATTGTGACCCCCGCGGAGGAAGGAACGTCGCCGCTATAAAGTTGACAGCAATATATGTGACCTAGTCTACGGAAAGGGGGCTTAGGTGTCAAAAAATCAATTTTCACTTTTTGGTTGATTCGGATGGAAGATGAGATGCTTTTTCACGTGGTGAAAAGCAGAAAATCCTAACTTGCTTAGAAGTGTAGTAAAAATGTAGAGAAAGAAGAGTAAAAACGAGTAAACGAAACGAGTTGCTTACTTTTAACAGCTTTTTCACAGAAAACTAGTTTTCGAACGTAAGCTCCCTTTTCGTAGACCAGGTCACATATATCTACACATGAGAGTCTGTGTCACCCATACCCAACCACCAAATTTTGGGACAGGAAGCACCGCTCATACACCACTACTACTGGACGGAAAGTCGCAGATACTTTGGTGAGAGATACCCACTTCCATAAGACACCAGCAGCAAAAGCGGATTTTGGTATCTAAGCCAGGATCAACGTAAGAAGCTGACCACCTGCTCTAGAGTGAGCCGAACCTACACAAGTGCACAGGAGAGGATTGAAGTCTACGTGGTAGCCAGAGCATCGATGGCGTTAATATCCCCAGCCCTACCAGCAGTGGATGAAAAAAAATCACTCTAGTTTTATTGAGTTTGTATTTGTCTTGTATTCATTCGAACTTTTGCTCAGTTGGAATTTTCTTGAGTTTTTTTTACATGAAACATTTAGTTTTAGGTATTAAGAGAGTTTTCAATGTACATATAGGTTTTGAAGTATATAGTTTTTTTAAATAGCAATATTAGAGAAGAGTTAGTTTGGTATTACTTACCTAGTTTCTGCCGTCCATTTTCCTTTATTCCTTTTTTTTTAGTGTTTTTTGTATGAGATTTCAGTTTTTACATAGTTTATCACATTTCTCTTTTTTCACACAGTTTATCACACCTTTTTTTACTGGAATTTAGTCTAATAGAATTTTCCAATTTTTTTTTTTGCACGCTTTGATCGGCCAATTATCAATTTTCTTTATTGATTTGCTTTGGTTTGAATTTTTTTTTATAAAAAGTATTGGTATATATATATTTTTTTTTGGAACTTTTAGTTTATTTGTTGGTATCACTAAAATCAAGTTTCGTTTTCTTTAATTCAGAATGGGCAAAGAAACCAATATAAGCTTTAGTTCACGTTTTCCCCATTTGCTTGATTTCCTTTACCCACGTGTAATAACTTTTTATGGCCATTGAGATTTGGTTGTCAGGTTTGCAAAAAGAGGTGAATTTTGAATTCATGATTTGACTTAACTTTTTTATACCGAATCACTTAATTTTAAGCTCACTTTGGTTTCTTTGCGCTTAAAAAATTCTTATTTTACTTGTAAACACCTTTTTTGCACATTTAATAACTTGCCGCGATTGCTATCGAGTGATACTATTCCTAGTACAGATACGCTAGGCTAGTAATTTTATGTATGAGAGAATTGATGTATATGCGTATGTAAGGTTTTCTTCCCCCCACACAGGCTCTTCTCCGAGATGCTGGTACCACCATCGATGAAGGAGCGGAAAAAGTGAGTGAGTACTTTTTTTGACTTTACCTTACTCATGCGAATTTATGTACATGCCTATGGTTTGAGCAGTTTTTACATACGTATGCACATCACTTGAGTATCAGAAAATGTGATTTTGTATTTCGAAACTGTATGGTGGAAAGTGTGTTCTAATATCTATTTGATACACAAAAAATTATCACGGCTGTACTTTTTGCTGATATATTACATACATATGTTCCATTAAGTTAAACAATATAAGAAAATTGTAGTATGTACCACAAAAACGTATATTTTCTATAAAAAATCATAACTCAGAAAAAAAAATCTTCGCTATTAGAGATTTGGTTTGATTGTAGCTCACAGTGTCTCTTTCCCGGTAAAAAAGTTTGAGAGAAAAAAAAAATACACTTTTTGAGAAATTAAGTTTAAAACAAAATTTGCACTTTTTGTTTATTGTTAAATAAAAAATTTTAAATAATGAAAATCAACAATTATATCATTCTATCTTGAAGTGACAAGAATTACAGATATTTGAGTAAGAACATTATTGGAATCTATTAAGTTTTGACAAAGTTATGGGCATTTAAAAAAAAATTCTCACTGTCAATTCGAACAATCGATTTTTGCCTGAAAAACAAAATCGTTTTTAATTCGGCCGAAAAATTTTTCCAAGCCAAAATAAAAAATGCGTGTCTCATTATTTGGACCAACAAACAATGGCCCGTAGTCATAGTCAAAATAAAGTCGACTTTAAAGTTAGTTGCAGCTTTTTGACATAATTTTCAATGGGATATCTGTCAAAAAAGCTGCAACTAACTTTAAAGTGGACTTTATTTTGACTATGAGTACGGGCCAATGTATTTGAGTTTGGTCGAAATTAAAAATCATGCTCGTACCTGACCGGTTGTCTGCAAATGGAAAGCGTCATATATATATATATATCGTCACTAGACACGAATAAAGGCACGACCTTAAAAGTTGACCGCGAAAAAAGGCGCACATAGTTGACGGCGAAGAAAGACGCTTTAAAATATTTGACGGCGAAGAAGGACGCGTAAACTTACTTTCGCGGTCAGCTATGTTTGCGGGTGTAATAGTATGTACATTCCGTAAATAGTTTTTGGGGAATAATGCTGAAGTGACAGTCCTTGGCCAAACATAAATCTATGATTACGCGTCTTTCTTCGCCGAAGTTTTTCTTAAGCGCCTTTTTTCGTAATATTTTTTTATGCGTCTTTTTTCGCCGTCGTAACACTAGCGCGCCTTTATTCGTGTCTACTGACGATATATACATAAATATACATATATTTTATATATATATATATAAATATACACAGGCAAACATTACAATTTAATCATAGAATTTCGAGTAAAACCCAGTTTTAGCAAGATTGTTGTTTTTTTAGGCAGGGATAAATTTAGGATTTACTTACATAAGTAAAGAATATTTGCTTTTCTTGCATATTCCCTTTGGGGACCTTCGATTTTTTTGTTGTGGAATTAATTGATTTTCTATTGTTTATAATACGTATTTAAGTGTGTGGGGGTATAGGGGACGTGGCATCTGGCATATAGGCTAAAATGTGGAAACCACTATATCTCTAAAACCTATTATGCTGGGGAACTGAAACTTAGCACAGATGCATAGATTGTACTTACGGTGAAAAATGGTAGGTACTGGGAAAGTGGGCGTGGCACTTCCTCTACAAAATAAAATTCTAATATCGCTTATCTCTGGAACCACTTATGCTAACGTCCTGAAATTTGGCACAGCTATTTAAGATATCAATCACTACTTATGGCAAAAAGTGGTAGGTAACGGGAAAGGGAGCGTGGCACCGCCCATACAAACTGTAACTCTCATATCGCGTTATCTCTGGAACTGCTATGCTAACTTGCTGAAATTTCGCAGAGCAACATATGTTGTCAATACCGCACTTACGCCAATACAAACTGAAATTCTCATATTTCTCATCTCTGGAACCGCTTATGCTAACGTCCTGAAATTTGACACAGCTATTTATGATATCAATAACGTACTTATGGCGTAAAGTGATAGATAATGGGAAAGGGGGCATGGCACCGCACTGAAATCCTTATATCGCTTATCTCTGGGACCGCCTATGCTAACGTCCTGAAATTTCACACAGCAACATATCGAGCTCTAACCGCCAAAAAAAGCGTAAGCGACAAAAAGTAAACTTTTCAGTAGTCGTTTTTTTTTTCTTATTAACACTGCAATTACTGTAGATGCTAACGTGAAGGTTAATGAACAAGTTAAGATTGATGTTAGGTATATTATACTGCTGGTTTTTTTTTGTCCATCTTTAATGAAACAGGTCATTTTGTCGCTTACGTCCGTTTTGCCGTCACAAAAAAAGGCTACAACACGCAATTGCGGCAGTTAAGCCAAAAGAGAACTTTATAACAATAAAAAAAATAAAAATAACAAAAACCTGTTTTTGCATTATTAGAGTGCAACATTTTAAGAACGCGAAAATCCTCCGTCTGAACCTTCTACGAGGGTGCCGAGTGTGAGGGTAATGGGCACGACATTTTTTAGGTTCTGTACGATGTCAGAAGGGTATCCAGCTAAGATCAGAAATCAGTACCATTTGCTCAAGCTCCTCAATAGTTTAGATATATGGAAAAGGTTTTTGATCGTGGCCTATGGAGGTAACGGAAGAGCAAACCTCTTGAAAAAAGCTCTGGGTTGGAACAAGGTGTTAGACGGCCCGTGCTGATGTTCAGCCTGGCCGGCACCCAAATTAATAACTAGCGCAGTCTCGAACGGAATGCTCCGAATACCTGGCGACCTCGGGTTCTATCTAGCCCTACCTGTGCACACGGACCTCTGTGCAGGCGGACCTCTTTTGTCCGATACTCGTGGGATCAATATTATGAGTGAAATGAAGAGTCAATAAGGACTCGAGCAGGGCAGGGGTCAGACGCTATTGTTAGGAGGCAGGGGGGGGGGTACTTGTAACCGGTCATTGCCTATTTGGTAAGCACGCTTCGAGATTACGAATATTCTCCCATGAACATTGCAGAAATTACAGAGATGAGGAAGAGGAAGAAACACGACAGCCTGTTCTACGTACCGGAATGACTCGGGTTTTACCCGAACAAGGGCTGTTGTTTCGGCGATCTAACCCCGTTTAGGTCCAGGGCCAGAAACCTACACCTGCTGTGTATGCCAGAGACGACTACAGCACAACTCCACCTCAGTCAAGTGCAATGCTTGCGAGGGGTGGAGTCACCTCAGAGTCTGCTCAGGACTACGGACACATCGGCAGTGGACCACGTCTTTTGTGGCCCCCTGTTGCTCTAACAGAGCAGCCTCTTCGGCTAACCCCAGTCCACGTGAGCAGTCCCACACAAACACCACAGCACAACAACATAACACAATAGACCACACCACAACGGCTACAGACCACAGAACACACACAACCACACCACCACCCACAAGCCGCCGCCAACAACTCTTGGTTCCTCCTACAATCTGAACGGTATGTCAGACCAGGATATTCCGTAATGTGACATCAGTCAAGTGCAACACCTGCCTTGGCGGGTGCCACTTTAGGGTATGCTCAGGTCTGCGCACCACGCGAGATTGGACGAGGAACTTCGAGGGCCCGTGCTGCGCTGTTCGGTCGCAGACCTCAACTGCGACGCCTCCCGCCGCCACCACAGGCCGGCAACTACCTCAGCAGCGCACACAGCCAACTGCGGCACGACCACACACATCCCTCACACCCCGCATCACCATGCGTCTCCTGAACCACATGAAGCTCCTTCAATTTAACTGTAACGGGCTTCATCGAGGAGATAACCGTCTTCATGGGAAGGCATGGCATATTGATAGCTGCGGTCCAAGAGACGAAGTTGCACAGCAATTCAACACTATTGAATTGTGCCGGGTACAACGTGCACCGTGGAGATCGCGAGCGGGATAATGTTGGAGGCTTAGCGTTCATTACGCACCACACCGTGCAGTATCGTCTCATCGAAGCAGACATCGACCGCAGGGATACCACCCTAGAATGTTAGGGCATTGCTATCCGGTCAGGCGATGTTGAGCTCGAAATATTTAACGTTTATATACCCCCTGTCACCTGCTGCCCGGTAGGATATCACCCTGACATAGGTGCGCTCCTCAGTGGTGAAAACCGTATGGTAGTAGGCGACTTTAATGCGCACCACGACCTTTGGCACTCAAGCCTGTCAAACGATCGTAGGGGAACTGACTCGGCGATTCGACATTGGCGACGATTCGACATTCTGCACAATGAACGACGACGCACCCGCCAGGATTATGGGCAGCTGCTGCAGCTCACCAGACATAACAATAGTCAGCGCTGGTCTGATACTCATCATATCATGGCGGCCTATGCTGACTTTGGCATCAGACCACCTGCCCATAGTCATCTCGATCGATAAACCAACCGACTTTGCTTCCGCGGAGCACCGAACATATATCAACTTTTCAAAAGCTGATTGGAAAGGCTTCGCGGAATTTACTGAAAACACCTTCGCTGCCCTCCCCGTACCAACCAAGTGGGAAGAGCATCTGAAGACCTGCAACTTCACCTCTGGTGTGAGTAAGCTTTGGCCGTGAGGTCACTGTCCAATCCGACGAAGCAGTGTAGCCGCTACAACAACAACAACAACAGGAAGAAACAGTTGAGCACTTCTTCTGTAGCTGCCCAGCTTTAGCTAAGAGCAGAGTGAGCTTTCTGGGTCGGCACTTTTTCAGTCCTCTCACGGAACTATCCGGTGTAGGAATAAAACCTATTCCGCGCTTCATAAGAGTTTGAGTTTCAAAATGGTTCTATGCAGAATAACCACTGAGGTCCCCGTGTTTCACAGTGGTATCACAATGGGCCTGCAAGATCTAACAGCCGCACTCAGAGTCTTTTAATGATTACTTAAGGTGTCCCTCAGTAACGATTTGAAAAAATTTCCTCTCAGAGTCAGTTAATGATTCGTTAACGGCATTTAATGAACGTTAAAGTTAAGTAAACAAAAACCTTTACTCAACTTTTTAACGAATGATTTTGAAATTTTTTGTTTGTTTTCAATAAATTTCAATTTCGATAACGTTGCTGTAATAGTAGCAATGGCCCAGTGAGCAGAGCACTTTCGTGCTATTCAGGAGATCCGAGTTCAATCCTCGGCAAAGAATTATTTTTAATAATTTTGTTTTTAAGTTTTATTGCCGAAAAACACTCATATTTTTTATTTTATTTAACGTTTGGAAATTTTTTTTGATTCATCTTTTTTCTTTTAGTTTCAGCTTCTCAAATCTTTAGTTTTTCCTGTTTTAAAAGGATATTTTTTTCATTTCGTTTAGTTTTTAGAGAACTTATTGCTAAACGATAAATATAATGGCGCATATTCATAGTCATATTTAGTACTCAACTAAGTCGAAACTATTCTAAGTCACAACTAAAGCTATTCATAGTCGCCTTTGTTTCGACTTTTCTGGCTAAGTACCAACTTAAAATTATTTTCGGCTGCAGCTACAACTAAGTCGTTACTAGGAACAAGTATTTTATCAAATTAAGGGAAAACAGACGAAATATGTAAAAATTAAGTTGGTAGAGCGTGATTTTGATAATATTGAATAATCTCCCATTAAAATTTACAAAGATCGATCCATTTTAATCGGAAGATGAAATTAAATGCGTATTACAATTCGAATAAAGCTACATCACAATTTTATAATTGGAATAATTTAGATAAATTCTCAAATAATAAGTCAGTTTCACGCTAGTTCTTTTAAAGTAAATTTGTGCATAATATTTAGATATCTACTATTTGTATGTTTCACAGCATGCTTTCGATAAACATCGACTTCACATCACTGCGGTTGTTCTAGCTATTTCAGACAATTAACAAGAAAATGATACCTTATTCATTTGCATAACCATGCAATGAAAATAAAAATTACATAAACGGATGATCAAACTTGACATTATATAATAAAAATGTAATTTTTCCAAAATATCGTAAAGAAAAATCGATACATTTTCACACTCATTTTGCTATATCGTAAACTAAGTTGAAACTACTTAGTAGAAGTCTGAAATGCGACTATGAATAGAGGTAAATTTTAAGTTGGTACTTAAATTTAAGTTGCACCTTTGTTAGTTTCGACTTAGTTGCTGGACTATGAATACGCGCCAATAACACTATTAGCACATCTTTCAATTACTCATTCGAAATACAGAAAAGATCTTTCAAGATAGTTGCCGTAATATAAAGACTTTTGTCTCTCGAAAGACTGAGGTGAGTTGAAAGACAGATGCCAGAATTGGCCTGTTATTGGTCTTGTTTGTCTTTTAGCAAACAGTTTAATTAAATTTAAAAAAATTGCTTTCCTTTTTAAAGCAATAAAATATATAAATCAAAAGAGAATTATATAAAAAAAAACAAAAAAATTCAATAAAGATAGTTTATAAAAATTAAACAAGAAAAAAAGGAAAAAGAAAATTTTCCAGCCCTAGGACTCGAACTCGGATCTCTTGAATGCTCTGCTCACTTAGCCATTGCGTCTGTTGAGCCAGTACTCGCAAAATGATATAAATACTTATTTTTATATTTTATTTCAAACTGAAGGAAAAAGTGAGTGATGCCACAAAAATGAAGGGCCGCAACTGGGGCCATACTTAAATATTTTATTTCATAATTTTTATATCCGAGAGGAAACATTAATTAACAGATTTAACGATCATTAGTTAGGTGCTCGTTAGAGCTAATTTAAGGAACGTTTCTGAGTGCGGCTGTAAGTGAGTTAAATAGTCATTGGACCGACTGCCACAACAATCTAACCTAACCTAAGAAACGAACCCAGAATTTCCCTCTTCAACTAACCCTTCAGAAGAATCGATGTCGCTGTATGGGACGAGTGTGTCTTTAGTTAAGCTCTGCAACAACCAAGTATTTTAACACCATATTTATTTATTACATTTTTATCCTTTCGATTAAAAATCTTAATCTACCACAAATATATGTATTTACCTTTGCTGCAAATAGTCCATATTTGGAAGAAAAATAGAGGCACTTCAAAACTTTCACACAAAAGTGTAACAATTCCCTCTCTTAAAAAGGCTTAACGGACACTGCGTGCACAAAAAAATGTAAACAGAGTACAATAGGACACTGAAGCCAAAATTTCTCTCCCTATACCTTGGTAACGGTACTTCGTAGGACTTTGACAGCTGGTGCGTATGGTGGTAATAGATTTTTGTCAAAAAAAGAAAATCGAACATTTTGTCGCTTATTCCGTTTTGGTGGTTAGGGCTCGATATGGTGTCAATACCGTACTTACGGCGAAAAGTGGTAGCTTTTGGAAAAGGGGGCCTGGCACCGCCCATAAAAACGGAAATTCTCATATTGCTTATCTCTGGAACCACTTATGCTAACGTCCTGAAATTTGACACAGCTATTTATGATATCAATAACGTACTTATGGCGAAAAGTGGTAGATAATGAGAAAGAGGGAGTGGCACCGCCCTTACAAACTGAAATTCTCATATCGCTTATCTCTGGAACCGCTTATGCTAATGTCCTGAAATTTGACACAGCAACATATGTTGTCAATACCGTACTTACGGCGAAAAATGGTAGATTTTGGAAAAGAGCGCGTGGCACCGCCCATGCAAAGTAAAATTCTCATATCGGTTATCTCTGAAATCACTTATTATAAGGTAAGGAATTTTATACACCTTCCTTTATATATATATAAAATCGCAAGAATCATTCAATCGGGAACCATTTTCTCCCAGGTTTTAAAATCGCATTGAATGATTGTTGTTTTGTGCAAAATTTTTTAGAAGGATCAGTGTGTTTGTCCTCCGATATTTGGCGCAGGGATTGGGAGCTATCCTAAAAAATCCTATTTATGATCAGATTAGAACACATATAAGTAACAAAAATTTGGTGTAACTTGGTAGCCCAGTCGTGTGATCAAAAAATATTGGGCTCTGGCCCGGTTTTGACAAAAACCCGTGTGAAACCGCCGTTAGAGAAGGAAATATTCAGCCTCATTGCGAGAGTCGTGCCGAATGCAAGTCGTTTTTCGAGAGTCGAATCGTATCGAAATTTAGCGTCATTGCCTAAAATTTCCACTCGACTAGTGTATTAAAACGGAAGAACTTGGCAGCACTGCATAGTTTTCGACAATTTTTGTCGTTTACTTATTTCAGCACAACAGTAGACAATGCTAATGTTGTCGAGTCGTACAATTCAGCCTAATTTACGACTTACGCAATGAGGCTGATTACCTTTTGTTGTAAACCTTCAAGATACTTTCTCAAGATACCTCGCAAGAAAAAACAATAGATGGCACTCTAATCAAAAATTATTACAAGTGTGTTAGTAACAGCATAAAATTTGCGTTTGTATTGGAGTTTCGGTCACGCTGGTTTTGCTGGGATCTCATCTATACATACAAATACATATGCATATTTTTTATAAATGAAAATCGAGGTTCCTTTTCGGTCTAATTTTAAAAGCTACTGCGGAAATTTGGAGTAGACTTGTTAGAATTATCATTAATCAATGCGGTATTAACGTTCATAATTCGATTTTAAGTTTTCCTGTAAATTCGCTTTAAATTATGCTGGTGGACTTCAGAATAGTAATTCGCATAATGGAGTTAGTATTGGTGACAGGTAAAATTCAAAAGAGTATGAAAAAAGATGGCGAATTTCGACAACTGGGCGATACTAGTATCTTAAATTTTCTGTTCCCAAAGTAGGTGAACTACTACGATTTGTTTACAATCTCCTTCATCTCCTTTATTAGGTGCTTGCGGGACATCATCGCCCACACGACGGCGCAATCGTTTTTCTATCGTTGCTGTTGTTGTTGTTGTAGTGGCTACAACAACCCCGCCCAGATCGGTTAATCGCTCAATCCTTGTCGTCACCCCTATCCTACTAGCGGTAAACCCAGGAAGCGGGCAGCCTGGATTGGGTCTGTCCATAAGGACAGAGGCGTTAGCAGGGTGGGGTTCAGTGGGCATGCGGAGAGATGCTGCGAGTCATGGCGCGTCTCTCCGCATGCCAGGCATCCATTTGGCACATCTGCATTTATTCTCCTTGCAAGGCCTGTCGGTAAGCTGAAGGGCCCAGAGGTTGTTTAACGAACCTTTGGACTTCGTCCGTCAGTTCATACAGATGCCTTCTGACGTGCCGTGGCAAGGCTTCTTCCGCAAGCAGATGTCTTTTCGGGTGCCCACGACGGTGACACCCTACTAGGAATTGCTTGCAGAGCATTGTGTTATGCTCCTTAATCGGGAGCATGTGGGCCTCGTCATGCAGGTGGTGTTGTGGCGACATCAGAAGGCATCCTGTCGCTGTCCTGAGTGCCGTATTTTGGCAGGTCTGCAGCTTCATCCAGCGAGTCCTACTAGTAGCCGGCGACCACACAGGCGCTGCATAGTTCAGAACCTCCCGGCAAATGGCCTTCTACGTTGCCAACAACGTTTCTTTATCTTTGCCACACGTGCTGCCGGTTAGCGACTTGAGGACCTTGTTACCGCTTTGTACTTTGTTGACAGTTACGGTTGTATGCGCCCAGAAGGAGAGCAGACTGTCGAAGGTTACTCCGAGGATCTTCGGGTTATTCACCGTCGGAATTGGTTCGTCATCGACTTGAATACCCAAGTGCAGTCTGACCCCCTTCGTCCAAGTGGTGAAAAGCAATGCTTAGGAGATGGTAAGGCTCCGTGCAGTGAAGGAACGAGAAATCTCGGCGAGATAACCGTTTACTTTTGAGCACAAGTCGTCAATTCCATTCCCAGACGCCATTATCGAACAATCGTCAGCATAAGAGACAATCGCGACTCCCTCTGGTGGTTGAGAGAGCTTAGAGATGTAAAAGTTGAACAGTAGTGGGGAAAGGACACCACTGTTTGGATTTGTTTCTAAAGACCACTGACAAGTATCGACCACTCAAATAATACGCAGACCACCGTTTGAGTCCCTGTGTGAGTGAGAAAGCCTCTATATCGGCACTAGACACGAACAAAGGTGAAGAAAGGCGCCCAAACGTAGTCGACGACAATGTTTGCGGGTGTAATAGTATGTACATTCCCCAAAAAGGTTTTGGGGAATGATGCTGACGTGGACGTCATTGGCTAGGTATACATCTATGATTATGCGCCTTTCTTCGCATTCAACTAGGTATACGCGTCTTTTTTCATCAATGCGTCCTTTTTCGCCGTGAAAACAATGGCGCGCCTTTATTCGTGCCTAGTGATTATATCTTCTAGTAGCGTTGAATGACTGACAGTGTCGAACGCCTTAGACAGGTCCAACGCTACTAGAATAGTTCTCTCTCAGGGGCGGTTTTGATTAAGGCCATGAGCTATCTCGGTGTTTATGGCGTTAAGTGCAGCTGTTGTGCTGTGCACTTTACGGAACTCATGGTGATGCTTCGCTGGGCTGAGGTGGTTTGCGTGGTGTGGGAGTAGAGGGGATTTTAGTATCTAAGCAATCGGAGAAAGGAGAGTTATCGGGCGATAAGACTCCTTTGTTGGACGGTTTCCCCGGTTTAAGCAGTGGGACCACTCTCTCCATTTTCCAGATATCTGGAATGACGAGAGTGGCCATAGACAGGCTGAGGACCTTGGTTAAATTTTTCAGCATCAACATGCAAATTCCGTCGGGTCAAATGGCTTTGCAGGCTTTCGCCTTCCCAATGGCTACCCTTACCTCACCGCTGCCGAAAATAAGAGGCGCTCTTGATGTTGGCAGTTTGTTCATCATTCTGGCCACTCGACCTCTGGATTTGTTTGCCGGAGGATGCAGTATGAAATGTTGGCTAAAATAGCTCGCGTATCGCTCCGTCGCAAAAGCAATGATCTCACGGTTGACCACAGCTTACTTACACCAGAGGCGAAATTGCAGGTCTTCAGATGCTCTTCCCACTGCTTCCGCTTATGTACGTTCACAAGTTGTCGGATCCCTGGTACGGGGATTTCCGGGATCGGCCTGACGAACGTTGTCACGCTCATCGGCTGGGAAAGCCGCTTCAGCAGGAAAATTCGGACGGGGGTTCGAAATGCATCCTGCTGGAACGAAGCTGGCTGCGGAAGCAGTGACAACCCTGCGGAATTTACACTCACCTACGTGAACGTCGGTTGGTGTGAGTAGGGCAGTGAATGCGCTTTCAGTAACATCCGAGAAGCCTTTCCAATCAGCTTTGGAGAAGTTGACATAGGTCCGGTGATCCGCGGAAGCAAAGTCGACTGGTTTATCAATCGAGATGACTATGGGCAGATGGTCTGATGCTAAAGTCAGCATAGGTCGCCGTGATATACTGTTTATCAGACCAGCACTGACAATTGTTAGGTCTGGCGAGCTGAATGCCAAAGATCGTGGTGCGCGTTAAAGTCACCAACTACCATTCGGTTTTCACCTCTGAGGAGCGCACCTATTTCAGGGTGATATCCTGCCGGGAAGCTGGTGACAGGGGTTATATATGAGTTAAACATTTCGAGCTCGACATCGCCTGACTGGATAGCAATACCCTGACATTCTAGGATGGTACCCCTGCGATCGCTGTCTGCTTCGATAAGATGGTACTGCACGGTGTGTGCGTAATGAATGCTCGGCCACCACCGTTATCTCGATCGCGATTTCGACGGTGCACGTGCTATCTGGCACAATTCAACAGTTTTGAATTTCCATGCAACTTCGGCTCTTGGACCGCAGCTATTAAGATTCCATGCCGACCCATGAAGGCGGTTATCTCCTCGATCTTGCTAAAAAGTCCGTTATAGTTAAATTGCCCTGTGGTGGTGGTGGGCGGCGTCGTATTTGGCACTTGCAACCGAGCAGCACAGCACGGACCCTCATAGTCCCTCGTCCTATTTCGCGTGGCGCGCTGTCCTGAGCATGCCTTAAAATGAACCAGCCAAGGCAAGTGTTGCACCTGACTGATGTCACGTTACTGAATATCCTGGACTGACCCACCGAGCAGATTGTCGGAGGAACCAGGACTTGTTGGCGGCGGCGTGGCGGAGGTGGTGCGGTTGTATCTGTGGTGTGGTATGTTGAGTCTGTGGTGTTGTCTATTGTATTGTGTTTTGATGTGGTTGTGTTTGTGTTGAGTTGCTCAGGCGGACTCTGGTTTGCCGTGGAGGCAGCTCGGATTGAGCAGCAAGGGGCCACGTATGAGGCGGTCCACTGCCTGTGGGTCGTAAGGCCTGAGCAAACTCGAAGGTAGCGCAACCCATTACAGTGCTTGCACCTGACGGAGATGGAGTTATGGTGTAGTCGTCTCTGACACACGCAGCAGGTGTAGATTTCTGGCCCAGGGTTTGACTCGATGCCAGCCCTGAGCAGAAGTATGCGAAGCAGATGTAGCCCTATGGACGTACAACTTTTGAAGGATTTCGCCTACTTAAACGGGGTTAGATCGCCGAAACAACAGCCCTTTGTCGGGTAAAACCCCAGTCACTCCGGTACGTAGAACCGACTGTCGTAAGAATGGGTGTTCTATCGTTCTTTATGGCGTTGTGTTTATGCTTCGATTTTAACTATTTACGATGAAAACTGTCAGCTATTTATTTAAAATTTAAAATTGTGATTACTCGAGAGACCATGACAATGTGGTTGTGAGAGGTGATGGTGTTCCGATTCTGAGACGTATGAATGATTTTAACTCAGTACAGCTAACATCGAGGAGAGGGTTGCGGCTTTTACATTCTGTATTGGTATCCGTTTTTTATGAACATTTTTGAACTTATGAGTCTATTAAATAATATTTAGTTTTTGCATTCACTTTGACGGTCAATGGGGATTGTTCGTATGCAAGTTTCGCTCTACGACGTGCAGTCTTGTTGCCTTCAATTCCGATATTACTTGGACTCCACATAATCATATTTTCAATGGCTTTCATTAACTGATAATTATTGTGGGCAAAGTAAACTCATGACCATGACCACTTTAAAAGTGAAATTGCATCTATATCAGCTGTTTATGAATATATTTTTCGTTTGCAATACGTTTGTGTAGGAGACTGCCAAATGAATGGGTTGCAAATCTCAAGCATTTCAAAACTAATTTTAATCAAACAATGTTGTAAGGCAGAGTAATTGTTATTTGTATATACTGTAGAATCAAGGCATCCGTGATCGAATCAAATTCGAATCGAAATTTCTTTTTGGATTTCGGCATTTGGTAGCGCGTTCGCTTTTTCAGCTTAAAACATATTTAAGACAAACGGCTGTCATTTTATTTCATTCGATTCTAATCGTGTGTTATTCGATCACGGATGCCATGATTCGGATCCAGTTTTATGTATACGTTTTTTCTTGAATGTTTTATTGGCGTAAAATATATTTTTTAATGTATTATAAAAAATACAATTTATTCCAAGGCGAATTCATATAAGGTGACAGCAGAAGTTCAAAAACAAAAAGGCCACTAACCAGTGTTTAAAAAACTTAAGTCGAAGTAGCAAAAGTAATAAAATTTTCGCTTCTCACTGCTTCGACTTATTGTAACTGTTCAAAATTTACTTATTGCTTGTGCTTACGCTTATGAGACAAGACGACAGTCGCAGTCGAAGCTCAAGCAAAAACTGATTGCCGACAAAATGCACAGAGCTGCTGGCAGTCGTTGGTTTAACAGTCGCAGTCGAAGTTCAA
>NW_023458563.1:14064468-14089274 GCF_013731165.1 Rhagoletis pomonella
TATATAATCGAAAAAAACTAGTGCAGACACCGATTGGAATGAGTAGAACGTGAGATTTCAAGTAGTTTTCAGCGAAAACTGGTTTTCTTTTGACAGAGTTTACATGGACGAAACACAAGTTTTAACCAAAAGCATATTTTCGATGTAGGTCAGAACATGGTGTAAAAGGTTAAAGGTAAGGGAAAAAAATATTTTCGACCACCATGTATATGTAGTTACGTAATTTTTAAGCAAACTTTCTTGCAGATATTTAAGTTCCAAAAACCTAACATAAACATGTAATTAGGAAACAAATTTAAAATTCTAATTCATGCCTGTTTTCAATCGTTTTTTTTTATTGTTTGGAAGCTAAGAACCAACATTCAAATGCGTCCAAATAAAAATAAAAGAGCGCGAATTTCTATGTGAAGGAAAACTCTCTGGGAAGAAAATGGGTAGGTTAAGAAGGCGCAGCAAAACCGTTGCTAAAAAATCAGTGATTAGTGAGCGACGTTATGCGTCTTCTGAACGGCTTGATACATTATGCTGTCTCAAATGATCAGAATAATATTACGATCATCTAACACTCAATTGTTGAGGTGATCAGAAGTACCCAACAACGCGTTCAGAAGGTTCAATTGCAACAGTTACTGAGCGGCTGCGCCTTCTCCAGGTGCCCAATGCCTGTGAATAGTTGTATCATGGTGCCAACATACTTTAATGTTGGTTGGTATTTGCGCGTAAAAATTTATGAAATCGTCATTGGCGATTTTTTCCCTTCAAATAAATTCTTTCCAATTAGCGCTGCGTCCAATATTCGGTCGACATAATCGCCCAGCAGAGTCGGTAATTCGAGCAACCACGGATCGGTTTCGCACCACGTTTATTTTAGTGGATAATGCACATCCTCAGAGATGCCATACAGTGCTCACCGAAGACGCTATTGCTGCTGTGGAGCAGAGTATCGAAGAAGACCCGAATGAGTCCATCCGCCATCGCGCGCAACAATTGGAGCTGTGCCCATCTACTTTATGAAAGATTTTGCGGAAGGATCTTGGTTTGCGGGCTTACAAGATCCAACTCATCAAGCGCGTCTCGCGTTCGGTGAATGGGCCCAAAACGAGATGACCACCGATCCTGATTTTCACAAGAAAATTTTGTTCAACGATGAAGCTCACTTTTGGTTGAATGGGTACGTTAATAAACAAAATTTTCGCATTTGGAGTAATGATAATCCACAAGCCATTGTTGAGACGCCGTTACATCCTGAAAAAGTCACTGTTTGGTGGGAATCATTGGTCCATATTTCTTCAAAAACGAAGCCGGCCATAATGTTACAGTCAATGGAGAACGCTATAGAGCCATGATTAATGAGTTTTTCGTGCTTCAATTGGAGGATGTTGATGTGGGCTACCTTTGGTTCCAACAAGACGGCGCTACATGCCATACAGTCAACGAAACAATCAATTTATTGAAGGAAACTTTTGGTGAGCGCATTATCTCGCGTGTGGGCCTGCGATTTAACACCGCTGGACTATTTTTTGTGGGGTTATGTGAAGTCGCTTGTCTACGCAGATAAGCCCGAGACGATTGACGCCTTGGAAGAGAATATTCGGCGCGTTATTGCTGACATACGGCCCCAATTGCTGCAAAAGTGGTCGAAAATTGGCCTCTCGGCTGGAATTTATTCCGCGGTGGTCACTTGCCCGAAATCATTTTTAAAACATAATAGAAAACCCTTATCTTTGTAATAAAGCTAAATTCTTGGCCATAACATGAAACTATATGCGTTTTATTTCTTCTTGAAAACCACATGTCTTAAAAAAACAATCTTTATGATAGGTAATATCATTTATTAAAAAGTTTGGGGATTTTGTGACACTGTCACCAAAAAATTGTGGGGATTTCGTGTTTGGGGATAATGTATTTTGGTGATTTTTTTGAAACTGGAAATTTTGTGTTTAGGCATTTTATTTTCGGCGATTTCGTGGCTCTCCCGACTAATCAGAATATTCTCTACACCCAATGCCATTGAAGCAATAAACCGCAGTTTTTTTAGGATTATGTACAGTCAGTCAACAAAGTTTAGGTACAGAGAGTTTTGCGCAATACGAGCAACTGTTTTTTAAATATTTTATTTTTCGCAAATTTTTTATAAAAATATGGTTAATTCTACAACAGAAACCCCAAAACTTCCAAACCTTGTGCAAAATTAACGAAAATTCTTCAGATTTTAATACAAATGTTGCACTTTTTATTATACTCTTTAGAAAAAAGTTGAGTATGCCGTTTTTTAACCCATTCAATTTTAGTGTAATAAAGTGCAAGTCTGAGGTAGCTGACCATTGATTTTTGGCAAATTTGTTTGTTGAAGGTGTCGCCCATTTTTTCCATGTAAAAAAAAATATCGAGAATTATTCTATATGGAGAAAATAGGCAACACCTTCAACAAAAAAAAATTACCAAAAATCTATGGTAAGTTCTAGCTACCTCAAATTTGCAGTTTATTATACTAAAATTTAATGGGCTAAAAAGCTGCATACTCAACTTCTTTCTAAAGGGTGTAAATAAAAAGTGTAATATTTGAATGAAAATTTGCAGAATTTTCTTTAATTGTGCACAATGTTTGTAATTCTGATTTTTGGGGTTTCTGTTGTAGAATTAAACATCTTTTTTATAAAAAATTAGCGAAAAATAAAATATTTAATAAACAGTTGCCCGTATTGCAAAAAACTCTGTGTACCTAAACTTTGTTGATTGACTGTACGTAATCCTAAAAAAAACGCCGTGTATTGCTTCAATGGCATTGGGTGTAGATGATATTCTGATTATTCGGGAGAGCCACGAAATCTTCGAAAATAAAATCCCTAAACACAAAATCTCCAGTTTCAAAAAAATCATCAAAATACATTATCCCTTCGTATGTCGCTTCCAATAACCAGATCTATCGGTGCTGGCTTCCTGAAATGGGAGTCAGCTAGTCCATGGGTATTGAACTGTTTAATAAATTCACGACTTGAGGAGGAAGTCGGTAACTGCTCCGTTAATTGCTTGAGTATTACAGATTTTGTATTTATCTTCCGCTATGACTTGCGGGTAGTTATACTGAGTTTACATACGGTTTTAGTTTTTTTTGAATTACATCCACCAATATGAAATACTTCGAACTGTGAGTGTTCGGTTGGTCAAGCAGTGCTCAGAGATGAAACTGTTCTCGATGCTCTATTGCAAGGGTGGGCAATGCAAGGCCGAAAAAAGCCACATGTAAATTTTAAATTCTATAAAGAGCCACAAAAAAGACAACAAAAAGAAAAATTTTATTTTTAAATAAAATTATTATTGGAAATGAAAAACATTAATTTTATTGTTACTCTAATGCATGTAAAATAGATATTAAAGAAAATTCAAAAGATCTCTTGCCAAATTTTCAAAATCTGGTTTTACGTCAGTTAAAGCCGTTCGTAACAGTTCTGTTAAATGTTGGTTAATAAATTGTGGGCGGTATTTTGACTTTACGAATTTCATTGTAGAGTACAAAGACTGACAGTTATACGTTGTACCAAAAATTGAAAATATACGGCACGCAGATTTTAAATCTGGTACATGTTGCCGGAATACAAGCAGTGGCAAAGCTTTATGTTGCATTTCAAGTGTCTTATCTTCTCTTCATTCCAAAAACACCAGCAGCTCTTCTTCGCTTTTCTTAAAAAGGAGTATTTCGGATATTGTAAATTCATCCTCAATTATGTTGCATAGAAAAGAGTTTATGAAGTATTTAAACGCACATTTAAATAATTTCAAATCGGCAAATCTTTTTTCAAAATCTGCTTTTAAATCATGTAGTATTTCGGCATAGGGGTCAAAATTACCCTCTTTGACATGTACAATATTTTTTTATAGTCATGGAAAATCATGAAATATCCTTTTTTTGAGATCACGTATAAAAGGACGTAGTTTAGCTTCAAAACTTAAAATAATTTGCGACAAATCAAAAATATTTCTATCCTCTCCATGTAGAAACGATTTCAAGTTTTGCAAATGTTCCATCCAGCCCTTGCCAGATGTACAGATTTATCCGTACTGTACGGATTGCAGGGGTGAAAATGGTTGTACGGATTCAACGTACGGATTTTTAGCTTTCCGTCAAGATGTTCGGATTTTTGTACGGATTTTTGGAGTGTCTTTTTCATATCGTAAAAATTTTCCTTCTTTATACATATCTCATAGGTTTCCTATAGTTCCTGAATCTTCCATTTTTTTCAGGGACGGAAAATAATCATTATTTTTTAAATTTTAACCAAAAAAATCAACAAGTTGTATTCGTCGTAAAGCAATTTTAACTACACTCACGTATTTGTGTTCGTACGTCCCACTGTAATTTACAATGATTTTTATTTTTCGAGTTTAACCAATGAAGATTGAAAATAATAATTAATATTTGAATTTTAATTTTTCGCTCAAAGATAATTATTATTACGTGATTTTTATTTTATCGATGACAAATAATGATTACTTTATGATTTTTATTTTTTTCGTTCAGGGATAATAATTATTATTAAGTTTTATTTGTTTCACTTAAGAATAATGATCATTCAAAAAACTCAAAAGTTATATCAGCGTTATTTCCGTTGTATCCTTTTCATAGGTAGCCATATAATAAAAGAAATAAATCCCAAAATTTTCAGGTCAAAATTTCAGTAAGTTGCGTCTGTATAACCTTTTCAATTTTATGAATAATCATTATTTTTAAGTGGGAAAATAAAACTCAGTAATATTTATTATCTCAGAGCGAAAAAATTAAAATCATAAAATAATCATTATTTGTGATTGAGCGAAAAAAATCAATAATAATTATTATTTTTGGGCGAAAAAATATAAATCATAAAATAATGATTAAATGCTGATTTAAATGATTTTACTCATAATGATTACCGTCCCTGATTTTTTATTAAAAGATGCGTTATTTTCATACTTGAGGGACCTGTCTATTAAAAGCTTGACTATTTTTCACCCAATTTTAAAAATCAAACATAAGAAGAGGATTTATAGGCCTTTAAAATTATGTATAACAATTTAGTGGTAGACTTCGATTGTTGGGAAGTTTTATTGCGTAAAGTCTAAAGAAACCCCTAATTTTCTTTATTTCCACTTTAACCATCGCTTCAAGCATTATACTGTTAGTCGGTAGGGTCGAAAACCTACCTGACAAGTTTTGTTGCATGTACAGAAACTAAGAACACACTGCTTGTTAAAAAATTCTAGGCCGAAAAATAATAAAGTTGTCTGTGAAGCAAGCAATAAATAGGACTAGTAGAAATATGTGCTGCTTTATTTGATGTTGTTAAAAGTCCGATTCCTGTGTTCGCCTGAATACAAAAGATTTTTTTTTTGCTCGCCAAACAAATTTTGTACGGGTAATGTTCCGATCTCAAAAACCACTTCCAGTGAAGAAGCAAGGCAAAGCCTCGGGTGGGACCCCCCCCCCCCCTTATGATGGCGACCACGGCAAACGTTTAAAAGACTACGATTTGAGGGCATGCACCTGGAATGTCCGGACCCTTAATGTGGAAGGTGTCTCTGCCCGGCTGGTTGATGTCCTCGTAAGGACAAAAGCTGACATCACCGCCATCCAAGAAATACGTTGGACGGGGCAAGGTAAGCAATGTCTTGGGCCTTGCGACGTCTACTACAGCTGCCATGTAAAGGAGCGCAAATTCGGAGTGTGATTTGTGGTGGGCGAGAGACTCCATCGCCTAGTACTGTTGTTCACCCCGGTGGACAAGCGTCTAGCCACAATCCGCATCAAAGCGAGATTCTTCAACATCTCGCTCATCTGCGCCCATGCCCCGACGGAAGAGCAGGATGAGGCATCCAAGGACCTCTTCTATGAGCGCTTGGAGCGCACGTGCCCCCGTCATTATATCAAAATCGTGCTTGGCGACTTCAATGCCAGCGTGGGCAAGGAAGGGATCTTTGGAACCACCGTCGGAAAATTCAGCCTCCACGATGAAACGTCCGACAACGGATTGAGGCTGATCGACTTCGCCGAAACCCGAAACATAGTAGTATGCAGTACAAGTTTCAAGCATAAAAGGATCCATCAAGCTACGTGGCTGTCTCCGGATCGAAAAACGAGAAATCAAATCGATAATGTTGTGATAGATGGAAGGCACGCTTCCCGTCTTTTAGACGTACGCACACTCCGAGGCCCAAAAATCGACTCGGACCACTATCTTGTTGCAGCCAAGATACGCACCCGCCTCTGTGCTGCAAAAAATATGCAAGGAAAGCTTAACCTCGAAAAGCTGCAATAAAAACAGATAGCCAGCGTTTTCGCTACTCGACTCTCACACCTGCTATCAGAGATCACTCTTCAACAAACCGACATATGCGAGCAGTGGAACCACATTTCCCGCTCATTAAGTATCGCCGCCGAAGAAGTAGTCGGATTTCAGCGCGCCTGAAAGAACAACTGGTACGATGAGGAGTGTCAGGAAGCTGCAGAGAAAAAAGATGCTGCCTACAGGGTCACGCTGCGATCGGGCGCAACGCGCGCTATATGGGACCGCTATAGGGATCTGAAGAAGGAAGCGAGACGTATTTGCCGTAATAAGAAGAGAGATGCCGAAATACGTGAGTGTGAAGAGCTTGAAATGCTGGCTAACAGGAAGAATGTCCGAAAATTTTACCAGAGGGTTAGGCGACTTACGGAAGGTTTCAAGACCAGGGCGTACTCCTGTAAGATAAACAATGGCGACCTAGTAACCGATGTCCAGAGCGTACTTAAGTTATGGAGGGAACACTTTTCTGCCCTACTAAATGGTAGCAGCAAGGAAAGTTGTGGAGAAGAAGAACCCGAGCTCGCAGTCGATGATGACGGAGTCGACGTTCCACCGCATGAATATGACGAGGTACGTATAGCAATAACGCGGCTGAAAAACAACAAAGCTGCTGGAGCTGACAGCCTGCCAGCTACTCAAGTACGGCGGCGAGGAGTTGATAAGGTGCATGCATCAAGTCTTGTGCAGAATATGGTCAAATGAACGCATGCCCGACGACTGGAATTTAAGTGTGCTCTGCCCAATCCACAAAAAAGGTGACCCCGCCATTCGCGCCAACTACCGCGGGATCAGCCTTCTAATCATAGGTTACAAGGTCTTATCGAGTGTATTGTGTGAAAGACTGAAGCCCACCGTCAATGAACTGATTGGGCCTTATCAGTGTAGCTTTAGACCTGGAAAATCCACCATAGACCAGGCATTCACAATACGCCAAATCTTGGAAAAGACCCGCGAGAAAAGGATCGACACACCACCTATTTGTCGACTTTAAAGCCGCTTTTGACAGCACTAAAAGGAGTTGCCTATACGCCGCTATGTCTGAATTTGGCATCTCTTCAAAACTCATACAGCTGTGTAAAATGACGTTCAGCAATACCACCAGCTCCGTCAGAATTGGGAAAGACCTCTCCGAGTCATTCGTCACCAAACGGGGTTTCAGATAGGGCTACTCCTTTCCATGTGACTTCTTTAATGTGATGTTGGAGAAGATAATAAGAGCTGCAGAACTCAACCGCTCAGGAACAATTTACTACAAGAGCGTGCAATTGCTGGCTTATGCCGATGACATCGATATCATCGGTATTAATTACCGCGAAGTCTGTTCTGCATTTTCCTGGCGCCTGGGCACCCACGTCACTGTTGACAGTTACAATTTCGAGAAAGTAGAGAATTTCGTTTACTTGGGAACCAGCTATCACACCGATAATAATGTCAGCATTGAAGTCCAACGCAGAATCACTCTTGCGAACAAGTGTTCTTTGGACTGAGTAGGCAATTCAGGAGTAAAGTCCTCTCTCGACGTACGAAAACCACGCTCTATAAGTCACTCATCATGCCCGTGCTGGGATAGGGTGCAGAAGCATGGACAATGACAACATCCGATGAGGCGGCTCTTGGGGTGTTCGAGAGAAAGATTTTGCGGAAGATTTACGAGCCTTTAAGCGTTGGCGACGGTGAGTACCGCAGACGATGGAACGATGAGCTGTATGAGCTTTACAACGACATAGACATAATGCAGCGAATTAAAATACAGCGGCTCCGCTGGCTTAGCCATGCCGTTCGAATGGACACCGACAATTCAGCTCTGAAAGTATTTAACTCGGAACCCGCTGTTGGTAACAGAGGAAGAGGGAGGCCCCCACTGCGATGGAAAGATCAAGTGGAGAAGGACTTGGCTTCGCTTGGCGTTTCCAATTGGCGTCAGTTGGCATAGAAGAGAAACGACTAGCGTGCTTTGCTGCCAAAATTGCTTAGGCGGTTACAGCGCCAAAAAAGAAGAAGAATATAAAAATAATAAAATAAAAAAAAAAACAACACAATGGAAAATAATTTCTAGCAGAGAAATATGTATTTTAAAACGTAAAAAGAGCCTAAATGTTCTAAGCAAATAGAAAGTAAAAAGAGCCGCACTTTTCTGAGCAAAGAGCCACATTTGGCTTAAAGAGCCGCGTTTGCCACTATTGCAGTTGGGAGGAGAACTTGATTTTCTTTGACAATATGGAACGAGTTTACATGCCGGAGTTTGAGCAGGTGGATTTCTTATCCGGCATGCAGCTTGTTAACTATTGGGGCAATCGTTGGTAATCGCATGCGCTGTGCTGTGTTGCGCTATTACCTTTTGAGTTTTCATATTGGTTGGGTGGTGATCATAGGGGATCACTTGCTTTTTATTTTGTGGGGCTGTGGTCTTTTGGGTATGACCAGAGCTTTCATGTATCTGTCGATCGGGGTTGATCGATTTTGTAATATTTTATTTTATGCTAGCCTTTTTGGAATGACCTTTATTTGAATGAACATGCAGTAACGAGTTATGTATTTTCTGACATAGCTGTCTGTTAAAACCTTTTGAGTATTTAAAATGACCAGACATGTTTCTATTTTACTTTGGAGATTAATAATTTGTATATTATCTTCTTTGTGAACACTAGGAAGATTCATTAATCGGATTTGGATTTGTCCACTAATATGCGTTTATTTTCGAAACGCTCGCTTAATGCTTGCCATGCCAGGTAAAAATTCTCGTCGCTAAGATGGATTTGCCTTTTGTTTTATACCGGAGATGGTATAATTTTTGAGCGGATGATAATTGGGGGTGGTTTATATAGATGGCGGTAAACATATCTCGGAAAGATTGCCATTCTTCATAACCACCGTGGAAAATTTCCGTATCACATGGCGGGCGTTGCAGATACATGCGACGATTTTCATCTGTGTGCGAATTCTTTGCTTCTCGGGAGTGAGAGCTCGGGTGACTTATAGCTCGCATCAATTTGAGTTCATCTAAGATCTTCGCTTTAGTCATTTCATAAATATCAATACTAAATTGAAACTTGCTTTCCCCAACACCAAAAAATTATCTGGAAGGTCTTCATCATCTTTTTTGGAAAAGTGAGTCATATGCGGCTTGTGAGCGCGCCCAGAGATTGTCAATAGTTTTTTCTTTTATTTCGAGGGCCGACTGTGTGAATTCCTCTATGGCACAATATCTCATGAAGCATATTTTCGATGATAAATTTTTGCGCACACGGGTCATGAGATTTTCTTTTCTCTGATTTCTTTGCTTCGATAGAAGTCTGAAGCTTTTCAAAGATTTTGGCGGGAGTTGATTTCCTCGGAATTTTGAATCTAATTTTCGGGCTTTGTTCAGTTGGCATTTTTGATATTAGGAAATTTATTTATATTTTTATTTTAGTATGTAAAGGAGGCTATTGGTTGTGCAATTTGTGGTTAATTGTGTTTTTTTTTTGGACTGTATGTATATTTGTGACTAGTGAATTTTACTACTGGGTTTTAATTTGTATTTTATATGTATATTTATATATATGTATTCTTTTTAAAAGTGGTTCAAGAGCGTTTGTTTTTGTCAATATATATTTTTAGGAAGTGGTAAATTTGCTGCTGGGTTCAAGAGTGTTTGTTTTTGTCAATATATATTTTTAGGAAATGGTAAATTTGCTGCTGGTTACCCACCAAGCTTACTGGGGGGTTCACTTTATTAACATGTGTATTTATATATATGGACAGCGCAATTATTCCAACGAAATGCATGCGTTAGTAAGTATGTAGGTATAAATCTAGGTGGCAGGTAAGAAGATCAACGGAAATAAGGCCAATTGACTTTATTTCCCACAATTTTCAAAAGGGAAATGAAGTCAACAAAAATTTGGAAATAAAGTCATTGACGCTATTTCCTCATTCAAATGGAAATAGCGTCACCAATGCTTAAAATATGTCGATTCATAGAAAAAATGTTATTCTTGCAATAAACATTTTTTAATAGATGAAAAAGGTTATTGCCAAATCTTTTGCTTGCTTCTTCCCGCTTAACGCAGCTTGGTACATTTGGCACACAGCGAACATACACACAAACAGCCTTTTTTGAAAAAGTGCCACTTTTGTTTCGCTAATTTAGGTTATATTAGAAAATACTTTACTTTTTTGTTTGATGCAGAACGTAAATAATCATTCCAGAGTTTAACTGCAAAGAAGAAATATTTCAATCGATTTATTCGTTTTTAATTTATAGTAGTTTTAAAAATGATTTGATGATTTTTCCCACATTTTGGCATATTCATATTTATAGGTTTCTTCAAATAATGTTGAAATTGTCTTTCCCAGATA
The DNA here is from genome assembly GCF_013731165.1 of Rhagoletis pomonella. NCBI lineage: Eukaryota > Metazoa > Arthropoda > Insecta > Diptera > Tephritidae > Rhagoletis > Rhagoletis pomonella. Next base: position 14,075,130 of record NW_023458563.1, read on the forward strand.
GATAAGCTTTAAAATGCAAAAAAAAACATTTTCAAATCTGAGGAGTCTGTGCGAAGTTATTACATTACATACATATTTTGGACTTTATTTTATAGAGCATAGAAAAAATTTCGATGAAAAAAAAATATATTTTTTTTCTCGGGTTCAAAGCTATCCTATCTTTTAAGTTCGAACCAACAATACACACCCACAAAATTTAATTGAAGTCGGTTAAGCGGTTTCGGTGACTAGCGTAAGCAAACACAGTGACACGGGATTTGTATGTATTAAGATAAGCACGTTGCGAGGAGCATAAACAAAATTTCGATAAAAAAAATATTTTTTTTCTCGGGTTCAAAACTATCCTATCTTTAAACCTGGAACCAACAATACACACCCACAAAATTTCATTGAAATCGGTTAAGCGTTTTCGGAGATTAGCGTAAACGAACAGAGTGAAACGGGATTTTTATATGGTGACAGGTAACAAGATCAACGGAAATAAGTTCAATTGGCTTTATTTCCCACGCTTGTGCGAAATAATGTCAAATGACATTATTATCTTTTCAAAACCGAAATAACGTCAACAAAAATTTGGAAATAAAGTCATTGAAACGGAAATAGCGTCAACAATGCTTACTGTACGTCGATTCATAGAAAAAAATGTTGTTCTTACAATAAACATTGCCCCGTAAGTGTTGTTTTTTAATAGATGAAAAAGGTTATTGCCAAATCGTTAGTATGATGCTATTAATCCACACACAATCATGAACTACCACCAATTGATTTTATTATAAAATTAAAAATTACGAATATAGTAAAAACACGATGCGAAAAACCAAACGCAAAACGCAGCTGGAATACGAGAAATATTTGAAGGAAGAGCGTAGAAATGATCCAGAACTTGCAAAACATGTTTCGTTTCCACAAAAATAAAGCTAACACTATTAAATTAAAGAAACAGTCCATGTCCAAAAACCCCGAAGGAACACTGAAAGAATTCTGTGTTTTAAATTAGCATATTTTGAACGAATTCGGAATGTCTTAAGGTGGAAAAGAAACCAACCTTTCTATAGGGAAACAATTATAGAAAAGGAATTTTCTTACACTGTATTCATGTCTCTGCCAGCAATTTGTGACCATTTAAAAGCAGCTAAAGAGAACGACGACACTATTTATTAGTTGGCTCATTCAAACCAATGTGCCAAAATGCGGGTATAAACGATTATTGATTATTTAATATCGGAACCGAATTCATGTAAGTTAATTGATTGGTTTTCACATACTTTTGAAACAAAAATTATATGCTTTTTTACTGCAAACATGTTGTTGTCAAAACACAGCAGAAATCTTCCAATAACTTACAAATATAAAAGTGTGAAATATCGAGGGCTTAAATTCATGAATACCCTCTATCTGCAATTCGCACGAAAACTAATTTGTGATTGTAGACCAACTGGGACTTATTACCTGTCATCACTGATATATTACTTCTGATTTCCAATGTATAATAGTGTAAATTCTTCTGTCAGGCGTTATATATACGGTAGCATTGATATCACCGATGACAGTTAAATCTTAGGTGGATTTCGTCGGCGTAGCGTGACGTGGTGTGGCGTGCCGGTCGCGCGGAGCGCTCACGCGGGATGCCGCGAAGCTAAGCAAATTTATTGTTTGAAAGAGCAAAAATGTCAATGGATTTTATTTCGCCTTTCAGTAGGTAATAATGTCAATTGACTTTATTTCGCACCAGGGCGGGAAATAAAGTCAATTGACCTTATTTCCGTTGATCTTATTATCTGTCACCATAAATATACGATTATGCGAAAAACTTAGATGAACAAAGTGCATTAAATGACAATAGCAATAATTAGTACTGCTGGGAGCGCAGAGTTCAAATCTATTGGTTCTGAATCGGTATGTATGTACGTATGTGCGTATGCTTATGCAGTTGAAGTTTACTGAGAGCTGCACTGCTTGTGGGGGCGTAGAATAGGCACAAAACGTAAGCAAAAAACATTTGTTTGAGCAGGCGCTTTGTAATTATGCGCATATAGATGATCGGTACATATAAGTAGGTATGTAGGTAAAGGCATCACAATGCATATATGTATGTAAGTATGTATGCCTGTACATATGTACGATCGTATGTTTGTGCGTATGTACATTTAGGCGCTTACTGGGTAAGCTGAACTGAGTTGATATTTTTTATTTGTGACAATAGAGCGAAATTTGTGTTTACTTTGTCGTTTTTTAGATGGGTTTAATGTATGTGTAGGAAGATTAAAATTTTCTTTAAGATCGTTATGATCCTGGGTTCTTACTTCCCTTTAGTTTTATTGCTTCAGAAAGTGCTGCTGGGGATTATTGCTGGTGCTGATCAATTCGCCTAATGTGGGTTAGGTGCTGCTGCTGCCTCTGTTGTTGGTGAGCTAGTTGCTGAGCCCCTGATTGATGTTGATGTTGTTTTTTGATATTTTAGCGGTAAAAATTATTGGTTGTTTGCTTTATCCCTGGTTTTGTTGGTAATTTTGAAGTTGATTTTGGGTTATTTTTGTCGCTATTTTTTTGTGATTTATTTATACATTTAATGTTTCATATTTTTTTACACTATATAGTTAGTTTCTGTTTGCTTGTATAGCGCACTAAGTGATATTGTTTGTGTTTTTTTATAATTGTTTGTAATCACTTTTGTCTTTGCAGTAAATGTTCTATCTATCTTCCAAATGTTTTTGTAAAGATTTTAAGTTTTTTCTTTTTTTTTTTTTGGTGGACTGTATTTTTTTTGTTATCCCGTTCGTGATTATGCCGTTCGGTGAGGCGATGGAGGACCATAGCAACGCGAGAAGGGATCTTCGCGTTTGGTTTGAAAGTGAAAAACACTCGCTCGTTTTAAACTAAAACGTTATAAGTGTTTATTATAATATGTACAAGGACATATTGGCGATTCCACCGTCACAGGTAGGACATTTGTACAGAAAAAATGTTCTTTCTTGTTTAAATTTAATTATAAAGTACTCAACAATTCTACATTTTGATAAAGCTACACCTAATTGACTATTATATGAGTTATTGCAAAATACGAAAAAAAAATCCAGATTACTTTTATATGGAAAAAAGCTGAGTTACTTCTTCTGTCACGGGGGGGACGAAAAAAAGAACCTGCTTTTTGGAGCATATATATTTTACGGAAACTCTGCGAGATTATTTCACTTTTCTGTATGAACTTGATGCCTTATAATAAAACAAAGAACCACTAATACAAACAAAGCAAAACCTACAACAAAAGCGATGGCTTTGTTGTAAAAGAAAAGCCGTAATTCCTCTGTCACGGGTGGGACACGTAGGAATGTTTTCGTGAAAAGGAGCTTTTAGTGGGGTCCATTAGTTATTAAAAATATAAGAAGCCAAGTGGGGTTCAATTCACTCACGATTTATCTTAGGATAGTGCCTTTTATATAGAAGAAAATGCATAGCGCCGTCAGCAAAAAAAAATTATTAAAAATCAACGTGATTTCCCAGCGTCTTGAAATTTTCACTTTTACCTACTTAAATTAAATGGGCAATAAAACTGAATACCAGGAATTTTTCTAAAAATTCCTAGCGTCTTGAAATTTTCACTTTTACCTACTTAAATTAAATGGGCTATAAAACTGAATACCTGGAATTTTTCTTAAAATTCTGAACGAAAAGTTTAAAATTTTTGGTGTAATTGTTAGAGTTTGTTGAATTTTTCAATTTTTGTACGAAGCTTGAACGTGGATTTATGTGGCTCTCGTTATGTAATGTGCTTGACTTTTATAATAACACTATAAACATTAAATAAACAAAATAAAAAACCAAAACTTGGCAAAATGTCACTTAACTGAATCAGCAGGGTATACAAGTAATGGGGAGTCTGCACTTACGACCCCATTGTGAATCGCTCAATAATATATGTATGTTTGTTTCCGTCCAACTTTACGATAGCCGTTTTCCCGTGCGCGCGGTGATACAGTTGGTTTTGGAGTGCTGTGCTCACTTTCCTTTGGCCATAGTGCATTACAGCGGTGACAGGTATCAAGATCAACGGAAATACGGTCAATTGACTTCATTTCCCACCTTTGTGCGAAGTAAAGTCAATTGACATTATTACATTTTCAAAAGCGAAATAAAGTCAACAAAATTTTCCTCATTCAAATGGAAATAGCGTCAACAATGCTTAAAGTATGTCGATTCATAGAAAAAAATTTCGTTCTTACAATAAACATTGCCTCGTATGTATTGTTTTTTAATAGATGAAAAAGGTTATTGCCAAATCCTCAGTGCGGTGTTATTAATCCACACACAATCATGAACTACCACCAATTGATTTTATTAAAAAATTTAAAATTACGAATATAGTAAAAGCACGATGCGAAAAACCAAACGCAAAACGCAGCTGGAATACGAGAAATATTTGAAGAAAGAGTGTAGAAATGATCCAGAACTTGCAAAACATGTTTCGTTTCCACAAAAATAAAGCTAACACTATTAAATTAAAGAAACAGTACATGTTTTTAAAACCCCGGAGGAACACTGAAAGAATTCTGTATTTTAAATTAGCATATTTTGAGCGAATTCGGAATGTCTAAGGTGGAAAAGAAACCAACAATTATAGAAAGGGAATTTTCTTACACTATGTTCATGTCTCCGCCAGCAATTTGTGACGACATCATTTAAAAGCAGCTAAGGAGCACGACGACACTATTTATAAGGTGGCCAAGCCAATGTACCAAAATGCGGGTATAAACAATTATTGATTATTTAATATCGGAACCGAGATCATGTAAGTTAATTGATTGGTTTTTGGATTTCACACACTTTTGAAACACAAATTATATGCTTTTTCACTGCAGACAAGTTATTGCCAAAACACAGCAGAAATCTTCCAATAAAAATAAATATCGAGGTCTTAAATTCATTAATACTCTCTATCTGCAATTTGCACAAAAACTAATTTGTGATTTTAGAAACCATCTGGGACTTATTACCTGTCATCACTGATATACTAGTTCTGATTTCCAATTTATAATAGTGTAAATTCTTCTTTCAAGCGTTATATAAGGTAGCATTAATATCACCAATGACAGTTAAATCTTAGGTGGATTTTTATATCATCATCTCATCTTTGTGGAAAGTGTGCAGATAGAGGGTATTATTGAATATAAGGCCTCGATATGTAAGATATATAAGCATTTTATTTCAACGTATACAAAAAATAAATCTACCTGCGTTACCGCACGGTGGGAGAGGGGGACAGGGGGGCGGGGCGCGGGGGCGCGGGGCCGCGGCGTAGGCTGACGTGGAGTGGCGCGCCGTTCGCGCGTGGTACGCGTGGCGCGAGTGCGGCGCGCGCGATGTGGCGCCCGGACGCAGGCCGCCGCGAAGCTAAGCAAATTTAATGTTTGAAAGAGCAATAATGTCAATGGATTTTATTTCGCTTTTAAAAAGGCAATAATGTCAATGGACTTTATTTCGCAACAGTGTTGGAAATAAAGTCAATTGGCCTTATTTCCGTTGATCTTATTATCTGTCACCCATTACAGTGGGAACGAAAGTGACCATGGAAGGCAGGCATTATTAGGGTGCGCACGGCATTTTAATCAGCTATCAATTAGTTTGGATCTCATATTTTTGGGGGTTTTGTTGTAGAATTAACCATATTTTTATATAAAATTAGCGAAAAATAAAATATTTAAAAAATAGTTGCCCATATTGCAAAAAATTCGCTGTACCTAAACTTTATTGACTGACTGTATGTTGCAGTAGGGTGCGAATAAGTACGTGACAGTATGGGCAGAATTAAAACAAAGGGTAATTGTTATATATGCGCCAAACGACGCCCAACAAGGAAATCCTGCATAATGTGCAAAAGATCCGTATTTGCAGAACATTCTTCTAATATGCCGCAATGCAAAAGATGTAGTTAAAGGGTTAATAATTTAAAATTTATTTATTTTTTTATTTTACATGTATTATCATATTAAGAATCTTCCCTTAATTTCATAAAAGCCTCCTGTTTATGCAAGTCTGTGCAATGACGAACTAAGTTAAATTAGGGGGTTCAATTCAATCCATTTATTAAACAAATTGTACATAAAGTAGCAAGACGACAAAATGTCCGTATATTTAACAAAGAACTAAACTTGTTGACAATAGAATCAGCGCTGAGTTATCAACAAAACTGAGTTAGCGAGAAAACAAAAAAAAAACTGTGTCTTGATTGACCGCTAATCGTCGATTCTTCAGAGAGGTAGAGAAAGCAAAACAAAATTACTTAAAGAATAATAGGAAAAGGAAGTGTAATGACAGGTGTGCTGTTGCTGTCCGATATTGTGAGAGCCAGTGTTTCCGAAACTGTCCATGCCGCCCCTAATGTTGGAACTGGCATGATGTTGATGTCCTTTAGATGGCTGGTCAATCTAGACATTGCCAGGAGCTGGTGCTGAAAAGTAATAAATAGGTTTAGTGAGTTCAATCGTTTAGGTTGTTTGCTGGAGTGACCGCCTCATTTGTGGAGGAGATAGGCAATCGGCATAGCTTTGAGATCGAGCACTTGCACATGCCGAGCTTAGTGCGCAGGGTTACCACTCGAACAAGATTATCAATTCCAGGAGGCAGTTCTGCAACTCTTCCAAGCATCCATTGTTGTGGCGGCAATCGATCGTTCTTTAATAAAACCAGTTCGTTAATTTTCAGATTGGGTTCATGCTTACGCCACTTTGGTCGAGCTTGAAGGTGACATACCCTATCTGATGACCATTTTTGCAGAACTGTCGGATCATACGTTGTAGCGCGAGATAATGTGCACCTATTCCTATTAGGAAATGGCCTGGTGTTAGTACCAACAGGTCGTCTAGATCAGCACTCAACGGGCAAAGGGGCTGCGAATTGAGGCATGCTTCGATCCTTAGAAGCACGGTAGAGAGCTCTTCATACGCCAATCTTGTGCTGTCAATTGCTCTCTTCAAGTGGTACTTTTACCGACTTGACATTTGCCTCCCATATTCCTCCAAAGTTTGATGAATATGGTGGGTTGAAGTGCCATTGAATGTTCTGAATATTCAAGACAGGGATGACGTCGCGTTTGACAGCTTCGGCAAAGTTGCGTTGGTTATGCTGCAGCACCTTGTCAGTTTCAACAAAATTAGTTCCGTTGTCGCTATACATGTCGTGGAAAACTCCGCGTCTACCGATAAAGCGTTGCAGCGCTGCTAAGAAACACTCCGTGGACAGACCGGTGACTATCCAGAACCGCTGGCGAATATGAGATATCGTCAACTGGATACCACCATGTAACGTAGCCTTGTGAGCATTTTCAATCCCTAAGCGAGTGAAATTATGGGATTTTGGCAAAAGTATCAAATGCTTTTGATTATAAGGCAACAGTGCGCATTGCAATCGACTGCCAACTCTAAGTATACCTTCTTTGTCGAGGAAGTGAGTTAAACTGCCAATGCTACTCTTATAGGGCAGGGATTCATTGGATTTTACCAAACGAAGGTCCTCGTGAAATTCTTCAGCTTATACACGCCGCACAAGATTGTTGAGGCTTCCCTGGAGTTCGTCTACAGATAAAGGCCCGGCCCGACGACACTGGCGTTGAGCTTCGCGCGTGTTAAAAGAGAAACGCAAAAGAAAGGCAGTGATTCGTATCAATAGGTTAAGCGATGAAAATTTATTTATAAAGGAGTCATCTGGTATGAGAACGTGAGTGCGAAGTTGGGTTGCTCCTTGAAACCTTCGTCGTTGAGGACGTATTTTGGCCAGACCGATTTGTCCTTTGACAGCCAGGATGGTCCCTTCCACCAGAGCTTCGATCTGAGCAATTCGTCGACTCTGGTGCCACGCGATGTACAGTCGGCAGGGTTTTCAAGTGTACCAACGTGATTCCACTGCTGTCGCACTATGAGGGTTAAAATTTTGCTGGCTCGGTTAGCTAAACACAGGTTTTCCAACGGTTGACATCGCCTTGAATCCAACACATAACGATGGTCGCATCCGTCCAGAAATGCATGGGCACGTCTTCAATTGGTAGACGAAGATTACTCTTTATCCAGTTAGCTAGTGTGGCTGCCAACATCGCACCGCAAAGTTCAACTCTCGGCATCGTGAGCGGTTTTACCGGAGTAACCTTGCTTTTCGCGGCTAAAAGATGAGTGTGGATTGCACCATCCATATATTTCAGACGAATGTATGTGCAGGATGCATAAGCAGACGAAGATCCATCGCAAAACGTGTGAAGCTCGGCAGATGTGTGTCCCTGAGGAAAGCAGTTCATATATTTGGGGATTGAAATTCGATGAATCACCGCCAAGCTCTGGCTGGTATAGTTTCGTCCCATTCCAAGGCTGTTGAATAACCATTTGGACGATCAACCTTCGTTGTCCATACTGCCTTGAGTATCATCTTGGCGGCTACTATTACTGGGGTAATAAGGCCGAGTGGATCGAATAATCGAGCGATGGTGGAAAGAATTGAGCGCTTGTTTAGAGTTGCGTCGATATTTGATCTCATTTTGAAGTTGAAACTGACTGTTGTAGAGCTCCAGTATAGTCCGAGTAGCTTGATTGCTTCGCTACCATTAAGTTGAAGAGGCCCCGGCTGAGCTCGATGTTCTGGAGGTATAGATTGGAGTAGGATTTCAAAATTACTTGCCCATTTACTCAGCTTCATACCGGCAGATAGGAGAGCGCTTCTTAAATGGTGGCGAATTTGGATGGCTTCTTGTAGAGCGTGGCTGCCTGTCTGTATGTCATCCACATACATTTCGTGGCGTAGGACATTTTCTGCTAGCCAGCCTTTCATCATGAGCAATTCGGTGCAGTATTCGAATAGCTGTGAATGGGGAAGATGCAGTTCCAAATGTTACCGTGGTCAAACATAATTCTTGAATACGACGTTCTTCTCCTCGCCATAAAATACGCTCATATTGCTTATCGTCAGGATGCATGCGTATACAACGATACATCTTCTGGATGTCTGCAGTGATTACATATTTTTGCTTCCTCCAATTGAGTATAACGGCTGACAAATCGTTCTGCAATGATGGTCCTGTACAGAGCAAATCATTAAGTGATTTTCCGTTTGACGTCTTTCAAGAAGCGTCGTAAACGACTCGCAGCTTAGTCGTGCAGCTTTCCGCATTGATGACAGCATGGTGCGGTAAGACGCAGGACGTAAAAGTTGGCTTGCCCGTAGATAAGATAACGCGATGTTCATCTTCGGTGGAAAGTGCTGGCGTGATTCGTTGAAGTTCAAAGTAATCTTGTATCGCGCTCGTATACGCTTGGAAAAGTTCAGCATTGCCGTTAAAACGACGTTCTAGCTGAAGGAAACGATTTAACGCTGTTTGTCTTGATCGCCCAAGAGTTTGGTTTGGATCGAAAAGAGATTTTAATGGTAAGCGAACCACGTAAGTTCCGTCATCTAGGCGGGTGTGCGTTTGCTGAAAAAACTCTTCGCGCCATTGATCTTCGTTAGATAAAAGTCGCTGAGATGGAACTTGCTCGAGCTCGTAAAACTGTTTTACGAGTTTCTCCAGTTCAAGCGTTGCATGGCAACATCGAAATTGCGTTGGCACTGCAGGCGGCTGCGCGAAGCTGTGCATGTCTTGAGCTATTGGTTGGTCATTGGAACCTCTGCATACTCCGGGTTGTAGGAGCTGTGCGAATAGATCGGCACCGATGAGTAAATCTACTTTGCTGGTTTTACCGTAGGAAGGGTCCGCTAAGATAAGATCTTGCAAATGTGACCACTGCTGTGGCGTGATGTCTTCAGCAGATAAAGACGTTGTTATAGAGTTTAACTCATATGCCATATCTACCAGTACACTAAAGTCGCTGTTCGTGCAGTAACCAAAAACGAGACTAACACTACTATGACATCGATTTTTAGTGTGAGCGCCCACCCCAAAAATCTCGGTCGCGTTTGGAATTTTTTTTAAATCTAGAGTTTGAACTGCGTTTTCAGAAATAATAGTGTCTTCGGAACCCTGGTCAAGCAAAGCCCTTACTACAACGAGCTCTCCGTTCTCCAAATTCTGTAATTTTACGAGCGCCGTTGCCAATAACACCTTCCGTTGAGGCTGGAGATTAGCTGACAGCGGAGCGTACGGGATAGTTGCCGAATGGGTAGCAAATGCATGTGACAAATTCGCTCGGGAACCAGATGAAACTGCCACTTGGTTAGCTGCTTGGCTTGTAGAGGCACTGAATGTTGTAATTTGCGGTGCTAATGTTGGCTTTTTGCGTTGGGAAGTACAGAAGCTGGAATGTGCAACAAAGTGTGGTGGCGCTTACCACACTGTATGCAAAGGCTATACGAAGGGCTAAGGCAATTTGAACAATTTTTTTTTTGTGTCTACGAAGGTCTTTCGTTCAAAACAATCTTAATTGAGAAACGTCGGACACCTGCGCAGAATGTGCATTTGACCACAAAGTATGCAGTGATTAGCTTTAGTTGAAACATTGCTGGGCTTGGTATGAATGTGAAACGACTTTTGAACCTACGTTCGGGACATATTGCTGTTGGCGCCTAGTCTTTTGCGCTTGGGTGTGGCGTCGGATCGCCATGGCATCTGAAGATGGTGGTTGTTCTGCGCGATTTTCTATGGCGTCCAATGTGTGCAGCCGAGTGTAGAGGAATGCTCCCAGGTCACTGAACGTTGGGATCGTTGTCCTATCGCCGAGGTGATGCTCCCACGCTTGATGTGTTTCCTTTGGAAATCTAGTAACGAGATGATGTTCTACCCAAAATTTGCTGTCATCTACGAATATCTTTAGACGTCTCAGTTCCTTGATACATACGGTTGGAGCATTAAGCATGCATTTTATATCATCTGCATGTTCTCTCTGTAGTGTTGGCAGGCTAAATATATAAAGCATTCATGTGGTGCGTGAATAATATTCGTGGATTGTCATAGAGTTTTATGAGCAATTTCCAAGCAGTATCGTAGTTAGTCAAAGTCAAAGACATTTGATGCAGGTCGATATCGTGATCAGCTGGAAGAGCCTTTTTTAGGTAATGAAATTTTTGTATTTCATTTAAGTCGGAATTAGTGTGAATTAATCTGTTATATGCATCATAGGTGCTTTGGATTTTAAAGGAAACAACTCGTCCTGGCGATCTGATATTTCGCAGTATATGTCGAGGTATGTTTCATCAAATGCTGAATACAGTTCAGCGGAGAGGTACGTGTGGTTAGAATCGATGCCGCTTCCAATAATACGGGCGTGCGTCTCTTGAAAATCTGCGTGGAGTTGCTCGAGTCTCTTCAACCGTTGTGCAAATTAGGTTTTTGTTTTACGAACTGTGCTGCCCTTTCGAAAATTGGTGAGCAGCTTCTTTAGCTCGTCTACGCGATTAACCTGTACCCTAATGAGGTCTTCGCTGGGCATTTTGGTGCCTCTGTGATAACCTCAATAAGTTGAACAACCAAACGAAATTGCACCCACCTACCTTTTTTTTCCTTTGCCGATTTAACTGTCCGGGCACTGCTGCGTTTTATATATATCGGCTACCGATCGCTGCGAGTACTGATTGTTGGAAGCTTTCTTGTCGTCAACTGGAAATTGAAGAGATCCCCTTATGGGCCACCAAAATGTTTGTGCAACTCTGTGCAATGACGAATTAAGTTAAATTCAGGTGTTCAATTCAATCCATTTATTAAACAAATTGTACATAAAGTAGCGAGACGACAAAATATCCCTATATTTAACAACTAAACTTGTTGACAATAGAATTAGCGCTGAGTTATCAACAAAACTGAGTTGGCGAGAAAACAAAAAAAACTGTGTCTTGATTGACCGCGAATCGTCAATTCTGCAGACTGGTAGAGAAAGTAAAACAATATTACTTAAAGAAAAATAGGAAGAGGAATTGTAATGACAGGTGTGCTGTTGCTGTTCGATGTTGTGAGAGCCAGCGTTTCCGAAACTCTCCACCTCATAGACCTCGTAAATTTACGAGCCTCGTAAAAGAACTGTCAAAATTTGTGTGGAGCTCTATTTACGAGCCCCTCGTAAAATCACGAAGCAAATTTGATGCGCAAACGACCTCGTAAACTTCAGTGTTGCCGAGGGTCCGATATTTTTATACTAAACTGTATGATAAAATAATAAAAATAAATTTAAAAAAAAAATAACAAGCGAATAAAATGAATGAATGTCATCCACTCACTGTATTGACTTAACATTTCGTATGATAAAATAATAAAAATAAATTTAAAAAAATAACAAGCGAATAAAATTAATGAATTTCATCCACTAACTGTATTGACTTAGGATTTCTGCTATTTCCGACACAAGATAGTGGGATGTTATGGAAAATACTACAAAACAAAAATTGCTTCCCAAAAGCCCTGGTTGATCTGTCAAACAGTCACTTCAAAGAATAGATAGAATAATTCGAAATTATCTCGAGAATTAACTGCAGTTGAAAAGCCGTAGCTTATTACCTCACCACAACCCTGGAGAACTGGGACGTAAGCATCGTTGATGACAAAGCCAACATAACACAGCTTCTCCTTGGTCTCGCCAACTCGGACTATGCTCCAATCACTGGTGGGCAGCCCTTCGTTGCCTAGTCTGATAAATTCCAGAATCTCTCACGCCTCAGCTGGAACGCAGGCCCAGGCTCGCGGCCTGTTAGGGACTTCATCCCTATGGACGGCAACTAAGTCTGCCCCGAGCCAAAGCTGTCCAACCCTGGAGTTCGCTTCCCATTAGAGCTGGACCGCCCGTTCATCTGCACACTCTACATGGCTTTACCCGCCTCTGATGCCACCCAGCATCACGGATGACTGGTGTAGGGCCGGGATACTTTTGGAGTATCCCTTTATATACCCTGCATAGACCCATCACTGCGAACTTACAATTGTCCGTGCTAATGTGGCCGTCCGGATGGCCCTTGTCCGTCACCGCCATTGTGAGGTGCTCTTTGGCGGCCTCGCTGATTGGCTTCGTGGTAGACACGGCCATGGTCGGACGGTTAGAAGTGATGGGAGCCCTTTGCCTTTAGGATCCACTCGGGGTGTCGTCCTGAGATCGTTGTCTCTTGGGGGCTAGGTACATCCGTGAGTTTGCCTTAGTGGGTGGTTTGTCCTTCCCGCCTTTCCCGGAGGATCGCTTGTCGCTGGCGACGAAGACTCCCATTGCCCACTAGAAGGAGGCTTTTTGCTCCTCCGTCAGCTGGTCATATTTACTGACACCCACTCTTTTAATGACCTTAGGGGCTGCCCTTCGGTTGCGCTGAGCCCTGACGGAGGGCAGAATTATTTTTTATGCATTGGAGCAGCCAGGGCGCCGATGAAAGTCGTTTGCCGCGGTCGTCGGAGTTTTACTCGCGGGAGTAGTCCTCTGCTATGCCCGGGTGGGTATAGAGAGATGGGCGGTCCGTAGCTTCTCCCCCGGCTTAGACTTTCCATCGCGAGGTATAGTTCTGCCGGTATCGCTAGAGGTTTGATGTCCTGCAAGTGGCATCTTTTTTCTCTGCAGCTTCTTGACACTCCTCATCGTACCAGTTGTTCTTTCGGGCTCGCTGAAATCCGACTACTTCTTCGGCGGCGTTACTTAATGAGCGGGAAATATGGTTCCACTGCTCGCATATGTCGGTTTGTTGAAGAGTGCTCTTTGAGAGCAGGTGCGAGAGTCGAGTAGCAAAAGCACTGGCTGTCGGTTGTGATTGCAGCTTTTCGAAGTTAAGCTTTCCTTGCATATTTGGACGCACATTTTTTGCTGCACAGAGGCGGGTGCGTATCTTGGCTGCAACAAGATAGTGGTCCGAGTCGATGCTTGGGCCTCGGAGTTTACGTACGTCTAAAATGTTAGAAGAGTGCCCTCCGTCTATGACAACATGATCGATTTGGTTTCTGGTTTTTCAATCTGGAGACAGCCACGTAGCCTGATGGATCTTTTTCTGCTTGAACTACCGGCGAAGTCTATCAGCCTGAGTCCGTCAGCGGACGTTTCGTCGGGTAGGCTGACTTTTCCGACGGTGGTTTCAAAGATCCCTTGCCTACCTGGCATTGTCGCCAAGCACGATATTGAGCGAGGTATAGTTCTGCCGGTATCGCTAGAGGTTTGATGTCCTGCAAGTTGCATCTTTTTTCTCTGCAGCTTCTTGACACTCCTCATCGTACCAGTT
>NW_023458563.1:14089284-14125229 GCF_013731165.1 Rhagoletis pomonella
CTTGCCTACCCTGCCATTGTCGCCAAAGCACGATATTGATATAATGGAGGGGGCGGCGCTCGTATGTAAGCTCACAGAAGCTATCCTTGGCCACTTGTCCTTCTCTTCCGTCGGGGCATGAGCGCAAATCCCACCACAATTCCAACACCAAATTTGCGCTCCTGTACATGGCAGCTGTAGTAGACTCGCAGGACCACAAGCATTTCTTGCGTTGCCCCGTCCACCGCATTTCTCGGATGGCGGTGATGCCAGCTTTTGGCCTTACGAGGACATCAACCAGACGGGCAGAGGCATCTTCCCCATTAAGGATCCGGACATTCCAGGCATGCACCTGGAATCATAGTCCTTTAAACTTTTGCCGTGGTCGTTAGGCGATCCTTTATTATGCTTCTTCACTGGAAGGGGTTTTTACGTGGCGGGTCAAAAACCCAGCAAACAACTATTTGCTGGGAATGTAATCATAACATTTAACTCGTACTCCTCTAATTTAGTATCATATATCTACATAGAATAAGATAGCTGAATGCCTTAGATGCTAGTGCTTCCATTTAATCCAAACGAGTGATTCATCACTCACTTTCAAATAAATAATAATAATAAAACTGTGCTTAATTTTATAGAAAATTTGCACCACGTTGCTGTGTTTGTATGGAGCCAATAATGCCGGAATCTGGTGAAGACGAAACTGTACGTGTTGTTGCATTAGATCGCAGTTTTCATTTTGAGTGCTATAAATGCGAAGTAAGATGTCTTAATCACAATCAGGAGTAGAGATTGCATAAGAATATATTTGTACTTTTCTTTCAGGATTGTGGGTTGCTGTTATCGTCGGAAGCCGAAGGCCGTGGATGTTACCCTTTAGACGGACATGTACTCTGTAAAAGCTGTAATGCAAAGCGCGTGCAAATGCTAACAAACCGAATGACAACTGAACTGTAAACAATGTATTGGATGAAATATAGCGAAATGTAATATGAAAATCCAACATTCCTATACACACGTAAACTAAAAGCTCGTGGAAACGAAAAATACATATGTGGCCCGCAACTCCAGCAGGGTATAAATGGGTTACTGAGTTAAGACAATACAATATTACCTTGGCGTCCTTCCTTGTTAAAGTTTAACTGGAATCACCGTGCTAGTTTAGTGACACTTAGTTAATTTGTTAAATTATTTGGCGAAAAAAAGAATGCATATCCGTATGTATGTATGTATCTGTGTGCGTATGCACTTGAGCATTAGGGTGGTTCACTCTTTGTCGTTTACTTTAGTCTAACCTGCTCTCTTGCTTTAAGCAACCACACCTACATACATGAACAAATAAATTTTAACAAAGATATAAAATTAGAAACTTCCATGCTTAAGAACGATTATGACATACTTTTATAGAAGATCCGTTAAAGGGAAAGAAAATAGAAAATGGCATCAATCAGAATCATTTCCAAATAAACACAACGAGAACATCAATCGACTAAAATACAATCCAGACTTCTCCAGGGATGATTGCATTATATTAGCTCACATGCGAGTTGGCGTAACAAAATTTTCCTCCCAACAGAACTTTCAACAATCACGACCATGTGAGAATGTGTGTTTCGGCGGGACTGCTAACACCGGGCGCCTAAATGCATGCTATGTACCGCTGTATGTTTAAATTTTCCTTAATGAAATTTTTGCACATGCACTTCTCAAGTGCCATGTAATAAAACTTTCTTAATTTATGATTTGATGGCAGTTCAGAGTATGCTCGGCCTAGTTTGATGCATCCTCCGGACAATGCTTCCGGAGCCATTTGCGGTTGACTTACAACCATGCAGAGGTGGTAAACGAATTTTACCATTGACCACAGTGCCTACCTACCTTTTTAGCACTAATAAATATATTTTTTTTTATATACATACATGCAAATGGCAAGTTATTCAATGTGCGTGGTGTTAAGTGAAATTGTACTGTATCCGGAGGTCAACATATCAATTTAAAAAAGCTTTAGACTGCACCCAAGAAAATTATAAAATTATATAAAGATGCTCTAAGTCAACGAACTTTAAGATAACCTTCCTTGATGCAATATGGCCTAATAGCCGAGCCCCAAAAATATATTTTGTAAATTAATTTATAAAATATATAATAAATGAATAAATAAAATTAGACCCCTAAATATAAATTTTTTTGTTCTGTGCTGATTTGGATCTCGCCATTCTCTGGTCCACGTCTCGGTGTCCTTGATATTGGAAAAAAGGTTAATAGGAAAGGACGTGGTTCCAACATTTTATTGCATATTGCCAGGCATTCATTGCATAACTATGTGATCTCTCTGCCCAGGAGAGTTTAAGACAATTTTTTTCTATGATGAAATGGTTGCAAATTTTATCTAGTTTTGCATGCCGTGTGGCACTTTTTAAATATCTAAAATGAATGGCTAAACATGACCGAATAGCTTGATAGTAACAAAAAAAGATCCGTATTTGTTGGCCAAAAGGGATCAAAAATTGCTTTTGAAAGGCCTGTTCCGCGTTGGTAACAAGAAATTTTGTTTAAAGTTCCGGTAAATTATATTAAACTGTTTTCGTATTCTGCACACTTTTGTAACCGGTATATTTGTTACCATCTGTAGGGTATTTTAACTGTATGTTTTTATACTTGTCATAATTCTTGGAGTTCAATTGTTCTATGAATTTGTTTATTATTGAAAAAGAAAATTGTTGATTATTAATAAATAAACTTTCAATGTTAAAACATTAAAATGTTTGTACTTAAAAATAAACTTGAGTATAAATATATATCCTATATCATCTTCATAAGCAGGTAACTAAATGTTACCCCGTGAAATATGCACCACCATAATGTCTATAAATATTTATAGCTGAATTGCTGAATAAATAAAAAAGTTAAAAAAAAGAACCTGGAATTGCGGCGTAGAAAGTGGTGTCAATTTTTGGTAACAAAATTTCCCGGTTACAAAATGTTCGGTAACAAGAATAGGCCCTTAGTTCCAGTTTTTCAATGCGAGTTTAACTCTGTTTGTCGTTTAAATTCAGTGTGCAGTTTTTGAGTCAAATTTAAAGGTTATTTAAACTACGCTGAGACGATCAATCTGGCTGGGTTGAACCGAGCTTAAACTATCAGCTGTTAAGTTGCCAAAATTTAGATGAACGAGGAGGGAAAATTTCAATTATTTGCGAAATACACGAAAACAGACTCATCTGTATAGCGGAACATACATAAATAAGCAAAATGTTCACACGTAAGATGAAAATTGTGCGCAAGAAAATTATAAAACGCAACTTGAATGTAACGAAATGGCTTACGGCTTACGTTCCATGCAAATTAAATAAAAACTTTGCTAACGCTAATTATATTATTATTTGTTGAAGCCTAAAAATATGTAATATAAATTTATCATTTTAATATAAAATGGTACGCCTCGTTTTACACTTGTGTGTTTCCTACGCTTCGCTTATGCTTCCATCGATGTAAATATAGAATTTTTATTTGTTGCTGTTGTTGTCGTTGTAGCGGCTACTATGCCCCGCTCGGGTCGGTTCATCCGTCAACGTTGTCGTCCGTTTCAGCTAAGGGGAGGCCCAGAAAGTGTGCGACTTCAACAGGGTCTGTCCATAAGGACAGGGGCGTCAGCTGGGTGGGGTTCTCGGGGCATGTGAAGAGGTGCCGAGAGTCATGAGGCGACTCTCCACATGCCGGGTATTGGTTGGGCACATCCTCATTAATTCCGCTTGACTGGGAGCATCTGGGCCTCGTCGTGTAGGTGGTTTTGGGGCGTCATCAGGAGGCATGCGGTCGCTGTTGGTAGTGCCGTATTCTGGCAGGTCTGTAGCTTCATCCACTGCGTTCTTCTAGTCCCAGGCGACCACACGCGTAGTTTAGAACCGGCCGGCCAATTGCCTTGTATGTTGGCAACAAAGTTTCTTTATCTTTGCCCCAAGTGCTGTAGGCCAGCGATTTGATGATATTGTTGCGGCTCTGTACTTTGTTGACAATTACGGTTGTATGCGCCGAGAAGGAGAGCATACTGTCGAAGGTAACTCTGAGGATTTGGGGTTATTCACCGTCGGTATTGTTACGCCATCAACGTGAATACCCAGTTGCAGTCTGACCTTCTTGGCCAGGTGGTGAATAGGGTTGCCGAGGATTTCGCAGGGGATAGGGCTAAGCTCCTTGCAGTGAAGAAGCAAGAAATTTCGGCGAGATAACCGTTTACTTTCGAGCACAAGTCATCAATTCCATTCCTAGGCGCCATGATCGAGCAATCGTCGGCATAAGAGACAATATTGACTCCCTCTGGTAGTTGAGGGTGATTTGAAATATAATAATTAAACAGTAGTGGGGACAGGACACCACCCTGTCGTACCCCCTGTTGAATTTTTCTTAACCTGCTGCTTTTGTCCCTAAAAATTACTGACGAGTGTCGACCACTCAGGTAATTCACCGACCACCGTTTGGGTCCTTGTGGGAGTGAGGAGGCCTCAATGTCTTCCAGCAGCGTTGAATGACTAACTGTATAACGCTACTAGAATAGTTCTCTCACAGGGGCGGTTTCGGTTAAGGCCACGAGTTATCTGGTTGTTTATGGCGTTAAGTGCAAATGGGGGTGATGCCTTGTGGTGGCGGTGGGCGGCGTTGTGGGGGAGGTATGCGACTGGGCAGCATAGCGAGCCCACATAGTCACTCGTCCAATGACGCTAGTTGCGAAGTCCTGAGCATGCCCTAAAATGGCACCAGCCAAGGCAGGAGTTGCACATGACTGATGTCACGTTACTGTATATTCTGCACTGACAAACCGAGCAGATTGTCGGAGGGACTAGGAGTTGCCGGCGGCGGTGTGTGGGTGCTATTGTGTTTGTTTGTGTGTCTATTGTTCTGTTGTGTTGGGGTGTGGGTGTGTTGGTTCTATGCTGCACGGGCGGGTGGTGGTTTGCCGTGGAGGCGGTCCGATTCGCACAGCATGGGGTCACGAACGACGTGGTCCATTGCCGGTGCGTACGTAGGCCCGAGCAGGTACGGAGATGACTCCGCCTGTCACAAGCATTGCAGCTGACCGAGGTGGGGTTTGTATGCAGTTGTCTCTGGCACACGCAGCAGGTGTAAATTTCTGGCCCTGGGTTGGACTCTATGCCAGCCCTGAGCAGAAGGGTACGGAGCAGATGTAGCCCCATTATCGAACAACGTTTGATGGATTTCGCCGACCCAAACGGGGTTAGATCGCCGAAACAACAGCCTTGGTCGGGTAAAACGCGAGTCATTCCGGTACGTAGAACCGGTTGTCGTGGGAATAAATTTTTATTTGTCAACTTAGCTGCTGTCCGTCAGTTGGTTGGTGGTAGCGTTGCGTTCATGTGACAAAGGCAAATCGGCTTGTTGGGCCCTCAGCCTGCTCATTAATTTTAACTCAATTATCTTACCCGGAACTTGCTTGAGTAAAGGTTCCCAACTCCTTGGGGCTTCGTTGAGGGGCACCGTTAATCTATGCTGCTACTGGTCTGGTGGTTCCGTTGCAGGCTACTTTTTCTTGTGGGGTTGCGCTCTCCGTATTTTCCATACGGTTGATTTATAGATAAAAAAAAATTGTTTGTATTTAATTGTTCTCGACCAAAAACTACTTCGCTTTAATAAAGGCACGAGTATTTACTTGGGTTACAACTTAACTTTTTAATTAATTTTATTTAACAAATTTTGGCACAACCAGCTAAGCTGATGGCATGTATCGAATTGAATTAACATTCGTTTTTCCACTCGTTTTTATTTACCTGTGGAACGTATGTTCCAACAGGGCTACCAACATTAAAACGGCGCTGAATAGTGCTGCCGTATTGTTAGCGATGCCATAACATCACCCTCCTTAGAAAAGATTTATGCAAGGTGATCAGGCTTGCAAGAATCGTTCGATTCAAGGGTAATGCAAAATTGATAGGGAGGAACGAGATATTTATTATTAATATAATATTGTAAGTTTATTTCCTTCCCCCTATTAACTCGTTCATCCATATTAATCTTCAGCTATGATGTAGAGTTCAAAAACGCATGTTAAATAACTA
Organism: Rhagoletis pomonella; assembly: GCF_013731165.1. Classification (NCBI taxonomy): domain Eukaryota; kingdom Metazoa; phylum Arthropoda; class Insecta; order Diptera; family Tephritidae; genus Rhagoletis; species Rhagoletis pomonella. The sequence continues at coordinate 14,095,338 of NW_023458563.1, forward strand.
ACAATATTATTATATCTACTTAGCAAATTGTGTTAATTTAAAATATCAATTTGATATTAGCGAAAATACATAAGTATGAGTTTAAAAGTTCTTTTGTTTTTGATTTGCTAATCGTATGCAATATATGGATCTGTAGTTATGGGTTTACATGACTATTTGTATAGAAATTAATACATATTCTTTTTTTGTATTTACTAATTTGCTCATTTTTTGTTATTAATGTAACTATTGTGTTAAATTAATGCCATATAAAATATATTTGTGTGTATGATTTATTAAGGCAAAATTTGATTTAAATGATATACATACATTAAAAAAAAAATTTTTTAATACAATTCATGAGTCTGGCATGTTAATTTTACAGCTTAATTTCTAACCATAATAATGGTTTGTATTTATATATTGTGTGACGTGACTGATTCATTTTGGTCAAATTTTGAAGGTTACTAGTATTTTTAACTAAATTCATTAAAAAGTAGGTTATGTTGCTTTTGAATACGGTTTTTGTGAACCGTTTTTAATTTATTATTTTTATTTCGTTATTATCTGCATTTTGCATAGTTTTGTCATTTTCTTGTCTAGTCATTGATCTCGTCTGTATTTCCAAAATACTTTTTGTTGATTCCCTTATTTCGTATATCGTTATACGTGAGAGTGCGTCTGCGCCAACATTTAATTTTCCTTTAATATACTCAATAGTAAAATTGTACTCTGCTAGTTCTAACCTTATTCTTGAAAGTTTTGAAGAGGGGTGTTTCATATTAAACAGGTATACTAATGGTCTGTGGTCTGATTTTATTAAAAAATGCGTTGAAATTGAATAAATGTATGGTCGAAATTGTTTAATGGCAAAGTAGATTGCTAAAAGTTCTAATTCAATTATTAGTTTTTTCTGCTCTGATATTGATAGATCATGTGCATCATGGTTTTGGTTTAATATAGCACCACACCCCACTTTCGAGGCATCGACCGTAATAATAAATTGTTTAGTGAAGTCTGGGTATTGTAGCAATTTTGGCGAAATTAACGCTGCTTTTAAAGATTCAAAAGCTTTGTCGCACATACTGTCCCAATTAAATTCAACTTTTTTCCTGCTTTATTTAAAGGCGTTCCAAATTTGGTATGAATCGCCTATAATAATTAGCAAACGCGACGAAACGTCGAACCGCTTCCTTATCAATCGGTTTTGTATATTTTGTAACAGCGTTTATTTTGGTGCCGTCTGGCAACAGACCTTTGGCTGAACATTTATGGCCTAGGAATGTAACTTCCGGCCGAATAAAATTGTATTTATTTCGGTTAAGTTTTAAGTTTTAGTTTCGACAAGTGTCGAAAACTTTTGCTAAATTTTTAATGTGATGGGCTTCACTGCAGCCTATAACAATTGTCATGTACATATAAAAATGCTACGTTGGGTGGAATACCAGAAAAAGCATACTCATCATTCGCGAGAATGAATTGGGTGCTATACTTAAACCGAATGGCAACACTTTCCATCGATATGCTCCACGGTCTGTGCTAAAAGAAGTTATATCACGTGAATCCTCATGTAAGGGGATTTGGTAAAATCCAGAAAAAGGATCTAAAGTAGAAAAATATTTAGCTCTGCCAAGATTGTCTAAAATATCGTCAACTCGTGCGAGAGGAAAGTTATCCGCAATAAGTTTTTTGTTGACTGCGCGGAAATCAACGCTCATACGATATGCCTTTTGACCATTAGTAGACTTTTTAGGAACAAAAAATAGAAGGCTATTGTAATTGGAATAACTTCCTTCAGTTAAATCGTTATCTAGTAATTTATTAACTTGACGCGTTATCTCTTCACGTTGGGAATATGATAGACGATAGTTTTTTACATATACCGGGTCAGTGTCAGTCAACCTAATTTTATGTTCATAAAAATTGTTTAATATAATTTTGTGATCATCAAGAGCGAAAATGTCGGCATATTTGATGCAAAGGTCACGTAAATTGCTGTTAGCTTCTGTAGGGATTTGGTTTTTCAAAATATTCCTTAATTCGTTCGTTCGTGAGTCTTCTGTCTTGGTCTTATTAATAGAGAAAACGTGATAGTCAGAAAGTTTCTCAGTCCGAATGTTAACATTCCTTACATGTTTCACGTCATCTGTGGTATTTATGATTTTATTGATTGGGTTACTGTTATTAACTATGCATCTTGCTGTGAATACACCATGTTCAACTTCTCGCGATTCTACAAAAAGCGGATCTGGCGAATGGCCTAAAATTCGGTAAACTTCGCATCTGGGTGGCATGATACAAGTGTCGCTTTCGGTTCCGTGAAGGATTGGTATCGCGACTTTTTCATTGCCGAGCCAGAAGGAAATACAATTGCTTGCATAGCTAATAACGCATTTGTTATTGTTTAGAAAATCTTTACCCAGTATACCGTCAGATGGTATGTTAAAGTCATCGTTTACTACATGTAAAGTATGTTTAATGCAAACATCAGTAAAAGTCAAGTTTACGGTAATCGTACCTAAAGTGGAAACAGTATTGGAAGTGACACCGGTAATGTTAATTATATCGTTATTATTTATAGAAAAATTTGTTTCATTGCTAGAATTTTTTATTAGAGAAATGTCGGCTTGCGTGTCGGCTAAACCCGTTCAAAATTTGTTTGACCCACTAATTTCCAATTCGATAAAGTCGGATTAATTCAAATTTAAGCAATAGATGCCCTTTGTCGAAAAAGATTTATTTATTGTCCAATTCCTCCACCCTCGGTGTTCGCTCCTGAGGGGTATAGGCGTTTAAAGCGCGCACATTAGGATTATTGCGTGAATTTGGACGTCTATTACTGTTATTGTTGTTGTTATGGTTTCGATTGTTGTTATTTGAAGACCTATTACTATTGTTGAAATTGTTGCCGTTATGCCTTGGACCGTTATTAATGTACCTACTGTTATTAACGTCACTATTGTACCTTTTGAAGTTAGAGTTGTTTTTTCTGAAATAATTGTTGTACCTATTAAAATTGTGACCTCTAAAGCTACCTCTAAAACTATTTGGCGTATTTACTCGGGATCGAAACGCTAACGCTTTACGTTCTTTCACTTGATTATTTTGTTCGACTATCATTTTTGCCACTACGTCTTTTGAATCACTGAAGGTAGTTAACGATAAAATTGATTTGACCAAATCCGAACGAGTATTAAGTCTACAAACGTTAACTGTTTGTTCGACTGCCATTTCATGGGCTTTAGATTGTGTCATACCTTCAATGATTAAAGAACGCTCTTATGCATCCGAAAGCTCCTCGATACGCTTAGCAAATTCCGTATAATTGTTATTTGTGACATGTAAAGATGCAATTTTCCCAGCTACAACTTTCGAATTGTCTGGTTTTATTCTATTTCTCAACGCATCTTTGATTTGTCTAACAGAATTAACTTCAGTTGGAATTGTTTGATGTGACTTGCCTTCGAGCTTTTGATTTCAAAAATGATATAAAAGTTGTATTTAAATTTTCGTCTGCAAAATCTTCAATTAAATTAATTTTATCAATAAACGTTGTAATTTTCCCTAATGGTTGAGGCACAAAGACTAATAAAGGGTTTTTTCTGTTCTGTTTCTTGAGATTACAGGTATGAGCCGAACTATTGTCAATAACTAGTAGTAAAATAGTATTGTAGGCTGTAATAAGTGAATATTTATACTCGTTTAATTTTGTCGCATTCGTAGACAACGGTCTATTTTGTAAAATGCGCTTAGTAATCTTATCAAAATCTGCTTTAGATGCCTTAAATTGTAAGTCGAATTCGCTCATAACCGGCTAATCTCAAAGAAGAGCAGGCCCAAACTTACAAAAAAAGCTATCGCTCACCATATTCAAATAAAAATATTAAAAAGAATTCGAATTGTGAAAAATACTTATGGTTTTCTTCAGTGGGTCATCGGCTGAAAATTTGCATGCAAAAATAGGGACATTTTCATGCAGTGCGAATATTGGGTTCTATTCACATTCAATTGCAAAGATTTTAAATTTGTTTAAAAATTTTGAATTTATAAAGAAATGGTCGTATCAAAAAAAATTGTTGCGCACGTACATCGGTATATGGCTAATAGTAGATATGTGTATTAGCGTTTTGTATTTTGAATAAGAAAATTTTATAGGAAAATAAAATTGAGATAGTCGTTAAAAAAATTAGCAAAAACCGTATTAAGTCACTTATATCTAGGTGGATACATTAATCACTTTTGTTGCAATGATTTGGAAACTTTAAAATTTAAACTGTTTGAAAAAGTTATGCTATTTTTTGTTCATCATTTAATTCAGGTAGGCATCTTGAAATATTTATAAAAATTTGAATAATGAAAAGAATTTGAAAAGATGTTGAATCCATCACGTCACAGCTAAATAATAAAAATGGATTTGAAAAAAATGGGTTTAGTTTCGTAAATCGCTTAAATTTAATTATTGAAAATGTATTAGAAAAATGGGTTAAATACCTTGAGTCACTTAATGCTAAGTATTGAAAATTAATTTGAAAAATGGGTTAAATCCCTTGAATCATTTAAAGTTAAATAATGAAAATTAGTTTAGAAAAAAAATGGGTTGAATACCTCAAATCACTTAAAGCTTAAATAATGAAAATGAATAAAGTTAAATAATGAATTTGAAAAATTGTTTTAATTGGTTCACGAAAGTTAAATAATGAAAATGGATTTGAAAAATGGCCTTAGTGCCTTGAATCACTAAAAGTTATATAATGAATTTGAAAAATGGTTTTAATTGGTTCACTTAAAGTTAAATAATGAAAATGGATTTGAAAACTGGCTTTAGTGTCTTGAATCACTAAAAGCTAACAAAATGAGAATGAAGTTGAAAAATAGGTTTAATACCTCAAATCACTTAAAGCTAAATAATGAAAATGAATTTGTAAGTCACTTATAGCTAACTAATGAAATTGGTGTTTATAAATCACTTAAAGCTAAATAATGAAAATGAATTTGTAATTGGTTTAATTACCAGTTTAAATTTAATTACCCTAAACTTGAATTTTGGGGATATTTTTTAAAAAATAATTAAATGTAAAAGTTAAATGTGAATACATATGTGTTCTTAATTTTAACCACACGAACCGCAAGCCGCTGATGCTAATCCCTCGCAGCAGTCTGTACCTGATGTTGTTCCCCAGCCGCAGTCCACGTGTTGTTATATATTACGCTGTTGTTTTGATGTGTGCCGCTATTTTGTTGGCGTGGGTTCAGTATGTAAGCGGTACTAAGTTGCTGTACAGTTATCAGGGCGCGTCGGTTCGTCAGGCGCCGTTACACATATTAATGTATATGTACGCTGCCGTTGTTGGTGGTAGCAGGGCTGACTTTTTGTACAGGCACCAACTGTAAAGCGTACCGTTTTGTGTGGCGTTATGCGACTTATGCAATACTGGTGCTGTTGGTGGTTACAGGGCTCCCCATTATGCGGGAAAAAGCAGCTTACGTAGATGCAGCGCGCCGTCTTGTGTGGCGTTACACGGCTTATGCAATATTGCCGCCCGTTACGGTCACGCGTATGCCCTCAGCCAGCAATTATCTTATCCGGAACTTGCTGGAGTAAAGCTTTCCAACTCCTTGGGGCTTCGTTGAGGGGCACCGGTAGTTTTTGCGGTCGCTTAATTTCTGCTGCTACTGGTCTGGTGGTTCCGCTGCAGGCTACTTTTTCTTGTGGGGTAGCGCGTTCCGTATTTTCCATACGGTTGATTTAAAGATAAAAAAGATTTGTTTGTATTTAATTGTTCACGATCGAAAACTACTTCGCTTGAATAAAGACATGAGTATTTAGTTGGGTTACAACTTAACTTTTTAATTTATTTTATTTCACAAATTTTGGCACAACCGGCTAAGATGATGGCATGTATCGAATTGAAGTAACATTCGTTTTTTCCACACGGTTTTATGTACCTGTGGAACGTATGTTCCACCAGGGCTACCAACATTAAGACGGCGCTGAATAGTGCTGCCGTGTTGTTAGCGATGCCATTAGAGGCTAAAGGGCGCGAAACAATAATGTTATCCGCTTCTCTTAGCATGCTTTGCAACGCGCTTATCCTTGGCGACACCTCTTTCAATATTTATTTGAGAGTGCTTTGACGTCTCTTATAAGACGCTCCCAACAGCAACCCGAGATGGGATTAAGAGGGCAATTGAATACCCACTCGATATTGTGTTTTGCTGCTTCTGATTGTATGCGATCTGTGTCAAACAGTTGCTCCGATGCCTTCAGCTCTTTCTGTGCGCTGCGCCGATGAAGTTGGTCGCGTCATCGCTCCTTATCTTCACTGGTGTGCCGCGGCGATTTATAAAATTGCGAAGGCATAGGATGAACGCGTCGCTTGACAAATTCTCTGCTAGCTCGAGGTGCGCAGCTCGGACAGTCAAACACGTAAATATGACGTCCACCTCTTTTCTCGACGCCTGCCAATCGCTACGTGAAATGGACCAAACAAATCGACGCCAATATAAGTGAAAGGGCGACCGAAGGGTGTTACACGGTCAATCGGTAGGTGACCTATCATCGGTGGCTGGGCTTTGCTCTGACAACCGTACATATGGGGCACTTTTGCCGCACTTTCTTAAGTAGCGCCTTCAAATTTGGAATCCAGTACCTTTGTCTGATGGCGTTGATGGTTACTGCGAGATTCTGATGGTGGTTCCTCTCATGGACTTCTTTGTCAACTAAAGCCGACACTCCGTGTTCTGGCGGTAGCAAAATCGGTCGTCGCGCTTGGTATGGTAGGTATTCATCGATGCGGCCGCTCAGTCGTAGTACACCACTTTCATAAACATACGGTGACAGCTTGTATAGAGAACTTTGCTTACTAAGTTTGCACGCCGCTGCCTAGTCGGATATCTCATTCGCGTAGCACTCCCGCTGGACTGGCAAATCATGTTTTTGGCAGCCTCGATTTCTGTCACACTCAGGATCGTTCATGAATTAACCTCGCTATTTGGCTGCTTACGAAACAGGTTCACTGCACGCATTACTCAAGCTGTGGTACATCGCAGCTGCGAAAACGAACCAAATCTTGAAACATCTATGGCTGAGTTGCGTGGCTGCACCAGTAGTATCGCTTAGGTCTTAATTTCTTCTGGTAGGACGCCTTCCGGTTGCAGTGTTGGGGTAGGCCGATACTGCTCGTGCTGACATCAACATTTCCTTCGTGGAGAACCCACCGCAGCAAACGCAACTTGACTTACGTTGACAAGCATAGGCCCTTATTATGAGTTGCATTCGATTTTGGATCTTCTCTGGTTATCGAAGTTCGAAAGTGAAATTCGTATTATGAGCTATGCAAGGTTAGGTTAGGTTAGGTTAAAGTGGCTGCCAGTGAATCCACTAGCACACCTAGGCCCTTAAGATTTTGGGTCCGTTGTGATACCATTCGGCACTTAGAACCCTCCTAATTAAACCATCGTGTGAAGTATGCGAAACTCAAAAGTTGCGGTATTCCTACTTCGGCTATGTTGGTTAGACCTTCGAAAAATTCTGAGCCCAAAAACGTTCGTCTTCTATTGCAAAGTGCGGGGCATTCGCATAGCAATCGTCGTAAGGTTTCCGGCTCTTCCTCATCTCTGCAGCTTCTGCAGAAATCGATATGGGGATCCCAAGCCTCTCCGCGTGCCTTCCGATGGCAACATGGTCTGTTAGCAGACCTATGGCTGTAGCTAAGTCCCCTCTGCTCAGCATTAGGAGACATTTCGACCGCTTCTCGTTCCATTTTGGTCACATAAGCTTTGTGTTGCTGCAAGTTGTGAGACTATCCCACCTCTCCCTTGCTTGTTTAAGAGATATATTCCTTAGTATGAGCTTGCAGGTAGCGAGCGGCATGCCTAAACCCTTCCAGGATTGCGAAAGTGGAACGGATGTGTCCTCTCTTGCATGTTCGTCCGCCTTCTCGTTGTCTGGTATGTTTTGGTACACCGGCACCCATACCAAGTGAAGAGCGTTCTGCTTAGCCATCTCGTTCAGAAATCTGCGGCAGCCCGCTACGATTCTTGAACTGCATGTGACCGAGTCAAGCGCTTTGCGTGCCGCCTGACTGCCTGAGTAGATGAAGGTATTGTTACACATTGCTTCTCTCTGCCTGAAAGACGCTGCAATGGTCGGGTAGGCGAAATGATTTTTCCAACCCCAGTCGGGTATACCGCCCCCCCTCCCCCCCTCCTATCTTGCCCTCTAGTTTAGAACCATCGGTGTAAAAGTGCAGTAATCCCTTATCATCAGGAGGCCTATACCTCTATGTGAAGTTTAGACTTGGTACACAGTAATCCGTGCCCGGTATATCTATGCTATGTGTCCTTTAATATTGCAGTGTGGCCATCCTGAGTGTCTTTCCAGCCAGATAGCTCCCGCAGCCTCAGGGCGGCGCATCCTGCCAACTGTTTTCCAGTAATGTTGACTGGCAGAATATTGAGTAAGACGCACATTGCTTCCGATGGAGGTGGGCGTAGCGTCCCGCACATGCAAAGCATCGCAGTTCATTGCACTTTTTGAAGTGCTTCAATTGTAGATTTCTTGCCGAGACTTGGCCAACAGACCAATATCCCGTAGAGTAAAATAGGCCTAACAACCAATATGAAAAGCCAGTGTATTATGCTTGGCGACAACCCCCAGCTACGTCCAATTGCCCCTTTACAGCTTTAAGGGGCTACCATTGCTTTTTTTAACGCGTTCTTGTACATTTTGTGCCCAGTTGAGCTTTTTGTCCAGTACTACGCCTAGATATTTCGCAGACTCCCCTAGCTTCAGCGTCGTGGTGCCTATGGCAGGGAGCTGCAGCGAAGGGATTTTGTACTTCCTTGTAAAGAGAACCAGGTCGGTTTTGTCCGGGTTAACACCCAGGCCTTTCTCCATGGTCCATCTTTCAATTAGTCTTTATTTTTTCTGCATGATTTCACACAGAGTTTGTGGAAATTTTCCGCTCACATCCACCGCAAGATCGTCAGCATACCCAATGAACCTACAGCCTCCCCCCTTCCAAAGCCTGCAACAAGTCGTTAATTCCCACAACCCACAGAAGTGTAGACAGAACCCCACCCTGCGGGGTCCCCACACATGTCTGTCCAGCGACACCCCTGCCAATTCCGCCCGCACGACTCTGCCTACCAGCAGTTGCCGTACGAGCAACACCTGCCGTGAGTCGATGCCCAGACCCATTAGAGCTGACGGTATTGCATCAGGCGTAATGTTGTTGAAAGCACCTTCGATGTCCAGAAATGCTATCAAAGTATATTCTTTTATCGCTAAGTATTTCTCGATACGCGACACTATTTCGTGTAGCGCTGTTTCGGTGGACCTTCCTTTCATATAAGCATACTGCGATGCCGTGAGTTTGTTTTCCACTGATTCCCTGAAGTTGGATTCAATCAGTCGCTCCATTATCTTGAGCTGGGGGGATGATAGGCTAATAGGCCTAAAATCCTTTGGGTTAGTGTGGGATGTTCTTCCTGCCTTGGGCATGAAAACAACCCTCGACCTTTGCCAGGTGAGGACTCCCTTGAAGATAGCATACAGCCATTGTGAACTTAACTCCAGAGATTGCTGCAGCTGAATCGGCGAAAAACCGTCTGGACCCGCAGATTTGTAAGGCCTGAAGGATCCTATTGCCCAAATAAGTCTTTCTTTGGTGAGACAATATTCCATAATTGGCTGACCTCTTCTCTAGTTGGCTCATTTAGAGCCTGATCTGTGCCGCCTGGAAAGTGCATACTCAGGAGAAGGCCCAGGGATTCCTCACCAGTTTCCGTCCACGTCTCATAAGATCTTTGCAAGCATCCTGGGGCGACTCGGGGTGAACTGGAGAGTATCTTCCTCAGCCTGGACCCATCTCATACAGATTCCATGCCATTACAAAAGCTCCTCCATGAAGATCTCTTGCTTTTCCTTAGTAGTTTTTTGTAATCCCTTATACCATGTCCCCACCGGAGCTAACCACGTAGTTATGGCTACTGAGTTATTTATCCCGATAACCCACTTGATTTAGCGTAGTTTCGCCATATAAAAATGACAGCACTTAACCATTTCACTGAGGTGGTTAAAAACTAACCAACTCGAAACCACGTCGAGAGTCTGATACAACCCTGTGTTTTCCCGCCATCTGTGGGTCATTAGCGTTAAAATGTAAAGAATTCGTTCCCTACTAGTGTTTGGACTCAGCTAAAATCAGATTAGATTTACTCCGGTTTTTAAAAAAATTTGAAATCAAGTCCTCTACTCCGCTTGACTTCAAATCTATTCCGTTTTTTCATTCATGTTATGCCCCTCTTGGGGCCGTTTTTTTGAGTGTTCACCACCGGTTTCAGTAAAAAAATTGAAAGTTAGCCAAATCTCACTGTTAAAAAGTAACTTTTTCATAGCAATGCGCCAATAAAGTAACTTCGTTATTTTTTGATGTATGGCTGTACAAATTGGCGGATACAGAACTTTACTTAAGTTGTTAAAAAATGTATGTAAAATGAAATTTATATAAAGTAGAAAAGGTTTGCTTTTTTAAAAATTAAGTGTTAGATACGTTCTACTATATAGAAAATGCTAAAAATTACCTAAATTGTAACATATCCTTACATTGCCTCGCGTACTTATTTTGCATGAATAGAAAATATTTTAGTCAAACAATTAATGTCAGAAACAAAAATTCAATCAAGTACGGAAATTTTGTTTTTGCTCCGATTTTTGCAGGAATTTAGTCCTGAATCGATTTTTGTAAGTCCGAACACTGTTCTTTACATTTGTACTGTTTTATAAACCTTAAACCGCAGTGTGGACGGCAATAGTTAGTGAGGTGGTTAAGTTCGATTTGAGATGGTTAACTTTTTGGTGGGGACATGGTATTAAGTTCGACTTATAGGTTTCCCATTGCATATTACTACCCGAGGATTTAGCAAGATTAAAGGCTTTTCGACAGAGTTTACGGGCCTCATCTATTTCTAGGGACACCAAGGTGATCCAAAGCCTTGCCACATGTTGCCGTGAAACGATGGAACAGGCTATCCAGATCCCTAGAGTTATCTGGTATTGATAATGTGATTTCTGAGAGTGGTTTGCCAAGCGCCTCCCTATATTTATGCCAGTTGGCGTTTTTTAAGTTTCTAATGGAGGGCATCTTGGACGGAACCCCCTCTAAGACGAAATGTATGTAGCGATGGTCAGAGAAGGAGTGCTCATCAAGCATCCTCTAATTTCAGGCCATAGTTTCCGCATCCCCTGAAACGAGGGTTACGTCCAGGACCTCTTTTGTGCTTCTGGTTATAAAGGTAAGCTCGCTACCCCTATTACTTATGACTGAGTTTGTTCTAAGTATGTATTCAAAAAGTAACTCACCTCGTTCATTGATATCTCCGCTGCCCCACGTGCTGTGGTGTGCGTTCGCATCCCCTCCCAGGACCAAAGCCCGGTCCCAGCTTTGCGACCGCTGTCGTTGGGATTGGCTTGCCGTGGGCCAGGTACATGGATGTCACCCTGGCCCTTCGTCCGCTCGCCTCTAGGCTGATTGTGGTTGTGTCCTCGTCACTGAACTGAGGAAGAAACAGAAATTTTAGTTTGGTACTTGCAAGGATGCATGCCCTTGGTTTACCTATGGTAGCTCCACTTACAAGTGTGTGCTCTGTTGACCTCAGTCCGCAAATTTATAAAACTATTTTCTTTATGCTCTTTTTTGCATTGAAGTTGTGGAATTCGCGACAAACTATCCGCAGTGTTCGAACTACCCTTTACATATTCTATCGAGTAGTTAAAGCCTGAGAGAGTGAATGCCCACCGTTGCATACGAGCTGCTGCCATAATGGGCAAGCCCTTATCTCCAAATATTGACAACAGTGGTTTGTGGTCAGTGCGTAAAGTGAAATGACTACCTAGAAGGTACTGTTTCAATTCTGTGACACAAAAAATTATAAAATCTTTCACTGTACCATTCTGAATGGCCGCGCATAATTTAGACAATATAAAGAATATTAATACAGCATCTCGTCTTGTCTCTTTGGCAATCACATTATAATTAAAGTTTAAGTAATTCTCTGCTTCCACGAAATTTATAAAACTATTTTCTTTATGCTCTTTTTTGCATTGAAGTTGTGGAATTCGCGGCAAACTATCCGCAGTGTTCGAACTACCCTTTACATATTCTATCGAGTAGTTAAAGCTTGAGCTTTTTCAAGACTGCTGTAATTTTTGTCACTCTTTGATAGTGCCCTAGAAACAAAGGCTATCGGTTTGATGTCATTGTTTGAAAATTTGTGAGCTAGAACCCCAGCGACTGCATTGCTACATGCGTCTGTCGTTAAAATAATGGGCAGATTTGGATTAAAATGTGTCAGGAGTTGATCAGATGTAACATCCTTCTTTATAGTGTCATACGCCTCTTGGCATTTACGTGACCAATAGAACTTTACGTTTTTTTGTAGCAATTCATAAAGGGGAGACATCTTGCTCGAAAAATTTGGAATAATAGTTTACCATTCCGAGCAAAGCTTTAACCTCGGAAGTATTACTAGGAGTTGGTGCCTTTAATATGCTTGAAACACGTTCCTCATTTTTGCGTAGCCCATGCTCATCTAAAGTAAATCCTAGATAATTAATTTGTTTTTGAAAAAATGCGCATTTGCTTAAATTTACTTTGAGACCTGCACATTCTAGTTTTCTGAGTACAAGTTTTAAGTGTGTAATATGTTGCTGCAAATCTTTGCCTGTGACTGTAATGTCATCTTGATATACCACCACGCACGGAATTCCGTGGAGTAGATTTTCCATTTTTTTTTTTGGAATATAGCTGCGGCTGGCTTTATGCCAAAAGGCATATGCTTCATTTTGAGGGTCCCAATGTATGTACTCCATGTACATAAGAGCTGTGATTCTTCATCTAGTTCTAACTGGTTATATGCATTGGATAAGTCTAACTTGGTGAATAGCTTGCCGCCTTGCAATGCAGCGAAAATTTCGTCTATCCGTGGTAACGGATATTTATAATCTATTAAATATTTATTGATCATGACTTTATAGTCACCGCAAATGCGCAATTCAACGTTTGGTTTTAAAATTGGCACTAAAGGAGTTCCCCACTCCAAATTATCCACGGGCTCTAAGACATTCTTAGATATTAGGTCTCTTAATTGCCTTTTAATTCGGTCTTTCCAAGCGAGTGGTAATGGTCGCGGCTTACAGAAAACTGGTTTGGCGTTTTCACACACCGATAACGATATTTTGTTGTTTTTTAAAGGCCTAAACCATCGCTAAAAGGTTTCGAAAATTTATCTTTAATTTGATCAGTGAGTACCGAAAAATTTCGATTGGCACCGATTGAATTTATTTGACACAATTCGAATTTAAACGTTCTCAAAAATGTTCGTCTTAGCAACGGTGGATTTTTAGTTTTTTTAACGCTTTTTTGTGGCACCTTGATACGTTATTGAAGCATCGTACTCACCGGATAAATCGATTTTATCCCGACTATAATTTACATACGGAGTTTTACTTGGCCTCAATATTCTTTCGTTGGGCCAATTCTGGAAGAGTAACAGTGGGATCAAAGTACTTGGAGCACCGGTGTCACAAGCAACTTCCAATTTCACACCATCAATTTCAACTGGTAATGAGTAAACATAATATGGACTGCTGCCGGATACGCTATAAACAGAAAAATTTAAATTATCATTAGAATCTGGCTACTTTTATCAGAATCTGATAAGTAATTAATAGTTTTATTAGAATTGGAATAGCACACAGATGCCAAGTGTCCTGTTTTTCCACAAGCGTGACATTTGCTGTTTTTTAAATTTGCATTGATGCGAGTCATGATTTCGCCAGCCACCGTGTGAACAAGCTTTCCTGTAGCCTCTGTCAACATGTGACGTCTTGTTGTTATTGCTAGTGCCTTTTTTGTTCCTGTCGTTGCTTCCCTTAGGCCGTTCACCACTGGTACCGCCATCTCCACCGCTGCTTCGTATATGCTTGTTGCTTGCACTCCTTTTGATGTAATTGACGTTAGACTCTTCCGCTTGATTAACCTTTGAAGTTTGCTTTAATTCTATTATCAGTGCCTTCCTGAGTGCAGTTTCAAGGGTTAAGTGGTCGTCTTCTTCGCACTATCTTTCAAAGATTCCTTCTGGTAAGCCCATCATAAATTGGTCTAATACAAATGCGTTTAAATGCTCACCGAATTTGCAGTTCAGTGCTAACTTTTTTACTCTAGCGTACCCCGTGGAAATCGATTCTTCACTGCCTTTGGTAGATTTGTGGAACATTTTGGGCTCATGAAACACAATTGTTGGCGGTGTGTAGTGGGTATTTAAAATGCTACACAATTCCTTGAACGTTTTTGACACGGGAGAATCTGGAGAACACAAATTGTGCAAAAGAGTGTACGGCTCCGACCCTACTGACTTTAGTAAAACCGCCTTTTTTTCATTGTCGTCAGTACAATTTATTTCACTAAAATGGATTTCTAGTTTTTCTTTCCAGATGCTCCAAGTTTCCGTGCTGGGCAGAATTCCGGCGCATTGGTCGCCTTTATCACAAAACCCGCTCCGTTAGCAGAATCGTTTCCTAGCATCGCCTTAGTTGAAGTATATGTATATATACTTGTTCGTATAAGAAAAAAGAACGGTATGTTAACTGTATATACAGTGCTTAATAAGCTCTAATTATCTCGTCGCCAGTACGATGACTTCACTTTTTAGATGTTAAGCTGCGAGTAGCCGCTTTATTCATATATCAATTATATATATATGCATAGTAGCGAGTTGGTGTAATATAACAGAAGTAACGTAATGTGTTCATAAAGTAATGTAATATATTAGAAATGAAACATGGTGTGTTCTTAAAGTGATGCAATGTATTATGCCTACAATTGAACACAAGATGTACTAAAGGTGATGCCAGACGGGGCAAAACACATAATACATATCACTAGGTTTAAATATAGGTAAATTATCCTCATTTTCGAGCTTAACTCCCTAATCTTTAGTTAGAAAAAGAGATTAGCCATACAAAACTTGTCCCTCGTTAATCTGTAGTTATTAAATAATCTCAGATTAAACCGATAAAGGTATTTTTAAACAAATATTAAGTTAAAATATATTTAAATTGCTTAATATATCAGAAAAAATTGACCACGGAAAAGAAGGAACTTAAATTTTCCTTGAGATGTGAGAACAACAAGCACAACAAATTGACAGCTAATAATCTGAGATTTGTCTGTGCCCCGTTGGAGATTAAAAAACGTGCTTTGATTGAGATTATACTTTACATATAAATATAATCTCAATCTACTTATATGTAAACGTAGTATAAGAGGGAGGGGCAATCAACTGTGCCTATCAAAACATTGACGAGAAAATTATCGAAAAGATAAGCACTTTGACCAGTGCTGCCGTTTGCTAATTTTCGAGCGAAGTGAAAACACACTAAAAGTGAAGTGTTTCGGAGTAACTTGGGAGGAAAAGTGAAGTGATTATCGAAGTGACGACTTTCAAGCACAATTAAGGCCCGTCCACGTAGAACTTTGGCGTTGCGTTGGCGTTGGCGTCGCTTCAACAGCTGACTATGAATACATGAATTCAAATCCAGCCGTCCACATAGCCAAAATTCGACAACGCTCACGCCAACACAAAGAAAAAAGATGGCCAACTCTCATCTTTCCGCGTGCGTCGCGTAAATAAAATTATGGGAAATATTTTTCCTTTTTAATCAAGTGCGGGCAAGAAATATCGTTTTTCATGCAATTATTGATGTAAAATATTAATTTATCTGTCGTTAGTATGTCAATTTAGTGGCCCAAGCATTCGCTGCCAAGCGTTCATTGTAGCAAGCATACTTTAAACGTGCGTTCTGTCAAACCAACGCCAACGTCAAGGCCAACGCGAAAGTTCTATGTGGACCGGCCTTTAGGGATGCAGCGTTTTTTGATTGGGCTAATTATCACTTGATTGGTTAATCGATTATTTTTTTTATCACAATAGAAATAATATTTAACATTTATTAATTTATAATTTATTGTGTTCCTGTGCAAATTTATTGCCGGAATATCTTTAAAATCACAATGTCTCAAACGTCGAGGAAAGAAAATAAAAAGTTACAAAATTATTAACACTAAAATATAATTAATCGATTATCGATTCACAGCACCAAAGTTATCACCCGATACTCAGCAAAAACTTCATCCCAAGATTCAGTAAAATGTTTCCTGTTTGCTGAAATTGAAGATGCATTAAAATATAATTGTTATTTGAATTTTGCGATAAGTTCGAAACTTTGGACTACATTCGTATAAAAAAATTTTATAAATTATTGAAAAAGCGCAGTGATTAGTTTGCTTCTGTTTATTAAAAGACAAATACTATGTACATACATCCAGTGGTTGAAATAATTATAGCCGCATACAGAATACAACAGCAGTATACATCCGCATACAGCATCAGTACATATTGCGCATACGATATATCGATGTTCAGTATCTCGTTTCTGGTGGATAATATACGTCATTCCAAGGCGTATTTAACAAGGTGGTGTTAGCCGTATATAAGTAAAAAATTACACAAACAAATTATAAGCAGATGTCCATACTGTCATTGGTATGAGTTACAACAAAGACATCACTTTTAAGCGAAAAACTCAGCTCTCGCCCAACCCCACCTTGTTAAATACACCTTGCGTTAAGGCGAATTTATACAAGGTGGTGTTACTGGCGAATTCAGGTTTTCGCCGCAGTCCTTCTGAATGTCAAAACGATGTGTTTGTTGTAAACAAGGCGAATTCATATTACAACAAATACATCATTTTGACATTAAGTACCGCGGCGAAAATCTAAAATCGCCATTAAAACCACCTTGTATAAACTCGCCTTGCCTTGAGTCATTCTCTACTACTCATTAGCGGTGGAGAACAAGGCAGCGAATGCAAATCTGGATTCGCCTTGGTAGAGAATTGTTACAGAAACGAGCTACAGACTCGGAAACTTCTATTGCGACAACTTGAAGCTTGTAGGGGAGAGAGCGACGAGGAAAGGGGACGGATACCGAGTATGAATAATTCAAGTTGGCGGTTCACAGCTGACACCAACAATTGCGTACAAAAGAGTTGCTGTGTATGTATGCAAAGGGCAACACCAAAAGAGAAATCGCCGATAGCAAGCAACTCGATGGGGATCTAATGGGGAAGTGAAGTGAATCTATAACCTATCCTCCCCAAACGACAACCTCACCCATTGCCCGTCAAGGCTTGGTGGTGCCTGTTATCGCTAACGAGGCTCTGTCGACCGGTGCGAGGCGGTATATCCTCGCTCAAGGCTGAGCTCCCGTAGTGAGGACTGGACCCGGACTGTACGTGACGTGCATCGACGAACGCTCAGGACGACCAGAACGTGATGACGGGTGGACCACTACGTACGGGACCCTAATCTTCGCGTTTGAAAATGCACCGACAAATACAGAGGCGTTTGTTCCCCAGTGGGGCGGCTCCCTGGTTTGCGTCTGACCCATAGTGGGAGCCAGAACAACCTTCACCTGGCAGTAGGTATAAAATGCAACCCCCCGGAATGTCTGCTCAGCCTGGCCATCAATATCCGGCAAAGGAGGGTTCTAAAATCCCCGGAGACCCTATCGTTGGAGTGGTGACAACAGGCCCCAGCGATCGAAATGCTATTGTTGACCCTATCATCCAGGTGTCTGCCCAGGGCTTGGATGATAGGCGAGCTACTGAGGCAAAAACATTGGCAAGGCAACAGAGGTGCCAATCCGAAAGTGGCGAGTCGGGCTCCCAGGATCTTCAAATCTACTCACTGCTAGACTCCTCAGATGAGGAGGATCGCGACTGGGCGGATTCCCTTGCACTAAGCCAGCAAAGAGCGGAAGAGAAAGATGGGGTACAAAAGCTCTCGTCGATTCCTTGCGAGAGCGCGACCCCGCCACTCTAACGCCAAGGGACAAGGCTCTTCAGAAGAAGCATGCCTACATTGTCCGGAGGTATGAGCGACTCCGTGAGGAGAAAGTCTCGAATGCTTCCGGAAGTTTGGCCGCGGTCTCTGGAAAAGCCACCAACTCCGAAAAAAGGGACGCTGTAACCAAACCCCCCTCTGAGGGCGGTAGCAGTCTACCGACGAAGAAAGCTGCTCCCCTTTCCGCTGTTGGAAACAACAAGCCGTCGCAATCACTGACGCCCAAGGCGCCGAAGACCGCGAGGCCAGTGTTTCCACGGCTGGACGGGGATAAGGCCTCGACGTCGGCAGCTGCTATTGCCTCCGGTGGTAAGGGACGACAAGAAGACACAGCCTGAGCAGAAGCGGGTGAAAACTTCATCAACCTTATGCTCAGCACCAGAGCTCCAGGTAGCAATCATAGACCGAAATCACCCGGAAGGAAAGATTCCGACGGACAAATGGTTGCTCCTGGAAGAAAAGATTATGAGGGCACTACTTGGCGAAATCCAGCGTACCAAAAACAACAACATTGGTATGTTTGATGGAGCCAAGTGGCAAAAGGGAGTCAAAGTTGTTGGATGGGGTAACTAGGAGTCGTTAGACTTCCTAACAAACTGCGTCCGCAACCAAGATGAACTTTGGGCCAACGCACGACTAGAAGTTGTTCCGCTCTCAGAGGTGTCATCCCGTACAACAGTGCGAGTGTGGATCCGGCCCCCTCTCGTGGAGGACGAGACCTCACTTGCCCTAATAAAATATCAGAACGTGGATGTCATCCCTGACGACTGGACGATTGTCCGAGGCCGCGCTCGCGACAAGGGTAACGGCAAGGACCTTTGGATCAAGATAGGTCCACAATCCTTGCAGATCCTGCGTCGCAAAGCCGGCCAAATAAGATATGGCATCGGTCACCTTAGGGTGATCATCCCCGATGTTGAAAGAGAATCCGAAGAGCCTAAAGGTGGTGCAGATTAATCTGCATCACTGCAGGGCAGCATCGGAGAATCTGCTGCTCTTCATGGGTGAGGAAGATGTGGACGTGACCCTAATACAAAAACCCTGGCTAGTGGCGGGGAGGGTCACAGGTCTATCCACTAGCGACTTTCTACTTCTCACCCCACAGACCGAAGGTAAAATTAAAAGCTGTATTCTGATTAAGAAAAGCACTAATATTCTCGTTCTTCCCCAATTTAGCGATTCGGACATGACAGTGGCAATGTTGGAGCAGAGGGGAGCACCCGACCTCATCCATACATGCCATACGATGTACCCGATCCCCCGTCAATATCCTCCAGGAAACTCACCGCCTGGGTGGAGCAACGAGGGATAAATATGGTGGCTGGCTGTGACGCCAACGCTCACCACACGGCGTGGAACAGCTCGAACATCAACGATAGAGGTGAGTCACTCTTTAGTAACTTATTATCCACAAAACTTACTATCTGTAACAAGGGTAATCACCCGACTTTCTACAATAGAAAAAGGGAGGAGGTTATAGATATAACTCTTGTAACTAACCCGAACTATGTTAGGGTTGACGGCTGGCACGTCTCGACAAAATGCTCTTTTTCTGATCATTGTCGCATCGTATTCTCCATTAACCTAAGCAGACCGACACTAAAACCTTATCGAAATCTTCGTAGAACAAATTGGAAAAAATTCAGCCAGTTGGTGTCTGGAGCGAGTCCACCGTACACGGTGGAGCCAATTTCAGCGAACCAACTGGAGGGAGCGGTCCTCTGTCTAACGAAGTCTCTCAACGAATGTTACATAACAACCTGTCCCGAGAGCAAACCTTCTAAGCGACACCCAAGGTGGTGGACGGCCGATCTAAGACGGCTCAGGATAGCAGCTAGGAAAGCTTTCAATAAAGCGAAATTCACTAAGAACGCGGAGGACTGGGACGAATATCGTCGCAACTTCAATGCGTTCAAGAAAGAGATAAAGAAAGCAAAGAAGGTTTCGTGGTCCAAATTTTGCGAGGACCGCGAAGCGACTACTGATGCCGCGCGACTAAGGAGGTGCCTCTCGAAAAACCCGGCTCCCGGGTTTCTTAAAAAGCCAGGAGGAGGGCACACCGAAAGCAGCCTTGAAACACTGGAACACCTTATGGACATCCACTTCCCTGGCTACGGTGACGCAGGGGACACAGGAACTCCTGTGACAGAACACCCTAGTACCCACAGGCAAGGCAGTCCAGTGGACGAAATCATCACTACAGACAAAGTAGCTTGGGCTATCAGATCCTTCCAACCCTACGAATCTCCGGGACCGGATGGGATCTTTCCAGCTATGCGACAACGAACACGCGCCACGGTAACCCACTGGCTAATGACAATCTATAGGGCGAGTCTGCTAGGCTATATCCCAAAGCCATGGAGGGAGGTAAGAGTGGTCTTCATTCCCAAAGCAGGAAAAGCGGGCCACAGCACTGCAAAAGATTTTAGGCCCATTAGCCTCTCATCATTTCTTCTCAAAATAATTGAGAGGCTTCTGAGTCTGCAGATCACGCAACGCCTTACTCCTGGGAACTTCAGCGAGGCTCAGCATGTCTACCGTAAAGGTAGGTCGGTTGAAAACGCCCTGCACGAGGTTGTTGGGAGTATAGAGCAAGCACTAAATCACAAGGAATATGCGCTGGCAGCCTTCCTGGACGTGGAGGACGCTTTTAACAAAGTTAATTTGGCATCCATACACTGCTCCATGGTGGCTGTAGGACTGGACCCATTGATCACTCTCTGGATCGACAATATGTTGAGCACCAGAAGCATCAATGGCTCCTCGGGAACATCAGAAGTAAGGAAAACAGCCACACCAGGCACACCTCAAGGGGGGGGTGGTATCCTCACTACTGTGGAACCTCGTGCTAAACGAATTCCTGCTTAGTCATTCTGGACGTGAGAAAATTGCTCTCCGCGGTCAGCGAGATTTTACAATCTGCAATTAACAATCTGTCAGGGTGGGCAGAAAGAAACGGCCTAGGGGTCAATCCCACTAAAACCGAACTTGTTCTCTTCACCAAGCGATATAAAATAGGCAATTTCCGATCTCCGTCCCTCAATGGAGCAAATCTCGAATTGTCAAAAGAAGAAAAGTTTTTGGGAGTTATTCTCGACTCTAAGCTTTCCTGGAAAAGGAACACCGAAGAGCAAAGCTACTATTGGAAAAGACTGGGGTCTGCGACCGCAGATAATACATTGGATTTATACGGTGGTAGTTAGAGCTATCCTCACCTATGGCGCGCTGGTATGGTGGCAGGCGGTTGACACCAAATCCCATCTACTCAACTTGCAAAAGATGCAACGACAAGCATGCTTATGCACAACGGGAGCGATTTACTGAACGCCCCAGGCATCTCTAGAGACCCTGCTGGATATTCCACCTATAGACCTATATGTTAAAAGTATCGCAGCTAAAAGCGCTCTACGACTTAGAGCGTCTAACAGGTTCGAACAACTTGCAAATGTCACGCCACAATCCTCGGAGAGTGGGTGTGGAATACAGCCGCTGTGACCATCAGGTCACGGAAATTGACTTCAATCGGAACTTCGATATCCATTTTCCTGACAGAAGTGACTGGGAATTTAATATTGCTCTCAGCGATGACAAAATACACATCTTCACGGACGGCTCCAAAATGGATATCGGAACAATCTGGGGTCTTCTCTCAGGAATTATCTCTGAGGGAGTCGTATAGACTCCCAGACCACTGCAGTGTTTTTCAGGCTGAGATATATGCAATCCATATGGCGGCAAGGTTGGTGGGCATGATTGACTTAGCTCCACCTACACTTGCCTTCGTTGTTGACAGTCAGGCGGCTATCAAAGCCTTAGGGTCGGCAACGACTAACTCGTTATGCGTTAAAGAATGTCGAAGATCCCTACAAGATCTACAGCAACACATAATCAATCTTTACTGGGTACCGGGACATTGTGGTGTCCCGGGAAATGAGGAAGCAGACGAATGTGCTAGGAAGGGATCTGAGATGGGGCTCGGGGAAGCGACCCAAATCGTGAAACCCTCCCTGCGATTTCTGTCTTCAGAAGTCGGGAGACTGACCAGGGCAGCTACCAACAGTAGGTGGGTAAACCTTCACACCTGCAGGGAATCGCGATCACTCTGTCCATGGCTCGATGAACGAAGAACAAGGAGTCTATTAAGGCTTTCAAAGTAAAACGTCAGGCTTCTCACGGGAATACTAACAGGACACTGGACCATTGGCCACATGGCCGCCAGGTTCGGAGCCCCGCATAATGATTTCTGTAGAAGCTGCAGGGATGAGGAGGAGTTAGAATCCGTCCAGCACTTGCTTTGCGAGTGTCCAGCACTTCGAGGAAAACGCCTCAAGTTTCTTGGGGACCACTTCTTCGAGAATCTGGATATCTTGGGGAAAGCTCCTCTGGAAGGACTGCTAGGATTCGCCAGAAAATCAAAATGGTTCGAAGAAATGTAGGGATAGGCTTGGGGTAACCCCTATGGGCATCACAATGGGCCTCTGCGGCCTCCGAGTGAACTCTTTTTTTTCAGAGCTGCCCGTTTAACCTAACCTAACTTAACCTAAGCAACTCGATAATAGCAACTCCAGTTTATTTGCGAGCTTGTGAGGACCCAAATGCAGGGGATTTGGAGTCCCCACAACGTTATTTATTTTTGTATGAAATATTGCTATATGTATATATATATATATATATATGTTGCCTACAATAAGTACGTTGTTAAACAGAATTATTTGAATCGAATTAGTTAAATTGAATCGTATTACATTTACTTATATAAATTGAATTGTATTACATTTACTTATATAAATTGAATTGTATTGAATTTTTACATACTTGTTGGATTGTATAAACCATACACCACTAAATTCAGTATTCAGTTGTTGCTATTAACATTAGTAGTTAAGCATTGTTATTGTAGAATAACAGTCTGCCTGCGCGCCACTCCCGCCGACGGGTAAGGTTAGTGGAGGGATATTTACTCCCACTGCCTTTAAGCGTTCTTGATAGGAATTCGTAATTAAATGATTTAGTAATAAAAGAGTAAATAGATTGAAGGTGAAGATTTATTATTTTGAAGAAATACTTTCCATTTCAGGAACCCTGGACGGACTTAGCTTACCTCGGCACTACAAAAGGTCGTCGCAGGGACTTCAAGAAGTCAACGAGAAAACAGCGAGAAGTCAACGAGAAAGCCACAAGAGAGTAAACAGTATATCAGCAAGAAGACAACGAGGGTACGAAGAAAATTTGCAGCAATGGTGAGAGTGACGTGGGTGTACTACCTCGACCGAGAGGAACTACTGACATACGCCACCGAGTTCGGCCTCGAGAGTTCTGGAACAGTGGACGAGCTTCGTAAGCGTCTCTCGATCTTTATCCAGACGGAGAGTGACAACGAAGGACTCAAGGATCGCTTCACTGAATTGGCATGCACGGCCGACCATTTCGATGAACCCGGCAACACCTAAGGGGATCAGCAGACTACCACTACCAGGTAACAGTGTACTGCCACCTACAGGTACTGCAAGTGAACACAAAAATACATATGGAGCGACCAGGCTCCGTGAAGATAGACCACCACCGGTGTACGTTGTACCCCCGCCACTATCATGTGCTACCACTATAGACCGAGTACGAAAGTGGGGTTTCCGGTACGACGACGGTAAGGATCCCCTGAGTTTTATCCTGCGATTCGAGGAACTAGCGGACGGCTACGAAATCGATCGTAACTCGATCCCACGAGCGCTGCCTGAGTTGCTGACAGACAAGGCCTTGGTGTGGTTCCGGAATAATAACAGGCACTGGCAGGAATGAGACTCCTTCAAGAAGGACTTCCTAAGCTCTCGTTATTTCGAGCACTTGGACGATGAGAGTAGGCAGCGCGTCCAACGACCCGGTGAGAAGTTTAAAGACTACACAGAGATGAGGAATCAGAGAGGAGAGATGACCCACAGCAATCCGGGATGTTAAACTCCTCACCTAGAACATTGCAAGGATACGTGGACCCCCGAACAGCATGTAGACGGTGCGGTGTGAGTGGACACTTCGCACATGGCTGCCGTAGAACAAAGATCGAATTTTGTGGTATCGAGGGTTGGGGCCTCCAACAACACAACCTCGAGCTCAGTAAATGCATTTAAAAAGACGCATGGCCGAATCTTGGCCGCCGCGACAATGGATGGGGAAGAGGTAACATCTGCAATCGACACAGGGGCTACAAGGAGCTTCGTAAGCGATACGATGGCGAGAAGGCTGAAGGAGGACAGGTTTAGACGAGTGAGAAAGCGAGTGGTGATGGGCGATGGCATAGCGAGAATCATAATCGATGCGGTATGTGCAGAGGTAAAGTTAGGTGACCAGGTGCACCAGAGTGAGCTGTTAGTCTTACCAGGGTTGGCCGACAGAGAAGTGATAGAAACAGCCTTCCTGGCGAAGGCTAAGTTGGAGTTAAGGTGTGGAGAGCAATTATTAAGTTTGCAAACGGACGACTTAGGGCAAGGAGCAGTCACGTGTACGACTGTACGAAGACCCCGCGGAAGCGGTCAGTACCGAACCAACAGCCACATCAGTGGACAACGCAATAAATCCCTCGGTAAGTAAGTTCCTTAAGCGTGAATTGCAGGTGTTCAAGGAGATGTCGGGAGTATCCAATATTGCGACGCACAAGATAGTGATGAAAGTTGATAGAACGATTAAACAGCGGTATGTTCCAAAGAACCCAAAGATGCAGGAAATCATTACCAAGGGGATTGATGAACTCATAGAAAAGGGCTGCATTGAACCATCGCATAGCCCGCACAGTGCTCCCATAGTTCTGGCAAGGAAGAAAAGTGGCAAATGGCGACTCTGTGTCGACTATCGTCAGCTCAATGCTCGGTCCGTGCCAGATGCCTACCCGTTGCCGCGCATCCAACATATCTTCATCAGCAGCCTAGACCTAAAGAATGGATATTGGCAAGTCCCTATGGCGGAGAACAGCAAGCAATACACCCTACCCGGACGCGGACTATTCCAGTGGAAGGTGCCCTTTGGTCTGCACTCGGCGCCAGCGACCTTCCAGAGAGCACTCGACCGCGTTATCGGACAGAGTTAGAGCCGCACGCGTTCGCTTATTTAGACGATATCATTGTCACGAGTACCACACTGGAAGAGCATGTACGGCATCTCGCGGAAGTATTCCAGCGGCTAAAGCGAGCCAACCTCAAGATCAACCCAGAGAAGTGCGAGTTCTTTAAGCAGAGTCTAAAGTATCTAGGGCACGTCGTCAGCGAGGAGGGTATCCACACGGACCCAGACGAGATAGCGGCCATCAAAGAGCTAACACCGCCTAACAACCTACGAGAACTACGGCGTTTCCTGGGAGTAGTCTCATGGTATAGGAGGTTCGTCCCCGATTTCTCGCGCGTTTCACATGCGCTAACGTCGATGTTGAAGAAGGGCAGCAAATGGAAGTGGTCCGAGGAACAGCACGAGGCATTCGAGGCTCTAAAGATCGCGCTCACACAAGCTCCGGTGTTAGCTTGCCCGGATTTCACACGGAAATTTGCGCTACAAACAGATGCAAGTGATTTCGGTCTCGGCACAGTCCTTACTCAGGAATTGGAAGACAGGGAACGAGTGATAGCGTACGCGAGCCAACGCCTGAATAAGGCGGAGACAAACTACTCTCCGACTGAGAAGGAATGCCTGGCTATAGTTTGGGCAATAAGATAGATGAGGCCTTACCTAGAAGGGTACCCCTTTACTGTAGTCACCAACCATCTGGCGTTGAAATGGCTAAACGCGATAGAGTCCATCAGGTCGAATTGCGAGGTGGGCACTGGAGCTCCAAAAATATTTTTTTGATGTCCAGTACCGAAAAGGGAAGCTAGACGTGGTGGCGGGCGCGCTCTCGCGGCAATCACAGGAGGAGGAAGGATAGTGGAACAAGATAATGGCGACGGTAAATGGCTCACGGCTAAAATGGCGGAGGTGAGGAGTGAGAGAAGTTTCCAGACTACGTGGTGGAAGAAGGCAGGCTTTACAGGCGAATATCGACACAGATGCACGATGAAGATGCGACCTCCTGGAAGCTGTGCGTGCTGACATCGCAGATAAGCAGAGTCCTTAGGGAAATCCACGATATACCAAGTGGGCATATGGGTATCCGGACATCAATTGCGGGGGCGATGACGCGTTACTACGGCCCGGCATGTTCAGAGACGTAAGAAAGTACGTGCGGGAATGCCATAAATATCAGATATACAAGCCCAGTCAACAGCAAGCTACCGGTAAGTAGGGATAAATCGATACTATCAAGGTATTACTCAAATCAGTACTTGTGCTTGTATCAAACGAGGTATCGATACCTACTCAGTATCGGAAAGGTATCGAGTACTTGTACATAGAACTACGATTTTGCAAATTTATCGAAGGTATTGAATTTTTTTTCACAAAAAATATGAATTTTTACAGGATTATTTATCTTCTAATATTTTTTCATACAAAAGCAATAGAATACATTTTTACAAGAATAATAGATCAAGTGTTTTCATATAAAATAAGTTTGAGAAAATAACTCCTTTTTTGTTCTATTTCCCCAAAAAAATCTACTTTTCAAAATGTTTTCCTGAAAGGCGGTTTCGAGATTTTGCAATAGTTGTGCCTGCTTTTTGGAAAAGCCGATAGCAAGGGACAGATGACCCAACAACCGTTATGTATGGACGGGCTTGCTTATATAGCTGCGGAAATGTAGTGCGCATATCTTCCCATTCCTCTAATGGGTTACTTTTCAAAAAAGATACTGAAGCATAATAAATTTTGCGCTTCCGATACAAGTACTTTTTTTTCGATACCTACTTGGATCGGAGTAAAAACTATCGAGTAAAAAACTACTTGGTAAATTGAGAAAAGTATCGAGTATGTACTTGGCTTTACTTGTATCGATTTATCCCTACCGGTAAGATGCTCACGCAAATTGCGGAAGAACCTTGGGCGACCGTATGTGCCGATTTTGTGGGACCACTCCCGCGTTCAAGACACGGCAACACGATGGTCATAGTTTTCCTCGACCGATTTTCGAAGTGGGTAGAGATTTTGGCAATCCGAAAAGCGACGACGGAAAACCTTATCCGAGCATTTAGGGACCTAATCTTGGACCGGTTTGGCGTCCCAAAGGTACTAATAACGGACAATGGAGCGCAGTTTACCAGTGGACGGTTTAAGAAGTTCTTACAAGAGCTCGGCGTAAGGCACCAGTTAACTGCGCCGTACACACCGCAAGGGAACCCGACGGAGAGAGCAAACCGAAACGTTAAGAGAATGATAGCGCGATTCACCGGTAAGGAGCAACGTGGTTGAGACGATTTGTTGCCAGAATTCACACTGGCATTAAATACGTGTGTGTATGAATCTACGGATCGCTACCGGCCAGAAGGTGGTGAATCCAAAGGAAAAGTCGACAAAAATGAAGGAAATATTCGAAGCGGTACGGCTTAATCAGCAACGAGCAGCCACCGAACAGGCTCGGTACTACAACCTGCGAAGAAGACAATGGCAACCGGCTGTAGGCGACCTAGTTCTGGTAAAGGAACATCAGCTATCCAAAGCAGTGCACAATTTTGCGGCCAAGCTAGCCCCCAGATATAGTGAGCCCCATCGGGTAATTAACTTCGTGTCACCGGTGATCGTCGAAAAACGCAAAAAGGAAAGACGAGAAGAGCGCATATAAGTGAGCTAACGATTTACCATGGAGCCGAAACCACCAAGAACAACACCACTTCCAAGCACAATTCAACGCCCCACGGAAGATTAACGGCGGGACAATACCAAGAAGGTAAAAACGACAAACGGTAATGAATAATCCGCTTAAAAAAAATAAAATAATATATATATATATATATATATATAAATGAATTAATTTATCTATAAAATAATAAGAAAACAAATAACGAAGAAATAAACACGTGAAGTGATAAAGAAATTTAACAAGAAATTGCTAAGTACATGGCCGAAGCAATCAAAAATTGCCAGTGGGAAGGCCACATAACGCAATTTCCCCTTTTAAACTGTACGCATTGGCAGCACTGGCCGATCAAGACAGCTGCAATAAACAAAGAAACACACACATAAAGCGAAATAATAACATTAAAAAGTAGAAAAAACGTCGGGATAACGTTTTTCGGGAAAAGCACAGCTCTCCGTGCAATGGAAACTAATATAAATACCGGTCCGCGACTCGCAAGAAAGAAAAACGCGAAAGCTAGGAGCATATGAGTTCACATCGTTACGACAACTATCTGATATGTCTCCACAACATACTCAACTTCATCAACCACTCCGGTTGGTTCTAACATGTTCATTCGAGGCATATGGTATCAAAATGGCACTTAGCTGCTACTTGGGCGCAATAGTTTTTCCACCACCATTCTAACCTAACGCCTCAACCGATTGACGAAGGAGGAAACTCGGCGCCATACGGAGATACAGACAGCGGCGATGCAGGAAGAGCGGCTCAGCGAGTGCGACAGCGAGGGTGCCAGCACCAGCACCGAAGCTCAACAACAGTGACAGTGGGTGCGAGAGAAGCAGCCCCCAGTCAGGAGACACGGTGTCAGAAGATTTCAGCAGCTATGGCGAGGACGATGCGGCAGTGGTTAGACCCCCGACACCTATCACCATATCATCGGAGAGCGAGGCAGAGGATGACGAGTGTCTACAACGGCTAGGCGAGCTAGTGGTAAACCAAGAAGACAGTGAGATGCGTAGCCAAGCGTTTACACATTATACGCGGCGCATCGAAATGCGGATGCGCATTTTTAACAACGACGTGGCGACGGCAGAGGAACCTCGGCAGCCACCCACGAAGATCCGCATTTGCGACGGCGCAGAAAATGACGGGGGGCGCCTGGTGACCGCAGCGACGTGCTAAGCTTAATGGCCAGTGACAGCATGGTGGTGGTGGGTGCAAGAGGCAACAACTACATCGCCGAGTGCATGGGAGAATCGATCTGGAGTTGACCCTTTGCAAGCGGCCCTAGTCGACGATATTGAGGGCATTTGCAGCAGCCACAGCAGCGACGAGGTCGGCGGTCTTTTCGGCGCGACATCGAGGGCAACAGCTACAGGGTGAGAATCTCGCGTACAGGCACGGTGACAGTGAGTCTCATTGCGGCAAGTGAGGGGAGAGTGTGAGGACCCAAATCCAGGGCCTTTGGAGTCCCCACAACGTATTTTTATTTTTTTTTTATGAAATATTCAGGTTGTTCACACTTGTTTGGTTATCAGGTAATCTGGTTAAAAATTATTATTCT
The DNA here is from genome assembly GCF_013731165.1 of Rhagoletis pomonella. Classification (NCBI taxonomy): domain Eukaryota; kingdom Metazoa; phylum Arthropoda; class Insecta; order Diptera; family Tephritidae; genus Rhagoletis; species Rhagoletis pomonella. The sequence goes on from NW_023458563.1 coordinate 14,124,559, forward strand.
GTAGGGTATTTTATTGTTGTAACTGTCCACTTGTGCATTGATCGCAGTCGTCAGCATAGCAGATGGTTTCATTTCAAGTTCTAGCTTGTGTCATTTTCATTTTACTGTTTCTTTTCGTAGTTACAGCTTAGCAGTTTTCAAGTCATGAAAAATAGTTAAGGAATTATAAGCGCTGGTTGTTGTGGATGGAAGCAAAGTTAAGATGGCCTTTTTAACGACGTCATGATATTTATGGCCCCGTCAGAATGGGTACTTTTCATACGCTCAAGGATGAAACTGACAGTTGAGTAAATTGTGTGGTTTTGAATGGAGAACACCAGATAGGCGACGCATGTGTTGCCGTACCGGACGAAAATCACACTACTCTCTACTTTTGGCGCACGGTAATTACGACACAAATGTCAAACGCCATTTTCGCTATTTTTCCACGTCCCGCCGATTCTACGAACGAGTGCGCGAAATTTAAATAAAATTAAAGTATTTTATTGTTGTAAACTGAATAAAAAATATAACCACATAACCAGATAACCTGATAACCAGGCAAGTATGAACAAACTCATTGCTATATGTATATATATATATATATATATATCTGTTGCCTAAAATAAGCATGTAATTAAACTGACACCCCTATTGCGAGTGTCGACTGGCGGTAGAATAGAAATTTGTCG
>NW_023458563.1:14125629-14133557 GCF_013731165.1 Rhagoletis pomonella
ACACCCCTATTGCGAGTGTCGACTGGCGGTAGAATAGAAATTTGTCGATCGAGTCGAACATCTTTTATTTTGCTATTGTGTAACTTGATCGATAAAAATTTGTACTATTGTGAATGGTTGACAGAATTGTAAACAGCTGTTTGTTTGTTTACATTTGTTTCTTGAGTGTTTTATTTACATCATTTTTAAAATAATTGCTTTTATTATAAAATTTAAAAAATGGACACAGTTGAAATCTGGTTTAGTGGTGAGGAAGATGATGCGGAAGCTAATAGATTAGTAGAGTTGGCTAAAGCAAGGAGGGAATTGCGAGATTCGTCGGATCCCTTGGACTTGGAAGGTGTATGTACGTGTGAGTTTTATGAATAGAAGTTGCGTTCCCGATGATTCACGGTTTTTAGGCTTTACATGATTTGCAGGAAAAGCTGTTTTCCTCATTAATAAACTTTATGGAAGTTTAAGAAATACGATACGGTTAAGTTTTTTGTAAAATGATGTTGGGTTTTTGTGTCCAAATGCGTGACCCGAGTTTAAAAACTTTAACATAACAACATAACAAGTGTATTTAAAGAATTCAACTTTAATTTAAAATAAAGATTTCAAATTTCCGAGCACTAGTCAATTAATAAATTATGCAGATTTTTTGTATAAACTTTTGATGTTGGTTCTGCGCAAAAACACTGTGGATGGCGTAGCCGGAGTTATATGCACAAGAAATATTGTATATGTATCTTTTCCAATAGAAGCGGAGCTTCCTACCCTACTCTTTCCGGAAATTCCTTTGCCTATATCTTCACTCTCCTGCATCAGTACGACCAACCGCGCAAGTTGCCTTTTGTTGCTTATAATTTTTGATCTGTAATTCAGACACATACATGCATATGTATATTTCACAATTTTTTACAACTTCCAGTTCAATTGACTTACTTTTTATCCATTATAGTACCACTTTCTTATATAAATTTTATAAACGCAAACTCCAACGACTAAAAAACAGCAATAGAAGGATGAGCGATTAAAAAGTATTCACAGTCGCTAATTGAGCGACTAAGCGACACTCGCAATAGCATCGATAATCGATAATCGCTTAATAGTCGTTTATCTACTGCCAGTCGACATTCGCAATAGGGGTGTGAATTATTTTAAGTATTTGAATCGAATAAGTTAAATTGAATTGTATTACATTTACTTATATAAAGCGAATTGTATTACATTTACTTATATAAATTGAATTGTATTGAATTTAGACATACTTGTTGAATTGTATAAACCATACACCACTAAATTCAGTATTCAATTGTTGCTATCAACATTAGTAGATAAGCATTGTTATTGTAGAATAAAAGCCTGCCTGCGCGCAGAACAGTATAAAAGTGAGGAAATATTTTGTAAAGTTGAGCAGTCGCTAGTAGGCGGGCATACTTGTCGGTGGGCACACACTACTGGCAAACGAAGCGCACCTCAGAGTTTCCACCTCATTTGCGTTTAGTCTTATATTCGGCGGAGGTTACCACTCCCGCCGATGGGTAAGGTTAGTGGAGGGATATTCACTCCCACTGCCTTTAAGCGTTCTTGATAGGAATTCGTAATTAAATGATTTAGTCATACAAGAGTAAATGGCAGAGAGACACACATAGGCCATTTTGACCCATTGTAATGCCACTATGAACGAGCTCTTATTCCTCTCCCTTAGTTTCCCAAATGATAGAATCAACGTGTGACCTTAACGTATCGTTGAAGGTCGTGGACGTCCACAGAGTCGAGACCGGCAAAACACCGAAAAGTATGTTGATTAAAAATAGCAAGTCTTGACCTTGTCAGAGCGGGGCAGTGGCGGAGATAGTGTTCTACACTCTCCACCTCCTCCTCGTCTCAGCAGGCACGACAGAAATCGTTTGCGGGATAACCCATTCGCCTAGTATGCGCTCCCATTAGGCAGTGTCCTGTAATTATACCTACAACTGTGCTATTAATGGGGCGGTCGATTTGTATGAGAGTTTTAGATCGTTTTTCGTTTAGAATTGGCCAGATCTGTTTTGTAACAGAACATGTTGGTTCTTTCGCCCAACGTTCGTTGGCCAATTTAATGAAAATAGATTTCAGTTGGAGCATACTCGAGGACAGGGGAACGCCTGCATCGAGCGCAGAGTTTGCTGAGCGTAGTTCAGTTCCCCCCCCTCGCCAGCTCATCTGCCGCGCAGTCTCCCGGTTTTCCACTGTGCCTGGGTACCCATATCACGTTAATGGTGGCTTTCGCGGCAAGCTCGTTTAGGGTACTTCTACATTCGGCAGCACTGCAAAGATTTAATCGCTGCTGGGCTGTCGGAATAAATAGTGACGGATTGTGGACAATTTGTGCTACTTTTTAGCCATAGGGCGGCCTCCCTTATGACTGTTAATTCCGCCTGAAAAACGCTGCAGTGGTCAGGCAGCCGCCTGCTTAGGTTTAGCGAGAGTTTCAGAATTGAGCTTACTGTAAGGTTCCAGAGTAGGGGGGAAAGAACTCCTCCTTGAGTACCTCTCGTTGCATGCCTGGTTATCGACGCGCTCCAACTCTGACGAGATAATTCTTCTTTCTAGGGGAAGTCTTATAAGCTCCACCAGAGGCCGCTCCAGCCCACTTGGGAAAGTGAGCCCACCACAGCCTCTGGAAGAATATTGTCAAAGGCGCCTTCTATGTCAAGAAAGATGCCTAAGGTAAATTCCTTAAAGGCGAGTCCATTTTCAATTTTGGACACAATTTCGTGGAGCGCAGTGTCCACGGATTTGCCCTTAGAATAAACATGTTGCCACTCCGACACGTCCTCAGAAGAAAGGCGCTGTCTGATGTGGGCATCAAGAAATCTTTCTAGAGTTTTAAGAAGAAAGGGCGTTAGGCTTATTGGCCTGAAGTCATTGGGTTTGACGTGAGAGACCCTTCCACCTTTCGGTATGAAGATTACCGTAGCTTTTGTCCATCCTCTAGGAATGTGACAAAGGCGAAGGCAGGCCTTAAAGATCTCAGCGAGCAGTGGGCAAAAACGTCGACTGCCTGCTGAATTTCGGCAGGGAATATGCCGTCCGGCCCGGGAGATTTATAGGGTTTGAAGGTCTTGATCGTCCGTTTCTCCTTTTCTTGTTGCACTATGCTCTCTACTGAGTGCTGCGAAGGATAAGTCATCTAATTTGTCGCGTCTGCCTTTGGTTCCTTTGTACACTGCGGGAAGTGGGTGTCCCTGAGAACATCTAGCATTTCGCTGCAAGAGGAGGTCCATTCACCATCAGGTTTTTGGATATAGTTTGGGGTAACTGGAGTTTTAGATAGGACCTTCCGTAGTCGGTTGCCCTTCGAGGTTTCCTCAATGTTGCCGCAGAGTTTTCCAAGATTCCCTTTGAGCTATTCGTACAGAACTCTTAAAGGCTTTCAGAGCATACTTGTAGGGTTGCCAAGATTCAGTTTGTTTCGTTTCTTAAAAAGCTTCCTGCTGGTTCTCCTCAGGGAGATCTCCGGATTCCACCATTGGGGTCTCCTTTTGCCCCTTGGACGTGTTGCTGGGCAGGAAGCTTTAAATGCTATGTCGCAGGCTTTGGTGACAAGGTCTACGGCTTCATCAATCTTTCACGATGAGTCCAGCTCACCGAGAGAAACAGACTTTGTCGCTGGAGGATGGGCGTCCTCAGTTGTTAACGGTATGGCGTGCATACCGAGAGAAGCGTCTAGGGCTACCGAGAGCTCCATTTTATATTTGGTCCAATCGGTCCACCTCATATTCCTGTAACACGAAAGAGGTGGGGCTCTTCGGGAGAGCCTAAAGGAAATATATTGATGATCGGAGAATGAATGTTCACTTAAGACATGCCAGTCCCTGACGTACTCAAAGAAGTAGTTTGAGACTAGCGTGATGTCCAGAACTTCCTTTCTGTTGGAAGTTATAAACGTGGGTTTATTTGACGAGTTGCTTATACATAGATCGGAACTAAGAATAAAGTCGAGTAGTGACTAACCTCGTGGGTTGATGTCGCTGGAGCCCCATAAAATATGGTGAGAGTTTGCGTCAGACCCGATGACCTTGGGAAGCTTCCTGTAGTTGGCCTCCTTCACCACGTCCTGTAGTCGATTTGGCGGAAAGTCTTGACAGTCGTGTGCCATGTATGATGACACTATCCAGATGGTTTTCGTCCCCAGCTGCACGCTGACACAAACGGTGTCCTCGTCACTGTACTGAGAGAGTAGAAAATAAGAAAGATTCTTTTTAATTAGAATACAAGCTCGAATCCTTCCTGTGACTGGTGCTGAGACCACCTGCTAGGCGCCAGAGTTTAAACCGCAAACCTTGTTCTTGACGATCCAAGGTTCTTGGAGAAGAACGAGATCCTCTGCTTTGTTGCCGAGGTGTAGAAGTAGGGCAGCCGAAGCCGCCTTAGAGTGGTGCAAGTTAATCTGTAGCACTTGCACCATTATCGGAGTCCGAGGGAGGGTCCTCGTTCATCGCTTCAGGCTCCTCACCTTGGGAAGCTACGATAGTGCAATCGAGCTCCTCCGGTTCTGAAGTTAGAAGCTGGTCCTCTGGTAGTGCGGCCCAGCGGCTGTAGACCGACCCTACGTTAGCGGAGACTGAGCACGTTTCGCTCTGAGACTCCGTCGCGGTGTCGGATACATCCGCAGGGCACACTTCCTCCATATCCACTGTTCCGCTCGGGGCGTTGCCAGGGTTAGAAATCTCTTGCGTCGGTTCGCTCGTGGCGTTGTGCGACGCGTTGGGGCCGCTCGAGGCGCCGCCTTCCTCAGTCTCTTGAGACTCCTTCCGTTTTGTCATTTGAGGGAATTTTTTCAAAAAACATCTTTAAGAAATTATCTTTATTCATAAAAACCTCCATTTTTGGGGGTATTTGCAAATCGGTCCAGCTCGCTTAAATCTTAATATTTTTCAGAAATATTTTGGTGGACGTCTTAAAATATAATAGATTTTATAATTCCAATGGAAAAACAGTACCGATTTATTTTTTGTATTGGGAGTGATGCAGTCTAATGTAAATACGTATTTGTATATAAAATATATCTTTTTATTAGCATAAAATATAAAATCTATTACGATAAAATTCGTTTTGCTGCGTTTTATTTTTAATTGCGCTGCGGTTTACGAATTTCTTCGTCCGAACCTTGGTCGGTACACATTTGCATCTGCGTGTGTGGCCGGAATAAGATAGCAAGTATGCGTGATCACGCACCAGGGATGCCAACTCATACAAAGCCCGTTCTCCCAATTTTCAGAAATTCCGCCATTTTCAATAGTATTCCTCCAAACGATTTTATTTCATTATTTGAGAAAACTTTAAAAAACATGTGTATATATGCATGTTTTTTCATATTAGCTGAGCAGACGTTCATTAAAACATTCGAGAAATGTATAATACTAGTCGAGTACTTTTCCCGCAATGTTCAGTGCCTATTTAGTGCAGTTTATTCTCGAAACAAAAATGTTTATATAAACATACGTACATACATATGTATATAAAAGCATTATTTCAAATAAATTAAATATTATGATTGAATTACAGTGAAAATTCAATTAGTTCTATAAAAAATTAAAATCGTAATTACTGGTTCACTTTTTATATAGGTTTTGCCATTTGCACATTTAATTTTACTGAAAAATTGGTGATGTTTTGATTTTTTTCCAAGTTTTGGTGCTTTTAGGCAAGTTGGCAGCCATGGAGTCTCGCATTCGTGAGTACTCACACGTACTTGTTCTCTCATTCTGATCATGCATACAGATGCAATTCGCTCAAATTTTCTGTTCAATTTCAAATTAAAATTGTGCCTATGAAAAATTTCTTAAGCAGAACGTAACAGAAATACAAGTCAGGTAAAGCGCCGCACGTCATAACGCCGTGGCGTCAGGAAATATTCGGTCATAATACAGATTTTTATGTTTTTATTAAGAAACGTAACCTTATAATAATAATTTACACTAAGTATATTGCTAATGAAGTATGTACTATCAAAAATGTTCCTGTATTTTAAATTATATCGTTACATATGTAATTTATCAAAATATGTACTTTTAGTTCATTTAAATAAAATGTAATGTCACAAACAAAATTGACGCAAAGTATTCCATTGGCGCAAAGTAAATCTACTAAGTTTACAGTTCTATAACAAACCTATACTCATAGTACAATTTCACTAAGTGGTATTCATAGACTATATAAACAATTATTTTGTTCCACTATCCTTCATTATTCCAGTCTTGTGGTAAAAAGAGATATGTATGGAATCGCTTATTTATTAATACAGTTCATTTTCGTGATAGCATTATGTGCATCGTTGGGCCAGCGCTCGAAATAATCGCCTTAGCTTCAAGTATGCTGAGATTAGTAAGGTCATGGCCATCAATTTCAAGCAGCTTGTCACTTGCACACAGAACCCGGGCAGCATTTGAATTTGGAGCAGTTGCTGCGACGTAAATACCCTCCTAAAAATAAAAACAAAACTCATTAATAGCACTAAATATATACATAGAAGCAAAAAATGGAAATAAAAAAGTTCTAGATCCAATGAAATAACAGCAAATGAAGTTGAAATAAATACACTTTTACTTGCATTTTGTTCAGTATATCATAAAAAGGCTATCAGCAACTCTGGAAGTACCAAAAAATATCACTTGATATATGGGGCAATTCACGTCAAATGTCCCAAGCGCACTGAGTGGTGCAAAACAAGCTGCTTTTCGATAGCTGGAAAGCAGACAGAAAATGGGAAAACAAATTCTAAAACTATGATTTCTATCGATTTTGTACGAGTTGTCCGATGGGGCTATGCGTTTTCTCAAAATTTCCCATAGTGAAAATTCGAAATGAAAATTTGTTTGTATTTTTTCTCAATGAAGGTAGTTTTAAATCTGCCTGCCTGAGTTTCGCCTGAAAAAAAATTCACCCCAAATTTGTCCTTCGCCCATAGTAAAACCATGGAAACCAAAAGTGAAAAGTGAACCGGTTCGGGGAAAATGGTAAGACTGAATATCTTATATACGTAAAAAAGAAGTTAAAGAAGTTGGTCTAGCGGTTAACGTGGGCAAGACAAAGTACCTCCAGGCAACATATAAAGAGTTCACGCGTTTCGGGACACACGTCACTGTTGGCAGCTATAACTTTGAAGTAGTGAAGGACTTTGTCTACCTAGGGCCGGCATAAACCAACAACGTCAGCCTGGAGATCAAGCGAAGAATAACTCTTGCCAACAGGTGATACTTTGGGCTCGGAAGGCAATTGAAAAGCAGAGCCCTATCTTGACGAACAAAAATCACGCTCTACAAATCTCTAATCAAGCCCGTCCTTTTATAAGGCGTAGAAACTTGGACGATGTCGAACAAAGATGAGAAGGCTTTGGGGCCTTTCGAGAGAACTATTCTACACAAGATCTACGGCCTCTTTTCGTGGATGACGGGTATCGGAGAAGATGGAATGACGAACTGTATGACATGGACATAGTTAAATGCATAAAATACATCGATTGCACTGGATTGGACATGTTGTACGCATGGATGACGACGCTCCGGTGAAAAGATCCTTCGACTCCGCACTCATGGGTGGAAAACGAAAGCATGGGCGCCTGCGAACGCAATGGAAGAACCAAGTGCAGAAGGACCTGTCTGCGCTCGGGATAATCAGCTGGCGCAAAATCGCACAGGAGAGAAGCAATTGGAGAAGCTTTTTGGTCTCGGGCCTAAACCGACAAACGGTTGTAGTGCCAAACAGGGATGTTGCGAATATTTGCATTCGCATTCGTTATGCGAATGATTCGCACCATTTCACATATGCTAATTGCGAATGTGTACGTGGGTAGAGAGTCCACTCTAATATTGTTAAAATGGCTCAAACCCGGCGTTTACATGAGACACTTTTTATTTTTAATATTTTTATTGAGCTTTGTACCACGATTGTTTATT
>NW_023458563.1:14133567-14145851 GCF_013731165.1 Rhagoletis pomonella
CATCCCGTAAACTCTTGTTGCTAATTCATTTTCCTTATTCAACCAACACTTTTGCCAAGACAATAGCAGTACATTCACACTTTTTCACTAATACACTCACACAAAGACAATTGTCTTCGTCACTGTCTTTGATTTTTCGAAGACATTGAATTGGACAGTAACTTGGACAATTCGGTAGTCTTGGTTAATTTGAGAAAAAGGGGCAAGACAAAATCGCAAAAAATGCAAAATTATAAAAACGTGGTTTGTGTTTGGAGCGGCGGTTGCTGAAAAATGTATTGTCTTTATAATTGTCTGGACGCCTTCTTGTATCGAATTGTCTTATGTAAAGGCAGCGTAAATCGGTCTAACCAGGGTGCGGACAATAACAGGATTTTAGCTTCAGGCGCTAAACGGTTAAGTAGTATATCAATCAACATTGATGGGCCTTCAACAAGTACTGCTAAAAGCCTTACAAGCAACCTAGAAATAATTTTAGATTCCTCCAGCGAAAGCGAAAACTCGGATGTAGAATCTGGAGACATTAAAATTTGTTAAATTAAAGCCCAATTGAAGGCCTAGCTCATCTCGGTGAAAATCCTCTCGATTGGTGGTTCCAAGTAAGCAATTATTCAGTGCAGCCGGGCTTATATACGAGCTTCTAAGAAATCGCCTCATGGGAGAAAAGGCAGCAAAAGTACTTTTTTTGAAATATAATATACCCCTTTTGAACTTTGACTACTAGTATTGTATATTTTTCACTAGATTTACTAGATTAAAATACTGTATAGGTAAGGCATTCGTTCAGTGCTCTAATAATTTACAAAATTTTTAAGTAATAAAAACGATGACTTAAGTTGATTATAGCTTTTTTAATGTTATTGCGAACATTCACATTCGCATTCGAATTCGCACATTCGCATTCACCAATGTGAAAAATATGACATGCACAACATCCCTGGTGACAAATAAGAAGAAGAAATTATTAATAAAAAAGGGATTTTTTTGTTTCTTTTTCCGAGTTATAAAGCGCTTTAGACTTTAGAACTACTTGATGTTTTAATCTGATAAATTTTTATTTCCCTCAAAGTTATCAAAAATTTACAGTCCAGAGTATTTGGCTATCAACTGGCACTTTATAAATAATTTATCAGGAATGTTCTGCAAATCGTACGATTTTAAATCGGTGCGACTTACAAAACATATTTCGGAGATTTCTTAATAAAAAAGGCAAAAATTTGGCACCTTATCGAAGGATATGACGTAAATAATGAGCTTTTAACAGTTTCCATTCGAAATATTATATATTACTTTCATTTCAAATATTCAAAATTATTTTGCAAATCGCACCAACAGACCTGTATATTCAATAAAAGATATGTAATAGCAAAATATCGTTATAGCAGAAGTAGAACCATCTTAAGCTTGCTATACAGTTCAATACGAGCGTGAGCGTGAACGTTCGCAAAGACAAAGAATTCCATTTGCATTCTCATGGACGCACACACACATCTGTCAAAACTTGTTGTTCACATGCGAATGCTTTGAGTGTGAGCTTGAAAAAAGGCATATTATGCCTGTTTGTCTATAATTCTGAAAGATATTTTAGTTCTCTATTTTTTCATGTATCAACTATTGCAAAAAGTTAAGTAATAACGAAGATATTGGTCAAAATTGAACTATACAGCAGGCTTTACCGGCGAAGCACGGAGGAAATTTGCTTAAAAAACCGCTCAAAAATATTTGGTGCACGGTTGCCAGACGTACTGATTTGGAAGGTACTGAGCAATTTCAATTCCCAATTCAGTACGCAAATGTCCCTACTTTTCGGAAATGTATGCTGCTTTGTACGGCAGACAGAGTTCTGTCCCGTCCACGTCCGGTGGTTGTGTGCCTAGAACGGCATTCACAGGGCGGGAGTCTACATAACTTGAGACTGATTCCCTGTGAATGCCGTTGAGGGCCTGTCGGTAGGTTGACGGGTCCAGAGGTTGTTTAATTTACCTCTGCACTTCGTCTGTCAGTTCGTAAAGATGCCTCCTGACATGCTGTGGCGAGGGCTCTTCCGCGAGAGTTGCCCGCTGGGATGGCCACGTCTGTGGCTCCCAGCGAGGAACTGCTTGCAGAGCATTATGTTATGCGCCTTTACTGGGAGCATCTGTGCCTCGTCGTGAAGGTGGTGTTCGCAGTTCGTAATGCCGTGTTTTGGCAGGTCTGCAGCTTCATCCACTGCGTCCTGCTAGTCCCCGGCGACCATACGGGCGCTGCGTAGTTCAGAACCGGCCGGCCAATTGCCTTGTATGTTGCCAACAACGTTTCTTTATCTTTGCCCCAAGTGCTGCCGGCCAGCGACTTGAGGACATTGTTGCGGCCCTGTACTTTGTTGACAATTGCGGTTGTATGCGCCGAGAAGGAGAGCAGACTGTCGAAGGTAACTCCGAGGATTTTCGGGTTATTCACCGTCGGTATTGTTACGTCATCGACGTGAATACCCAGTGGCAGTCTGACCTCCTTCGTCCATGTGGTGAAAAGGGTTGCCGAGGATTTCGCAGGGGATAGGGCAAGGCTCCTTGCAGTGAAGAAGCGAGAAAGTTCGGAGAGGTAACCGTTTACTTTTGAGCACAAGTCATCAATTCCATTCCCAGACGCCATGATCGAACAATCGTCAGCATACGAGACTATATTAACACCCTCTGGTGGCTGAGGAAGCTTTGATATGTAATAATTAAACAGTAGCGGGGACAGGACACCACCCTGTGGTACCGCCTGTTTAATTTTACGTGGCTTGATGGTTTTGTCTCTGCAGATTACTGACGAGTGTCGACCACTCAGGTAATTCGCCGGCCACCGTTTGAGTCCCTGTGGGAGTGAGGAGGCCTCTATATCTTCTAGCAGCGTTGAATGACTGACAGTGTCGAACGCCTTGGACAGGTCCAACGCTACTAGAATAGTTCTCTCACAGGGGCGGTTTCGGTTTAGGCCACGAGTTATCTGAGTGTTTATGGCGTTAAGTGCTGCTGTTGTACTATGCACTTTACGGAACCCATGTTGATGCTTCGCTGGAGTCAGGTGGTTCGTGAAGTACGGGAGCAGCAGGGCCTCGAGTGTCTTCGCTACCGGGGAAAGGAGAGTTATCGGGCGATAAGACTCTCCTCTGTTGGCTGGTTTCCTCGGTTTGAGAAGTGGGACCACTCTCCCCATTTTCCAGATGTCTGGAATGACGAGAGTGGCCACAGACAGGTTGAGGACCCCCGTTAGGTACGCTACTCCCGCAGGACCCAAATTTTTCAGCATCAACATGCATATTCCGTCGGGTCCAATGGTTTCGGAGGCTTTCGCCTTCCCGATGGCTACCCTGACCTCACCGCTGGTGAAAACAAGAGGCGCACTAGGTTTTGGCATTTTGTGCAGCCTTCTGGTCACTCGACGTTTGGCTTTATCCACCGGAGGATGCAGAATGAACTGTCGACTAAAACAGCCCGCGCATCTCTCCGGGTCCGACGAAGCGTGGTCACCAAAGTCTATCTCGACTCTGTCGTCGCGTTTCGTCGGGTTGGACAACGACCTCACGGTTGACCAAAGCTTGCTCACACCAGAGGCGAAGTTGCAGGTCTTCAGATGCTGTTCCCATTTCTTCCGCTTATGTACGTTCACAAGTTGCCGAATCTCCAAATTGAGATCCCTAATACGGGGATTTCCGGGATCGGCCTGACGAAGGTTGTCGCGCTCATCAGCTAGAACAGCCGCTTCGGCAGGAAAATTCGGACGTGGATCCTTAATACATCCTGCTGGAATGAAGCGAGCTGCAGCAGCGGTGACAACCCTGCGGAACTTACGTTCACCTACATGAACGTCGGTTGGTATGGGTAGTGCAGTGAAGGCGCCCTCAGTAACATCCGTGAAGCCTTTCCAGACAGCTTTGGAAAAGTAGATATAAGTCCGGTGATCCACGGAAGCAAAGTCGAGGGTTTATCAATCAAGATGACTAAGGGCAGATGGTCTGATGCTGGAGTCAGCATAGGTCGCCATGAAACGCTGTTTATCAGACCAGCGCTGACAATTGTTAGATCTGGCGAGCTGCAGCAGCTGCCCATAATCCTGGTGGATGCGTCGTCTTTCATTGTGCAGAATGTCGAATCGTCTATCTGCTCAGCCAGATGTATTCCCCTACGATCATTTGACAGGCTTGAGTGCCAGAGATCGTGGTGCGCGTTAAAGTCACCAACTACCATACGGTTTTCACCTCTGAGTAGCGCACCTATTTCAGGGTGATATCCTGCCGGGCAGCTGGTGACAGGGGGTATGTATACGTTAAATATTTCGAGCTCAACATCGCCTGACCGGATAGCAATACCCTGACATTCTAGGATGGTATCCCTGCGGTCGATGTCTGCTTCAATGAGACGATACTGCACGGTGTGGTGCGTGATGAACGCTAAACCTCCACCATTATCTCGCTCTCGATCTCGGCGGTGCACGTTGTGTCCGGCGCAATTCAACAGGGTTGAATTGCCGTGCAACTTCGTCTGTTGGACCGCAGCTATTAATATTCCATGCCTTCCCATAAAGACAGTTATCTCTTCGATCTTGCCCTGGAGTCCGTTACAGTTAAATTGTAGCACCTTCGTGTGCCTTGGGAGACCGATTGTGATGTGTGGTGTTACAGAGTTGTGTTGCCTGCCGGCCCCCTGCTGCACGTGCTGCAAAAGGGGGTGCCGCCTTGTGGTGGTGGTTGGCGGCGTCGCGGGGGATGGATGCGACGGGGCAGCACAGCAGGGGCCCACATAGTCACTCGTCCAATCTCGTGTGTTGCGAAGTCCTGAGCATGCCCTAAAGTGGCACCAGCCGAGGCAAGAGTTGCACTTGACTGATGTCACGTTACGGTATATTCTGGACTGACAAACAGAGCAGATTGTCGGAGGGACTAGGAGTTGCCGGCGGCCGTGTGTGGGTACTATTGTGTTTGTTTGTGTGTCTAGTGCTGTGTTGTGTTGGGGTGTGGGTGTGTTGATTGTGTGCTGCCCAGGCGGGTGGTGGTTTGCCGTGGAGGCGGTACGGTTCGCACAGCATGGGGCCACGAACGACGTGGCTTTGACTCTTTGCCAGCCCTGAGCAGAAGGGTGCGGAGAAGGTGTGGCCCTGGGATCGAGCAACGTTTGATGGATTTCGTCGACGTAAACGGGGTTAGATCGCCGAAATAACAGCCCTTGGTCGGGTAAAACCCGAGTCATTCCGGTACGTAGAACCGGCTGTCGTGGGAATGTCTATTCCACTTCGTTCACATCAGTGGCGGATACTGAATTTTGGTTGGAGAGGGGCGATTGGAATCAACATGACAAACTCGGAGGTTTGCCATTGCTTGCCGACCGCTATTACAAAAAAGCTTTTTTGCTTTTTATTTTTTGCTGTTGGGTTGAACCGGGCTTGAATCCAGGTCCTGCGGAATGGTAGCGCGCACTGCTAACCATCACAGAACAACATAGGTACAAACATACCAAGATACAAAACTGTACATTGTGCTTATTAAACCAATGGACGTATGTATGTATATTTTAATACCCGTTCGGGATTTACACATTTGCCGCCAGTAGGCTATTAAAATTTTGCCGCCCCTACCGACTTTTGTAATTCGATATCCTATTTCACAATCATATTAATTGCAAGTTTTTTGTCAATGAAATTGTAACTTTATGATTTGTGCACTATCATGGTAATTATACAACTATATTCCCGTAATTAGCTTGACTGCAGCTGCCTGCCTGAAACTATACAAGAAAGCAAATGCATGTGTAGAATTGACAACAACAACCACGCTGTCAAGTTTATATAGCGGCAAATCAGCTGCACTTGATAGCAGTAGGTTGAATAAGGAAATTTAATTAGCAACATGAGTTTACGGGGTGCAAAGCTCAGTGGTCAACGCTTCTGATTTTGCACATCGATGACGCGGGTTCGATCCTTGCTGAAGTCTAGAAAAAAGAACTCTGATGAGGAGATGTGGTGATCTCCGAAATAGCTGCTATAACTTCTACCGTTTAGACTTTGTTGCCTTTTCCATTTTTCCTAGTAAAATAATCGTGGTACAAAGGTCAATAAAAATATTAAAATTAAAAGTTAATAAGCCACAATAACATTGACAAAAAAAAATATCTTTTATTTTGTTATAAAAAAACAAGTAAACAATGTTCCCGAACTGAAACGAGAAAACGCAAAATGCAATGGCTTTAAGTGTTTTCCTTATATGGCGTCTGCAATGTTGAGTACTTTTCGGTTTTGTCATTAGCAATTTTATACACACTTTAATTTTATATAAGTATATCTTACAGATTTAAAAGAAAATCTCATAGATATATACATATATGCATATATATTAATTTGTATAGATATACATATGTATGTACGTATGTACAGGAATTTTTTTTTAAATCGGTAAGATGCATATTAACTTGAGGTATGTATAAAATTGTTGTCATATACAGTGACGGGCAAAACTGTAACATGGTGTAACACTTTTTACTTCAGCCATCGCCATCTTTCCAAGTTCTAACGACTTTCATACTTTTGTTGTATATTCTTGTTGGTACATCACTACTCCCTCTCTCATAATGATTTGAAGTCAATACATCAACAATAAAAAAACCTGCAGACAAAGATGTCAATTAAGGCAGATGTTACAGTTTTGCACTCATATATTTTTAAGAACTTTTTAACAATTTTCACGAAAAAAAAGAACTACTAACACAATTCAGTACTCTTTTGCTTGTTTCAGTTCCTGGATGCGACTTGGCATACCTTATTTGTATCTCTGTAAAAATTCTGGAGGTATATCCTTAGTTTGCTTTCACAGCTCATGTACTCGATTTTACGGACTTTGATACCTATTAAGCTGTGCTTTTAGTTGATTTCGCAAATTCTCGATGAGATTCATGTCCGCGGATTGTGGAGGTCATTTCAAATTAGCAAATGTTTGCTTTTGTATCCTGGCTTTGCGACCATGTGCAGTGTGTTTTGAATGATTTTTCAGCAGAAACTCTCATTTTTTCGACTACATCTTCAAATTTTGTTGAAATATGAACAGATACTGTTCCTTACGCATAATACATACTAACGGACTAACAAATTTTTTTAAATACAACCCCAAACTATTATTGACCGACCACTGTGATTCACAGTTTGCCTTATATGATGCGCATGGGCTTTATTTGGGTCTTTGATCCAATACCATGCCCGGCCATCTGATTGAAAGCGATTACTATAGTCTCGTCAGACCAAATAACCTTCAATTGAAACTTAAAAATTAGTTTTTTATTCCATTCTGAACGGCCTAACATATC
The DNA here is from genome assembly GCF_013731165.1 of Rhagoletis pomonella. Taxonomy (NCBI): domain Eukaryota; kingdom Metazoa; phylum Arthropoda; class Insecta; order Diptera; family Tephritidae; genus Rhagoletis; species Rhagoletis pomonella. The sequence goes on from NW_023458563.1 coordinate 14,140,881, forward strand.
CCAATAGGCAACGGTCCGGTTTTCGTGCGATGCAGCGAAACGCTGTCACACTCGCACATGTATTATGATCAAATTTGCTTTTTTCTTCTTTATGATGCCTTTGCGCTCAATTTGGCAATTCTTCGCCTCGCTGTCTATTGATTTGCATTAAAGTTTAATACCCTAAGCGCTTCTGTATTAGTGGCTGCATCGCTACTTGCTGCTAAGTTCACAGGATATCGTACCGTAATATTTTTTGACAGACTTCCTTTGTCCTTGGGCTATATTTTTTCTCAGTCTTCACATTTTCAAGTAGCAAATTCCAAAATTATTTGCCACTTTTCGTGCGGTCCCGCCTTGCCGCAGTAAATCTATTATTAACATTTATGGTTCCTGATTAATTATGTTATTTACTGGTGATCACTTCTTCAATAAATTACAATATAGAAAAAAGTCATCTGACTTCCAACTAAGTAAGAGATAACTGTCAAATGCAAAACTGAGAGTGAGTGCAAAACTGTAAAATCTGCCTTAATTTACATTTTTGTCTGCTGGTTTTTTTTATTGTTGTATTGACTTCAAATCGTTATGAGAGTCCCTCTCTCTGGGGATGTACCAACAAGAATATACAACAAAAGGATGAAAGTCGTTAGAAGTTGGAAATTTAGCGGTGGCTGAAATAAAAAGTGTTACACCATGTTACAGTTTTGCTCGTCACAGTACATATATTGTCGTTTTAAGTACAAAACCGCATATCGTCGTTCTGCAGAACCGCGTAACGGACATTTTTTATCAGAAATTAACAATGATCATTGAAACTTATTTATACGCCGCCGTTAACTTTTAGCAACAGCAATTTTTCGAAATTGTTGTCAGAAAGCGTTCCACGGCATGGGGTATTCAATAAAGAAGCAAACGAAAAAAGCCTTTCTACAGCGGCCGAAGATGGGAAGGGTATATTATATTTAAGGTACGCTTTCTTAATAATCGGGTACCGGTTAAGCATAGTAATTTCGGTAGATTTGTCTACCATATACGACAAAAACTCCTACTCGACAGAAGAACAACTGGTGATACTCTGAGCCATGGAATCGTCTGAAAAAGAAATTTGAAATTTATTTACTTACTTATTTTTACGATTTTAACTAGTCATTACCAGTCAAAGAAAAATCAAAAAATTCGCTATTATGTTGGCATGCATTGAATAGGGATGATATTAGAGTCGAATTCCTCAGATAAGATTTTTTTTACTAAATCATTGATTTCCTTAACTTTGTCAGTATCAAACGACGAATTGAAACACTTTACCCACTATTTGCTCGAATCTTCCGATATTTTGTTCTTAGCGTCTCCAATGTAGGAAGAAGATAGCCATAGACCATTCTATTGTCTTGCTGCAAAACCTCAATCGCTTTTGATATCGGTTCTAACTGTTGGTATCTAATATAAAGCAGTAAACTTCTAGACGTTTCTATCAATATTTTATTAGCACAAGAAAAATAAAAGTAGTGATGGTACAAAGAGTAATAAAATACGCGTAGTAACTAATTATCGTTATCGATTATATGATGTGGTGCTAAATCACCTTCCGGTCGGTAAAGTAAAAATGTAATATAATAACTTCAACACGCCTCTTTACATTTGTACTTTTCCAACCTCTATTACTTATTCTAATTTTTTTTGTTTTTAACAAGAATATTCATTTCAATTTTAATTGTTGTCTTAGTTTAACAAATTTTTGTTTATAAAGCGACTTGGTCAAAATGTCAGCAATATTATCGTCGGTGTCTATTTTTACAATGTCAATATAGCCGTTTTTACAATTTTCATATATATCATGATACTGTACTTCAATATATTTAGATTTCTTTGAGAAGTTGCCACTTTTTGCAATAGCGACTGCTCCCGAATTATCTTCATACATTTTTGTTGGTGTTATGAACGTAACTTTAAATACTTCGTTTAATAGTCCTTTTATAAATTTTACCTCGCTCAATGCTTCCGACAATGCTACGTATTCTGCCTCTGTTGATGATTTGGTAACTGATTTCTGTTTGCGAGACTTCCAGTATATAACACTGTCGAACAACCTTATTATATATCCCGTCGTAGATTTTCTATCTGTGATATCACCAGCCCAATCTGAATCTACCAAGCAATCTAGTCCATCGTTTCTCTCTGATTTCGTATATTTTAGTTTTAAATTCTTTGTCAGATACAAATACTTCAGCACCCTCAGCGCATATTTGAAATGTGTTTCATTATACGCACTTTGGAATCTGCTCAGATAGTTAACACTAAAAGCAACGTCTGGTCTCGTTCCAGTACTGATATATAATAATTCTCCAATCAAATTTCGATATTTTACTTGCTCATTTACGTCATTTGCTAGCTCTAGTCTTAAATTTGTTTCCATAGGTGTTTTGTATAACTTAGCATTTTCCAAATTGTATTTCTTAGCAAGCGAATTTATGTAGTTTTCTTGACTTAGGCTCATTTCGTTTTCTTCGAGATCATATATAATATCAATGCCAAAGTAGTTCTTAACTTTCCCCACATCTTTCATTTTAAACCGATTTGAAAGCATTTGTTTGATTTCTTGTATCTTTGAAGTGTTTTTACAACAAATGAGTAAGTCGTCAACGAAAATAATTAAGTACACAGGCTATTTTTCTTCATTTCTCACGTAAAGGCAATAATCATGTCTACTTCTTTCGAAATTCAGCTTAATCATAAATTCGTGAAAACATTCGTACCAGGACCTTGGACTCTCTCTCAATCCATAAAGAGATTTGTACAATTTATATACTCTGTTCGTTCCATCTTCGTACCCTAAGGTCTGATTAACATACACTTCTGATTTGATGTTGCCGTTTAAAAAGGCTGTCTCCACATCCATTTGTTCAATTTTCAATTCTTTCTGGCAGCAGTAGGATAATAATATCTTTAATGTTTCCATTTTAGCTACTGGAGAGTATGTACATTCAATTTGTTCCATTTGTTGAAAACCTCTTACCACGAGTCTGGCTTTATACATATCTTTAGACTTAAGTTTGTAAATCCATTTAACGTCAATTACTTTTTTATCTTTGGGCTTTTCTACTAGCATCCATGTTTCATTTTTCTCTATACAGCTAATTTCTCTGTCCATAGCCCGTTTCCCCTCCATAGCTTCGTTGCACTGAATCGCCTCTTCAAATGTGTTAGGGGTATTAACGTTGCAGCAATTTACATAGACACAATAGTTCACATAGTTATTATATTTAGGGTTTGGTCTTCGTTCCCTAGTTGACTTCCTTACAGACGGATTCATATTTAATGCATTTTGTACTTCATCAGTTTCTACTTCATCACACGCATCATCAAAAGCATCATCTGATTCATTTTCACTTATACTCTCAATGTTATCGTCTTTGCTCTCTTCATCTAGCCCATCATGTCCATAGAAAAACTTGTTTTCTGTTTTGTTAGAAGTTTCGCCGAGTACATTGCTAATTGCTTTCTTTTGTTAAGCATTACTACTGAGCCCAATATATTTTACACCGTTTTCTACTATATCGACATGCCGTGCAACGATTATCCTGTTGTCGATTAGTACTCTGTATCCGACATCTGTGTAGCCTAACAATACTCCTAACTTAGCCTTGTCATCCCATTTTGATTTCCTTTGGGATTCTGGGACTCTGACGAAAACTCGACTACCGTATAGACGTAAATACTTAACGTTTGGTCTTTCATTGAAAAATATTTCGTATGGAGTTTTAAGCTCAATCGTATTTGCAAGCGTTCGATTTTTGAGACATGTTGCTGTTTTAATAACTTCTGGCCAAAACCTTTCATGTACTTTTGCCTCTTTCAGACATCTAGCAGAATCCATTACAGATCTATTAAATCTTTCTGCTACTCCATTTAATTCGTGCACGTATGGTGGACATGGGGTGATATTAAGTCCCTTTTCTCTAGCAAATTTAAAAATATCTTTGTTAATATACTCTTTCCCATTATCACACCTAACACTTTTTACTCTTTTACCTGTCATATTTTCGACTTGATTTACGTATTCAACGAAACAGTTATAAACTTCATTTTTTGATTTAATGCAATAAACTTTAGCTAATTTGCTGTAATCATCCACAAATGATAAGAAATATTTTTCACCACAGTTTCCAGTAGTTGGATGTGGCCCATTTAGGTCAGTATGGATAGTCTCTAGTATCTCGTGTGCCTTTTTTCGGTTGTTCTCGAACGGTAAATTATGCATCTTTGACTCAATACACATAGAACACTTCATTTCCTCATTTTCTAACTGCCTAGGTATGCCTATCAATAACTCGTTTTTAAATATAGTACTTGAGTATTGAAAGTTCACATGACCCAACGTACGATGCCATTTCTCTTTTTCAGTAATTTTGCTAACTGCTAGTTGGCTACTGTTTACTTCTCTCAATTTATTTGTTTTAAAACTTGTAATGCGATATATATTGTTGACCTTTCGAGCCTTCGCTGTTAATATACCTAAAGGATTATAAATCTCAGAAATGTCATCATGTGAAATAATTGTATTTTTTATAGTAACTTTAGCGTAGCTCATTAGATTATGCTTCATACCTTTGACATAGTATACATTGTTTAAAGTTATCAAATTTTCGTTTTTATCTACTTTAAAAATTGCTTTTACATGACCTATTTTTGTGGCTTTCATTGTGCGCCCGTCACCTAGCTTTACATCGACAGCTTTATTTAAAGATATACATTGTTCAAAAATAGTATCATCATTGATAATGTGGTCTGTACACCCACTATCTAATATCCAAACTATTTTATTTTCATCTACGAAATTACTATTGCTAATCTCTGTTTTGTTTACCTCTGTTACAAACACGTTCGAATATGTTTGCTCTTCCTGATGATCTTGACGGTTCGATGATGGGTTGCCAGTTCCACGCAGCGTTGCCATTTTAGCCGTTTTCCGGCTAGATTTAGCCGGTTTTG
>NW_023458563.1:14145951-14154151 GCF_013731165.1 Rhagoletis pomonella
AATGTTTCCATTTTAGCTACTGGAGAGTATGTACATTCAATTTGTTCTTTTTGTTGAAAACCTCTCACCACGAGTCTGGCTTTATACATATCTTTAGACTTAAGTTTGTAAATCCATTTAACGTCAATTACTTTTTTATCTTTGGGCTTTTCTACTAGCATCCATGTTTCATTTTTCTCTATACAGCTAATTTCTCTGTCCATAGCCCGTTTCCACTCCATAGCTTCGTTGCACTGAATCGCCTCTTCAAATATGTTAGGGGTACTAACGTTGCAGCAATTTACATAGACACAATAGTTCACATAGTTATTATATTTAGGGTTTGGTCTTCGTTCCCTAGTTGACTTCCTTGCAGACGGATTCATATTTAATGCATTTTGTACTTCATCAGTTTCTACTTCATCACACGCATCATCAAAAGCATCATCTGATTCATTTTCACTTATACTCTCAATGTTATCGTTTTTGCTCTCTTCATCTAGCCCATCATGTCCATAGAAAAACTTGTTTTCTGTTTTGTTAGAAGTTTCGCCGATTACATTGCTAATTGCTTTCTTTTGTTCAGCATTACTACTGAGCCCAATATATTTTACACCGTTTTCTACTATATCGACATGCCATGCAACGATTATCCTGTTGTCGATTAGTACTCTGTATCCGACATCTGTGTAGCCTATCAATACTCCTAACTTAGCCTTGTCATCCCATTTTGATTTCCTTTGGGATTCTGGAACTCTGACGAAAACTCGACTACCGTATAGACGTAAATACTTAACGTTTGGTCTTTCATTGAAAAATATTTCGTATGGAGTTTTAAGCTCAATCGTATTTGCAAGCGTTCGATTTTTGAGATATGTTGCTGTTTTAATAACTTCTGGCCAAAACCTTTCATGTACTTTTGCCTCTTTCAGCAGACATCTAGCAGAATCCATTACAGATCTATTAAATCTTTCTGCTACTCCATTTAATTCGTGCACGTATGGTGGACATGGGGTGATATTAAGTCCCTTTTCTCTAGCAAATTTAAAAATATCTTTGTTAATATACTCTTTCCCATTATCACACCTAACATTTTTTACTCTTTTACCTGTCATATTTTCGACTTGATTTACGTATTCAACGAAACAGTTATAAACTTCATTTTTTGATTTAATGCAATAAACTTTAGCTAATTTGCTCTAATCATCCACAAATGATAAGAAATATTTTTCACCACAGTTTCCAGTAGTTGGATGTGGCCCATTTAGGTCAGTATGGATAGTCTCTAGTATCTCGTGTGCCTTTCTTCGGTTGTTCTCGAAAGGTAAATTATGCATCTTTGACTCAATACACATAGAACAATTCATTTCCTCATTTTCTTACTGCCTAGGTAAGCCTATCAATAACTCGTTTTTACATATAGTACTTAAGTATTGAAAGTTCACATGACCCAACGTACGATACCATTCCTCTTTTTCAGTCATTTTGCTAACTGCTAGTTGGCTACTGTTTACTTCTCTCAATTTATTTGTTTTAAAACTTGTAATGCGATATATATTGTTGACCTTTCGAGCCTTCGCTATTAATATACCTAAAGGATTATAAATCTCAGAAATGTCATCATGTGAAATAATTGTATTTTTTATAGTAACTTTAGCGTAGCTCATTAGATTATGCTTCATACCTTTGACATAGTATACATTGTTTAAAGTTATCAAATTTTCGTTTTTATCTACTTTAAAAATTGCTTTTACATGACCTATTTTTGTGGCTTTCATTGTGCGCCCGTCACCTAGCTTTACATCGACAGCTTTATTAAAGATATACATTGTTCAAAAATAGTATCAGCATTGATAATGTGGTCTGTACACCCACTATCTAATATCCAAATTATTTCATTTTCATCTACGAAATTACTATTGCTAATCTTTGTTTTGTTTACCTATGTTACAAACACGTTCGAATATGTTTGCTCTTCCTGATGATCTTGACGGTTCGATGATGGGTTGCCAGTTCCACGATAGTTTTCCCTTTGCTGCCCTTTGTAGTTTCCTCTACCTCTGTAGTGACTTCCTCTGCCTCTTACTCTTGACTGTCCACGACTCTGTGCCCTTCCTCCTCTCTCTGTTGTATGTGGTTTGGCTTACCGCAATTGTAGCACAGACGTCTTTTTATCATCTGTGTGTTAAACGCATTCGACATATCTTGTTCACCGCCTTTGTTGTCTGGTTTTTCCTGCATGGCTTTAAGTTTGATTTTGCTTTTCAAATATTCTGTGGTTCGTTCTTCCACTGGTAAAACATCCATCAGATCGCCAATGTGACTGTAAGTTGAGGGAAGAGCCTTCAACATATAATTTAGAATTTCTTGATCTGTAACCGCAGCCCCTACTGCCTTTAACTCATTTACGGCTTTTTCAAATTCATCGAAAAACTTTTCAGTTGTGGAAAAATCTGCTAATTTTATTCGTTCTAGATTGTTTCTCTGTATTATTTGTAGTGCGGTAGACTCTTTAAGATACACCTGGTCAAATTTTTTTATCATATCATATGCGCAATCAAGATTTTTCACGTATTCTAATTGCATATTAGAAATGGAACTGCAGATGTAGTTCATTGCTTTCACATCTTTTTTCTCCCACTCGGCTGCATTATCTCCATATTCCGATTTTCGTTCTACCACATTTTTACACTCCTTCATACGCAAATATAAAATGATTCTTGCTTTCCAGCTTGAATAGTCAGCTCCATCAAACACTGGTATACGCACATCGTCCTTGTCAGCCATCTTTATTTTTCAGAGGAACAAAATTAAATTCCTTTTACTTCACCGAGCTTCGTTTTTGTTTTGTTCTTGCAACGTAAAAATTTGATTCGCATTAAAAACCTAGCTCTGCTACCATGTTGGTATCTAATAACTATAAAGCAGTAAACTTCTAGACGTTTCTATCAATCTTTTATTAGCACAAGAAAAATGAAAGTAGTGATGGTACAAAGAGTAATAAAATATGCGTAGTAACTAATTATCGTTATCGATTATATGATGTGGTGCTAGATCACCTTCCGGTCGGTAAAGTAAAAATGTAATATAATAACTTCAACACTAACAATTTCAAATACTCGTCCAAATATTTAAAATAATTTTTGTGAAACTGTTCCACTTCAAGTTCGACACAAAGCTCGTTAATATTTTATATACTTTGGCAATGAGCTGTCAAAGAAATTGTTGGAAAGTTCAACTGCATTCAATTCTTCCATATTTTCTACTTCCTCAACTTCATCCCCCTTATGACTTATTAGTGAGGGAGTACTCAATCCAAACTCTTTAAACGCCTTTACAAAATTGGAACCATTGTCAGTTATAGTGGCAGACACATTGTTACTGTTAAGACAAAACTCTGCATGTATTTTTAGTATCATATCATGAATACGATCGAAAGTATGAGCTCCATAAAATCGTCGACATGCTAAAGCAAGTGATTTCCTTTGGAATGACTCATCTAGCCAATGGCAAGTATATCCAAAAAAACTTCTGTGTTTAGTCGAACATATATCAGCAGTAGTGCAGACATATTTGCACTGTTAAAAATCGTCCACTATTTTTGCTGCGGTTTGTCCACTAATCAATTTAAGTTGAGGGTTGGCATATGCAACTAAATTCTTAAATGAATTTCCATCGACAATAGACATGGGAAGCATATTTTGCGTGATAAATTGCACAACTAGATTGTTGAATGTTTCTTGGCTACCAGACTTTACTTTACTTCTGGTTGCTTTGAGTTCTTCATACTCGTTAAATTTTTTTATATGCCGCTTCTTTAAATGTCTTACAAAATTCGACGTTATTTGCATTGAACCTTGTAGCTGTGTTTCACATATACGACATTCTACTAAAACGCCATTTCGTTTCCTTTGGAAATCTGTTGCATTCAACTTTAATGAGACAGAAAAGTATACAGATATTTGTAAGAACCTCTCAGCTTTATTATGTATGTTAGGACAAACTAGTTTTTCCTGGGCTATACGGTCATGCGACCGCAGTATGTTTGCGCAGGACACCTCATCAGTCCAACACCAGCTAAGCAATCCACAGTATTGTTGCGTCCTACTTGTTTTTGCCTAACCAAAACTAGTTTGTCCCAAGATTGGGTTTGAATAAATAACAGTAGACACATACCTTTTTTATAATTTTGAAGTACTCATCGTACAAAATTGCACTACGATTCCCTTCCATTTTTTGCAAATTACTCGTGCTCGAATTTTCGTCGCTCTTTGATGACTCCTGCACATCAAATCTCGCCTTCTTGCTAGTAGAAGGCTTTTCATTTAAAATATTGCGCTTGCGCCTTCCGCTTTCAAATAAGGTAAAAGTTGGATCCACCACGGAATCGTCGGAGGAAAAATCACTTATTACGGAAGACATTTTTCATATACTTAAGTATTTTCTTTTTGTAAAATAAAAACGGTTTAAATGCTAACTAATCTGTTCCGCTCGAATATTTTATTGAAAATGAAAAAATTTTAACATAAGTCAATGCAATACATACAAAATATCGATTACTACTTATGTATGCGTAAATCATATTGCTACAGTTGGGATGTAGATCAGTATAAAATCTAGCAAACTCCACCTCAGCCCGAATGTAATTTGCACATACTGAACGAAAGACTTAAGACACAAACTTTTCTCATTCTGTTCTTCTTAAGAACGTTCTCTAGAGTTTTGTTCGCATTTTTTAAACTACCTTTTGTTTTCATGCATAAATAAACCAAAACCGGAATGCGTTCTCGATGCCTGAAAAAAATTCAAAGTACTGCAAAAGAATGCATTCCAATGGCTGAAATCAAATGACTAACAAAAAGTGACGAAAAGAATTCAATCCAATGGCTGAAATCAAGTGACTATCAAAAAATGAATAAAAAAGTGATTTATGAATCATAAATAAAAAAAAAAGAATATACTAATTTTTTTTAGTCTTAGTCAGGACTAACAAAAAATTATTGCAATCACTCGGTACTTCAATCAAATGAATAATTTACTTAAAAATGACTGCATTTTTTAACAGTTCTGCCAGAGAGCCACTCAAAAGCACTCAAAAAACTTCGTTAAAATCGGTCCGGGAATTTAAGAGGATTTCACTTACAAACACACAGAAGAATTATATATATGCGTTTGTACGGTGCCACGTCCTCTTTTCAAATAGCCCATTTTTCTCCATGAGTATAAGATTGATTTCATATGTCGCCGTAACAAGTTCCGGTATTCTACCATGAACACTTCCAGAGATATGCAATATGAAAAATTCGGCTTGCATGGGAGGTGCCATGTCCCTTTTACCAATAGCTCCAATTTTTCTCCAAGAGTTTGTGATTGATTTCACACATCTCTATGTGGCGCTCGCCACTGTAAACACGGTATAATTGTCTTTTGCCGAATCGATCACTATCGATTTTCGATTGTATTTTTCTCTCACTATTGGATTAGCAGATTGTTAAAACAAGTTAAGTTTTCGCTAGTGAGTTGGTACACATAGTTTTCCCCGATTCATGCGTTACGTTATATTGTATTTTTTTCGTTACTCAATTGCCAAAATAAAGTTTAATCTAATCCATCACAAACCGGTTTGTATTGATTGCCGTTTCGCGCAACCAAAGCGCTAAATTGGTGACCCCGACTTTGTAACACGTGGACTTTTGTAACTTAACTCTGGAGGTTAGAGCTGACTGCTTCGCCTAAAATTTTCTTTAGGGGGTCATCATTCAAATTTCGGAAGCGACCATCAGGTTATGTCAGACGACGATACCAGAGTTAAGGAATTTGGCCATAAAGCAATAAAGGCAGAATCATCGAGATATTCGTTTGCACAGCAGCAGTTCGGGATGGCTACTAAAATCAAAGCACCACAATTCAGTACGCAAAATCCAAAGCTTTAGTTTGCACAAGTCGAAGTCCAATTTTCGGCAAACCAAGTAGTTACTGAGCGCACCAAATTCGACCTCGGAATTCCGTTGCTTGATACTCGCGTCGCATCGGAAGTTGAGAGACTTATTCTCGAACCTCGAGCAGTTTCGCCTTTCTCTGATCTCAAAGCAGCACTAATTAAATGTTTCTCAAAATCGGGAGAGGCGAGAATTTTGCAACTCCTCGACAGAGAACGCCTTGGTGATCGCACACCATCGCAGCATCTACAAGCATTGGTCCCAGGTATAGACGACGTCATAATTAAAGCGCGATGGCTATCACATATGCCAAACGAAATCCAGGTGTGCCTTGAAGCTTTCGCCGACGCAACACTCGAAAAACTTGCCGAGTCCGCTGACAGAATGGTTGAACGTCTGTCGCTCAAGCCCCAAGTGGCAGCTGCGATAGTACCACCTACTTCGGAAAGCAGCGAAGTCGCATCTCTGCGCCAAGAAGTCGCGCTGCTTACGAAACAATTAAAAAATATGTCGACCAATCGCTCCCGAGCAAGGTCTCGAAGTCGCTCACGCCCACAAGCACCGAAGAAACATGATCTCTGCTGGTATCATTGGAAACATGGAAAACACGCTCGCACTTGTGTACCGGGCTGCAAGTGGCAGGGAAACGCCAGCGAGAATTAGTAGAAGCGGCCTGCGATTCTCAGCCAATATCTCGCCCTTTCTTTGTCAAAGACAGAACCTCGGGTACGGAATATCTCATCGATTCCGGGTCCGATTTGTCCGTCGCTCCGGCTTACATCGACATCTAAACCCCTAGGTTATCAACTGTACGCGGTGAGTGGCTCAATAATACAAACCTATGGCTTGGCAAAAACAACACAACCTTGGACTTCGCCGTAATTTTTACTTGGAATTTTATTATTGCAGATGTACTAAGCCGATAATAGGTGCTGACTTTCTAAGCCATCACGACTTATTAGTCAACCTAAAACGCCAACGCCTTCGGGATGGTACTGAGAGAGTTTGGCGATATTACACGGCCTGTAAACCTAAAATCCAGTAAAGGGAAGCATTCGACCGTTCATCACATTCGAACGTCACCGGGACCACCAGTTTCGTGCACGGCTAGACGCCTGGCTCCCGAATGAAAATAGCACAAGCAGAATTTAGCAAAATGATCAGTCAAGGCATTTGCAGACCTTCCAACAGCGTTTGGTCTTCACCACTCCATCTGGTTTGGAAGAAATCCGGCGAATGGAGACCGTGTGGTGATTACCGGCCACTCAACGAGCGTACGCTGATAGACAAATATTCATTGAGATATATTGACGACTTTGGCGCATTTCTGTACGGAAAAAAACTTATTTTCGTACTGACTTTCTAAGCCATTACGACTTATTAGTCGACCCGAAACGCAAACGCTTTCGCGATGGTCGCACGGGCGTAATTACACACGGAAATGCTCTTACGACATCGGCAGAAACAAATATTAAAGAATTAGATAGCAAAACAGCATACCTGGCGTTACTGAGAGAGTTCGGCGATATTACACGGCCTGTAAACCTAAAATCCAGTAAAAGGAAGCATTCGACCGTTCATCACAAAAACTGGTCACGCAGCGATATGTATGGCCCTCTATTAACAGAGATTGCCGCAGATGGGCAAAATCGTTCATGGAATGCCAAAAAAAATAAAATTCATCGACATGCGACATCGCCGATCGCCAGTTTTGAGCCCCCAACGGAACGGTCGAGCATATTCTTATGGTGTCTCTTAAAAGATCTAAAGGTTTCAATCAGTGCCTTACCATCATAGACCGGTACACCAGATATCCTGAAGCTGTTCAATTATCCGATGGTACTGCAGAAACGGTAGCTCACGCATTATCGGTACATTGGTTTTCGCGCCATGGAATACCTAAACGTTTAACATCTGATCAGGGGCCGCAATTAGAGTCGGACCTGTTTCAGTCCCTATTAAAGTTCTATGGTATTAAGCACTTGCATACAACTCCATACCAAGCCAACGGACTTGTCGAACGACTACATCGCCAGCTGAAATCCACGTACTATTGCGCAACGACCAGATTGGTCCATCCTTCTCGTTACCATGCGAAGGTCCATTTCGCGTAATAAGTCGACACGATAAATACTTTGTCATAGACTTTCGACGTAAGCCAACGGCGATTTCGGTGGACAGAATAAAACATTAAAAAAATTGTTTAACGCTCGGATTATTTTCAACTTGAAGATGAAACCAAAGACGATATCTACGAGCCAAATTGATAAGTATTATGTCAA
>NW_023458563.1:14154251-14159765 GCF_013731165.1 Rhagoletis pomonella
ACTTATCAATTTGGCTCGTAGATATCGTCTTTGGTTTCATCTTCAAGAATAAAACATGTCTACGAGGCCAACGCTGTCCACAATATAGATTCATCTACATCCAGCAACGGAACAGTTGTGAATCAAAATTCAATATATACTTTTTAATTTTTTTTATCTATCTTTCAAACAAAAATTATTAAATTTACAAGTTTAAATATCATTACGCATAACATTGTTAATGAGTAAGCTTTTATCCTATTAGATATCTTTGTAAATAATCCATAACTTTACTATAGATAACCATTTCAAAAACAACAAAACCAAAGGGAGTACTGTGGCGCTCGCCACTTTAAACACGGTATAATTGTCTTTCACCGAATCGATCCCTATCGATTTTCGATTGTATTTTTCTCTCACTATTGGATTAGCAGATTGTTAAAACAAGTTAAGTTTTCGCTAGTGAGTTGGTACACATACGTTTTCCCGATTCATTCGTTACGTTATATGGCATAAATGTAGAATACCTAGAATTCTCAAATTAAAAAAAATCATATTGGGATCGATGGAGATCATTGAGGTGAGCGTAACGAAATATATATATTTTTTGGGAAACAACAACTACAACAATTACTAAAGGTCAAAGTTCAAATTAAGCATTTTTTTAAATTAATATTTCTCGAAAACCTCCAAGGATTTGGAAAATTTTGATGTCATTTAGAGAATTTAATTCTCTTTAATTTGATATAATAATAATAATAGACTAGCGCTTACACATATGTTAGTGTTTGGCCGAGCCTCTCCTCCGATTTGTGGCGTGCGCCTTGATGTTGTCACACAAATCGGAGGGACCTACAGTTTTACGCCGATTCCGAACGGCGATTGTATTTTTATGAAAAGCCGTTTTTCATGGCAGAAATACACTCGGAGGTTTGCCATTGCCTGCCGAGGGACGACCGCGGCCGAAGGCCGCCTACGCAGAAAGGTTTTCTCTGCAAAAGGTGTTCAGCGCCTTTTCTTCGCAACACAGAAAGAGAATTCTACTTTGTGAGGGTTATAATCCCTAAGTGCGGCCGAAGGCCGCCTATTCAAAAAAAAGTTCTGCGCAGAAATACTTCGGCTTCTTTTTATGGCAATACAGAAAGGAGAGTTCTACTTAGTGAGGTTTTCAATCCATAAGTGCGGCCGAACGTCGCCTACGCAAAAAGAAGTTTATACACAAAAACACTGTATACTTGTTTTCACATTAATTCGATTTTTGTGAAAACTGTAAAAGGTATATGTATAAATATGTGTATCAACTTAAAGAGAATTAAATTGGCTATCAAATGACATATCCAAATCCTTGAAGAGGTTTTCTAGAAATATTAATTTAAAAAAATGTTTAATTTGAACTTTGACCTTTAATAATTATTCTAGTTGTTGTTTCCCAAAAAAATATATACATATCGTTATGTTAACCTTAATGGTCTCTATCGATCGTATTTTTTTTTTTAATTTGAGAATTGTAGGTATTGTGCATTTGTTCCCGTTATATTGTAATTTTTGCGTTACTCAATAGCCAAAATAAAGTTTAATCTAATCCATCACAACCCGGTTTGGGGAAAATATTCCAATACGGAACCCGGCTTTAAAAAAAAAAACAAAAATGAGCGGCTTATTGTGATTGTAAATCTGAAACCCCCACCCTCCGGAGGCTTATAGTTTTTATGAAAATTGAATTTTAAGTTGAAAAAATGTCAATTTCAACCTCACTGTTTGCTTTGTAAACCAATTGAACTAAAATGTCGGTGCTGCCACACAACAAAAAATGCCCAAAAAAAAAAGCACTGAAAACGAGAAACAATAAAAACGGGCATTGTAATTAATTTTTTTTAATTAAATATCGATGTGTTGATAAAAAAGTGATTCAGTCTAAAATGGAGAGATTTTGTAACAAAAATGTTAACTTAGTTATTTATCGAAGTATTGATTTATATGGGAAAAGCGCCGCAGGCGAAAATTTTGAATAAAATCTCGCGTTTTTTTTATTATATTTTTCATTATTTATCGAAGTATTGATTTTTATGGGAAAAGCGCCGCAGGCGAAAACTTTTAATAAAAAATCGTGCGATTTGTGTACTTTGAACTACAATAAAACCAGTAAATATTATTTCCCCCGAAAAAAATTATACCGCTATGATCTGGAGTAAGACCCCTTCTTCTTGTTCTTTTTTGGCGCTGTAACCGCCTAAGCGATTTTGGCCGAGTTCAGCAAAGCACGCCAGTCGTTTCTCCTCTGTGCCATGTGAAGCTAAGTCCTTCTCCCCCTGATCTTTCCATCGCAGTGGGGGCCTCCCTTTTCCTCTGCTACCACCAGCGGGTTCCGAGTTGAATACTTTCAGAGCTGGAGCGTCGGTGTCCATTCGAACGACATGACCAAGCCAGCGGAGCCGCTGTATTTTAATTCGCTGCACTATGTCCATATCGTTGTAAAGCTCATACAGCTCATCGTTCCATCGTCTGCGGTACTCGCCGTCGCCAACGCGTAAAGCCCGTAAATCTTCCGCAAAATCTTTCTCTCAAACACTCCAAGAGCCGCCTCATCGGATGTTGTCATTGTCCATGCTTCTGCGCCATATACCAGCACGGGCATGATGAGTGACTTATAGAGCGCGGTTTTCGTACGTCGAGAGAGGACTCTACTCCTGAATTGCCTACTCAGTCCAAAGTAGCTCTTGTTGGCAAGAGTAATTCTACGTTGGATTTCAATGCTGACATTATTATCGGTGTTAATGCTGGTTCCCAAGTAAAGGAAATTCTCCACTTTCTCGAAATTGTAACTGTCAACAGTGACGTGGGTGCCAAGGCGCGAATGTGCTGACTGTTTGTTTGATGACAGGAGATACTTCGTCTTGTCCTCGTTTACCACCAGACCCATGCGCTTTGCTTTCCTATCCAACTTGGAAAAGGCAGAACAGACTTCGCGGTTTTTGTTACCGATGATGTCGATGTCATCGGCATAAGCCAGCAATTGCACGATCTTGTAGTAAATTGTTCCTGAGCGGTTCAGTTCTGCAGCTCTTATTATCTTCTCCAACATCAGATTAAAGAAGTCACATGACAGGGAGTCGCCCTGTCTGAAACCCCGTTTTGTGGCGAACGGCTCGGAGAGGTCTTTTCCAATTCTGACGGAGCTGGTGGTATTGCTCAACGTCATTTTACACAGTATGAGTTTTGAGGGGATGCCAAATTCAGACATAGCGGCGTATAGGCAACTCCTTTTAGTGCTGTCAAAAGCGGCTTTAAAGTCGACAAATAGGTGGTGAGTGTCGATCCTTTTCTCGCGGGTATTTTCCAAGATTTGGCGTATTGTGAATACCTGGTATATGGTGGATTTGCCAGGTCTAAAGCCACACTGATAAGGCCCAATCATTTCATTGACGGTGGGCTTCAGTCTTTCACACAATACGCTCGATAAGACCGTGTTACCTATGCTTAGAAGGCTGATCCCGCGGTAGTTGGCGCGAATGGCGGGGTCACCTTTCTTGTGGATTGGGCAGGGCACACTTAAATTCCAGTCGTCGGGCATGCGTTCACCTGACCATATTCTGCACAAGAGTTAATGCATGCACCTTATCAACTCCCCGCCGTCAGCTCCAGCAGCTTTGTTGTTTTTCAGCCGCGTTATTGCTATACGTACCTCGTCATAGTCAGGCGGTGGAACGTCGACTCCGTCATCATCGACTGCGGGCTCGGGTTCTTCTTCTCCACAACTTTCCGTGCTGCTACGATTTAGTAGGGTGGAAAAGTGTTCCTTCCATAATTTAAGTACGCTCTGGACATCAGTTACTAGGTCGCCATTATTGTTCTTACAGGAGTGCGCCCCGGTCTTTAAACCTTCCGTAAGTCGCCTAACTCTCTGGTAAAATTTCCGGGCATTCCTCCTGTCGGCCAGCATTTCAAGCTCTTCGCACTCACGTATTTCGGCCTCTCTCTTCTTGTTGCGGCAAATACGTCTCGCTTCCCTCTTCAGATCCCTATTGCGGTCCCACATAGCGCGCGTTGCGCCCGATCGCAGCGTGGCCCTGTAGGCGGCATCTTTTTTCTCTGCAGCTTCCTGACACTCCTCATCGTACCAGTTGTTCTTTCGGGCTCGCTGAAATCCGACTACTTCTTCGGCGGCGGTACTTAATGACCGGAAATGTGGTTCCACTGCTCGCATATGTCGGTTTGTTGAAGAGTGCTCTCTGAGAGCAGGTGTGAGAGTCGAGTAGCGAAAGCGCTAGCTGTCTGTTGTGATTGCAGCTTTTCGACGTTAAGCTTTCCTTGCATATTTGGGCGCACATTTTTTGCTGCACAGAGGCGGGTGCGTATCTTGGCTGCAACAAGATAGTGGTCCGAGTCGATGTTTGGGCCTCGGAGTGTGCGTACGTCTAAAACACTGGAAGCGTGCCTTCCGTCTATCGCATGATCGATTTGGTTTCTCGTTTTTTGATCCGGAGACAGCCAGGTAGCTTGATGGATCTTTTTATGCTTGAACCTAGTACTGCATACTAACATGTTTCGGGCCCCGGTGAAGTCGATCAGCCTCAATCCGTTGTCGGACGTTTCGTCGTGGAGGCTGAATTTTCCGACGGTGGTTCCAAAGATCCCTTCTTTGCCCACCCTGGCATTGAAGTCGCCAAGCACGATTTTGATATCATGACTGGGGCAGCGCTCGTACGTGTGCTCCAAGCGCTCATAGAGGGGATCCTTGGATGCGTCATCCTTCTCTTCCGTCGGGGCATGGGCGCAGATGAGCGAGATGTTGAAGAATCTCGCTTTGGTGCGGATTGTGGCTAGACGCTCGTCCACCGGGGGCGGGTCCCAAGCCCAGCGCACAACCCATTGCTGGCACGGGGGTGGTTTCGCAACCAAATACACGTTTATATAGCGAGCCGCTTGCTCCAAGCAGACACCCGCTTGCAGCCGCACCTACTGGTGAACAGACGCTGCAGACTTCAGCGAGCCCTTAAACTGAATAAGTCAGAGTGGCCCCACCGAAGCTCCCTCTCTTTCTGCCGTGACCTAAGGCTCCACTCGGATTGGTTACCGCATCTCGCACATGGCTTGCTCACGTTGCCCAGAGTGCGCGAACGAGGACGCAAGAGTCGGGATTGAGTATAGCCATGCAACTGTAACTGCATACCCAGCGCAATGACTATACCCCATGGATCCTAATATTATTATTTTTAATAAGAGCAATGTGCACATTGTACACTTATACTCCCTAATTATACGCACTTATTTGTGGTGTATTTTTTTAACGTATGGTAGCATACATTTTGTGTTACTCTAATATTTTGCATAAATTAAATATGTACGGCACAAGAGGTTCTTTACTCCATTTTTTCTTAAGTTTTCTTAAAGTTAGGAAGCTGTTTGTGCAGATTGACTCAACAAAATCTACTTCATTCGTTGAAGCGTGGGTATTCCTCAGAGGACACAATGCGGCCCATTCCTGTTACTAATTTTTATTAATGACCTACCTTGCTATTTACATCATCCGAAATG
>NW_023458563.1:14159865-14164266 GCF_013731165.1 Rhagoletis pomonella
TTTTGTACGAAAACAATTCTGTGTCGGAGAAGATAAAAGATGTAAATCGATGTATGTTTGCAGGAAATATTAGTGGTGTTCATTTAAACAGATAAATTTGCCTTTCGCATATACATATATTTTTATCCACTGCTTTATATAAACGAGCAAAAAAGAATCTTTGTTGCCCATTATCGAGAAACTTGGGTCCGGTTTAGTTATTTGTACAATGATTTTCGGTTGTTGTCTCCAAACACATAACCCGAATCCATAAACTTTAACATCACGTGTAATCCAAGGATTAAAATTTGATTTAAAATAAATGTTTCAAATTTCCGACCACTAGCTTATTAATAAATTCGGTGTGCACTATGCACTTTTTTGCAAATTTCGACGTGGGTTCTGCGCAAAAATACTGTCGATAGCGTAACCGGAGTGATATGCACAAGAGTGTTGTATCCCTTTGACATGCGGAAGCCCCTCATCTCGGGCAACACAGAAAGGAGAATTCTACTTAGTAAGGGTTATAATCCCTAAGCGCGACCGAAGGCAGGACAGTAATAAACTCCCTGGGTTTAATCTTAGATTATTGGAGTTAAAAAAAATTAAAGAACAAGGCTTATAAAAAATATAGGTTAACAAATAAGGCAAGGAGTCATCATTCTTTCGAATTCGTAAAAGCTTTGATTGCCTACCCAGTTTTCTTAACTAGCAATATAATTTAAAAAAAAGAGGCTTCCCAAACATATCCATACAATGATTGGATACTGTTATACTGCGGTATTCAAACTATACATTGCATATTTTAAATATTCAATACAGCAATAAACATTTTTTTCCCAATTTTCCATTTTTAAAACACCAATGGTAACCAATAACAAAAGAAGCATCAACATTGTAATATTTTGTAGTTCGGCGTTATAGAACATTATACTTTGTACGTATGCAAAGCAATTGACGTTTTGGAAGTCAGCCAGAATCAGAATTGAAACGAAATTCAGCAAGCTTTGGCATTTTATTTCTTTTTTTTGTGTTGTAACTCTCCCCAAAAACTCTTATAGCCTCATTTATAAAATATATTTAAAGAACTTTATGAAGTAAGATTTTTAAAAAAGAAATTTCGATCTATGAAGCATTGTTTATTTTTTGGAAATTTAACTTATAAACTTATAACTGGAGTCTACTAACGCACCGTTTCCTCAAACGTGTATTAATTCAATACTTAAATATGTTTGTTTATCTAATTTGAAAACAATCTCCCTACTATACAAATATGTCCTGCAGTATTAACTAATATTTTCAAATGTTGTGAGAGGGAGTAACAAAAAAAAATACTTTTAAGGCGCACGAAGCATTCCGGGTATTTGCCAGTAATAACTAAATTAAATTTAAGATTTTCAAACATGTAGCAACATTCCAAAAAATATTTTCGGCTGTAACATCCCTAAACATAAGCGTCAGCGTTGTCTGGCTGTCCATACGGCGGCGCCAACGCCTAGCGGCTAGAAATCCGATTTTGACGTTAGGAAGTGAAGTTGGCTGCAGAAAACGGCGAACTGTCATTTTCGTAGTTCACACAAACAAACCTATGTTTATTTTGGTTAGCGTGTGCCGAAAATCTGGTTTTTTAGAATTTTGATTGGTAATAGCAAAAATTGGTCAATATCTTAGGCTCGCCCGAGTCTATCAAAGTTGAAGTGCTTACTTCGATTCCCTACAAAAAAGGACCATATACCAAATTATGTAGGACTAATACTTTCGAAGATAATTGCAAGTTTAGTTAAAAAAAAATATTAAATAATGTATTTAATTTTTATTTTTTGCGCACATTGAACTTTGATGGACTTTGGCGAGCCTAAGACAATGGCCAAAAATTGTAATCTTTCACACAGATTGTTTTTAGAACATAATGAACCATGTTTTTGCTATTACCAGT
The DNA here is from genome assembly GCF_013731165.1 of Rhagoletis pomonella. Taxonomy (NCBI): domain Eukaryota; kingdom Metazoa; phylum Arthropoda; class Insecta; order Diptera; family Tephritidae; genus Rhagoletis; species Rhagoletis pomonella. Next base: position 14,161,781 of record NW_023458563.1, read on the forward strand.
CAAAATTATAGACAAGCGCATTTTCTGCCCACGCTATTGTTGGTGTTATTTCTTCATTTGACGTAGCATTGCCGCTTTTGTTTAGGCATTGCTGTGGTTGCCAGATTCTGAAACGGAGAACACATTTATATTATCGATAGAAAAAAAAAGGAATACAAACATAAAAAAGGAGTCAATTTTTTATTGTTTGTGCAATTTATTGTTACAAATTACCGCTGTAGTGGTTAGCAGTGCGCGCTACCTTCCCGCAGGGCCTGGATTCAAGCCCAATTCAACCCAACATCAAAAAATAAGAAGTAAAAAAAAAAAACAAAAAGAGTATTTCTGCCATGAAAAACGCCACAAATCGGAGGAGAAGCCCGGCCTCTAACATACATATGTGCAAGTGCCAATCTTAGATATCTTTTTCAAAGCAACAATTAATGTAAACAAGTAATTTTTAAGCGAAAAACTAAACCGATTTCAATTCCCATATGCAAATTTAAGATTATCGTTAATTCCTTCATGATCCGATTATCCGATTTAAACCGGTATGGGACCTCCTGTGAGGCAACACCTTTCCTTTAAAAAAAAGAATTATTGAAATCGGTTAACAAAGTTATGCGGTAACATACATAAAAAAAAATATATGATAACCTTCTTTTTGTGAAGTCGGTTAAAAAAATAACTAAGTTACTTAAAAGAATTCCAGACTCTTCCTGAATATATGGCCTTTTTTAATTTACGCTTTATAATTAATTTAATATTTTTCAGATTTTTATTAATTAACGCCATGTACCTACCTTGCTACGCCCGTGGTTATACTTTTTTACTATCACCCTCAACGAATGGCAGATAAACAAGTAATTTTTAAGAAAAAAAAAAAACCGACTACAAACCTCACATAAAAATTTAAGATTATCGTTAATTTCGTCATAATCCGATGATCGGATTTAAGCCAAATTAATATGGGATCACCTGTGAGGTAACATCTTTCCTTTAAAAAATCGGTTAACGTGGCCCAAAATTATGCGGTAACGTACATAAAAAAAAAGAAATATTCCGACGAATTAATAACCTTTCTCCTTTTTGTAAAGTCGTTTAAAAACCAAACCGTCTTCTTCATTCTCATATAAAAATTTAAGATTATCGTTAATTCCTTCAGGATCCAATGAACGGATCTAACCCAAATTAGTATGGGATCACCTCTGGGGTACCACCTTTCCTTTAAAAAAAGAATTATAGAAATGGGTTAACATGGTACAAAGTTATGCGGTAACATACATAAAAGAAAATATTCCGACGAATTGATAACCTTCTCCTTTTACTGAAGTCGGTTAAAAATGAATAGCGGGAAAAAAGGAGTACAAAAGAAGTACAAAACTAAAAAAGGAGTAAATTTCCAGATCTTTTTTCAGGGAGTACAATGCAATAAAAAGGAGTACGTTTACTCCCAAAAGCAGTACGTCCGATGGCTTTCGCTGGCCATCTCTGTTTTACAACCGCTTTTTACCCACTTAAATAAAGAGCATATTGAAACTGAAAATAATTTAAATGCGAATTAAATAAAAAATTAAATTAAAGTTAATTTCCATTTAAATAAGTTTGGAGAAACGCAGCCTTCCAGTTCATTCGGCAGGGGAAAAGCAGTTGATATGTAAGTTGGTAATTTCCAAACGAAGTGCTGTTTTTTGTCCCCCGCTTGTACGCATTTGTATTTTTTTGCAACTATACACCCAAAAAAATTGTGCTTATCTTCCAAGAATAAAAAAATAAGTATGCCACTCGGTTTCTTTTTACAAATGCTTCGTTAAAAAAAAAAAAAAAATATTAAAATCGGTTTAGTGCTTTGAGAAATAAGTCGCTACAAAAAATTTCCATACAATCAATTTTATATAATAGTATAGATATAGAAGCGTGGCTTTCTATCATAATATTGTCCCTCCGAATTTTCCTGAATGCCACTCTTCTCATTTTCTTGTTTATCACCCCTATTCTGCAACACTTTCGTATTCGGATTTTGCTACGAATGGTAGAAATGGTATGCTGCAATCCGAATCGTATTTTCGAACTTTCGAAATTCGTAACAATGGCATGCCTAAAAACGAACGAGTACGCTTTTTTGCGTAATTTTGTACGAAAACAATTCTGTGTCGGAGAAGATAAAAGATGTAAATCGATGTATGTTTGCAGGAAATATTAGTGGTGTTCATTTAAACAGATAAATTTGCCTTTCGCATATACATATATTTTTATCCACTGCTTTATATAAACGAGCAAAAAAGAATCTTTGTTGCCCATTATCGAGAAACTTGGGTCCGGTTTAGTTATTTGTACAATGATTTTCGGTTGTTGTCTCCAAACACATAACCCGAATCCATAAACTTTAACATCACGTGTAATCCAAGGATTAAAATTTGATTTAAAATAAATGTTTCAAATTTCCGACCACTAGCTTATTAATAAATTCGGTGTGCACTATGCACTTTTTTGCAAATTTCGACGTG
>NW_023458563.1:14164366-14166799 GCF_013731165.1 Rhagoletis pomonella
GAAAAAATCAGGTTTAGTGGCCCGTACTACCTCGCCGGTGTGAGTTAAGACTTCACCGCAGTGGGCACTTTTGTAGAGCATTTAATGCTGAGAAAATCCCCATTTTGGACAAGGTGATACCATTAAATGCCGCTGAGCTATAGAAATTAAAAAAAAAAAAATCAAAGTTCCCGTGTATTTTAAATGGAAAATCTTCACACGCCTTGGCCGAGTACTTAAAATTAATATTAAGGGCTCAAACTTTCAGGGAATTTTTTTTTGGGTATTTCCAACAAAATTTCACGATGGGACCGAAAAAAAAAAAATTGTCGCAAAAAAAAAGCACCCTAATGTATCACAGTATGTATCACATAGGCCACCAACTTTTCAATAATTTAAATGAATTATTACAATATGGGTATCAATCGAAATAGTTTTTAAATGGCTTCATTACAAAACTACATGTAAAGGCATAAACAGACGGCAGCATTGATCCGGATCAACGCTGCCGTCTGTTTAATCTGTAAGAGGTTTTCATCTGTTTAAAATCTCAAATAGAGCCAGGGGATAAGTTAATTGAAAAAGTATGACAAGATGGTTCAACAAGTTTTAAACCTCCTGTTTTTTAATTGAGTTTTCGTGAAATAAATTTTGAAATTTCATACACTCAGCGAAGCGGGTGAGGGCGATCTAGTTATCTATATATTTTTTAAAAACTGGTAAATTTATCCTCGGAAACCATTTACCGCCGTAAAACTTTGTGCAGTATTCGAAACTGCTCTTCAAAGATATATTTTGTTTCTTATTTTTGCATTTTTGTAAAATATTTTCCAGAATGTCACTTTTTTAAAAGTAGGTTAAAGGATTAAATAAGTTTAGAAACTGTTAGAAAAAAGTATACTAACCGACAAGCATTGTTCCGATTTTTAGCATTAAATGCATACTTTTTAAACATTTGCGTATCACTGTGAATCTCATTTATTACATATGTAAGCCAATGTTGAAGTTTTTTCCACCTTCTTCATGACATTTTTCATGGTTTTATGTCATGGTTTTTTTTTCGGAGGCAGGCTTTTTGTTTAGGCTGCGTTTCACCAGATTCATTTAAGTGAAAGTTACTTTAATTTTCGAATTTTTGGTTTCACCAATCAATTTTAATTTGTTATTAATTTTGATTTAAGTGACCTATGCTCTTCACTTAAATATAAATTAAATCAGAACAACCACACTCAGAGATGTTACAGGTTTAATCAGCTGATTAATATACACACACCACAATTTTGTGTATCTGCCAGCCCTGTATACCAGCGCTGCTTTTACAACACAGCGTGCCAAAGCTTTCAAAAGCTTTAAAGCTGGCCAAGTCTGTTTTGCAACCACTTTTTACTCACTTAAATAAAGAGCTTATTGAAACTAAAAATAATTTAAATGAGAATTAAATAAAAAATTAAAATAAAGTTAATTTGAACTTAAATGAGTTTGTAGAAACGCAGCCTTAATCTTTCTTCGGCAACAATTTCCCGTATATGCCATTTGAACACATTTGGAGAAAAAAGTATTTTAAATAAAAAATGCTTTTTCACTTGAAAGTGATATTTTTTATATTTTTTTTCTAATGCCGATTTCGTTTCTACCGAAAAATGCAACCATCTTGCACAATCACTAAGAAAGGGGCGATGACGAAATCGCCATGGGAGTCTTATTTCACGAAAACATATAAAAGAGAAAATGAAAAAGTGGCATTCAGGAAAATTCGGAGGGACAATATTATAATAGAAAGCCACGCTTCTATATCTATACTATTATATAAAATTGATTATATGGAAATTGTTGGTAGCGACTTATTTCTCAAAGTATTAAAACGATTTTAATAACTATTTTTTTAAAACGAAGCATTTATAAAAAGAAACCGAGTGGCATAATTATTTTTTTATTCTTGGCAACAAAATACAAATGTGTACAAGCGGGGGACAAAAAATAGCACTTCGTTTGGAAATTACCCACTTGAAATACTGTTACTTTCTGAAACCCCTTTGGTTTGGCAGCCATATAGTAACACATACAAATTTCTCTTACCTAATTCCCTTAATTCAAATTGAGTTTGAGGTGGAAACCCTCGTATAGTTCAGTTAAGAAACAAAACTTTTCAAAACAATTTATACCCATTTTGTGATAATTGATTTATTTTTTAAATATTTTGAACATAATTTTTTAAAAGGTTGCAACTCTTTTCAAAAAAGTAAAACCTTATTGCACATCTGCAGTCGAAGCCTTTTAATATGACACCTCACTTTGGAAAATCGGAACGAACCGTGCAGACATGATGACATCGATTATTAAATAATTTAAGTTTAATTGTTCAACAAGTGGCAACTATTTGCGAAAAAATAAAGCCAGTTTGCATATCCCCCCGACCAAGTGCTTTAATTTCACACCTCAGTGCAGATCTTTTGT
>NW_023458563.1:14166899-14168120 GCF_013731165.1 Rhagoletis pomonella
ATTAAGGCTGCGTTTCTACAAACTCATTTAAGTTCAAATTAACTTTAATTTAATTTTTTATTTAATTCTCATTTAAATTATTTTTAGTTTCAATAAGCTCTTTATTTAAGTGAGTAAAAAGTGGTTGCAAAACAGACTTGGCCAGCTTTAAAGCTTTAGCACGCTGTGCTGTAAAAGCAGCGCTGGTATACAGGGCTGGCAGATACACAAAATTGTGGTGTGTGTATATTGATCAGCTGATTAAACCTGTAACATCTCTGAGTGTGGTTGTTTTGATTTAATTTTTATTTAAGTGAAGAGCATAGGTCACTTAAATCAAAATTAAAAACAAATTAAAATTGATTGGTGAAACCAAATACGAAAATTAAAGTAACTTTCACTTAAATGAATCTGGTGAAACGCAGCCTAAACAAAAAGCCTGCCTCCGAATAAAAACCATGACATAAAACCATGAAAAATGTCATGAAGAAGGTGGAAAAAACTTCAACATTGGCTTACATATGTAATAAATGAGATTCACAGTGATACGCAAATGTTTAAAAAGCATGCATTTAATGTTAAAAATCGGAACAATGCTTATCGGTTAGTATATTTTTTTCTAACAGTTTCTAAACTTATTTAATCCTTTAACTTACTTTTAAAAAAGTGACATTCTGGAAAATATTTTACAAAAATGCCAAATTAAGAAAACAAACTTTATCTTTGAAGAGCCTGAAAGCAGTTTCGTATTCTGCCCAAAGTTTTACGGCGGAAAATGGTTTCCGAGGATAAATTTACCAGTTTTTAAAAAATATATATATAACTAGATCGCCCTCACCCGCTTCGCTGAGCGTATGAAATTTCAAAATTTATTTCTCAATAAACTCAATTAAAAAACAGGAGGTTTAAAATTTGTTGAACCATCTTGTCATACTTTTTCAATTAACTTATCCCCTGGCTCTATTTGAGATTTTAAACAGACGAAAACCTCTTACAGCTTAAACAGACGGCAGCGTTAATCCGGATCAATGCTGCCGTCTATTTATGCCTTTACATGCAGTTTTGAAATGAAGCCATTTAAAAACTATTTCGATTGATACCCATATTGTAATAATTCATTTAAATTATTGAAAAGTTGGTAGCCTATATGATACATACTGTGATACATATTCAAAACCATTTCGATTCATACCAATCTTCTATACTAATACATATATATTTTGAAAGCCGTTTCTTATGTGT
>NW_023458563.1:14168220-14170289 GCF_013731165.1 Rhagoletis pomonella
TTTGTACCAGGGTAGCCAACACATTTTTGAGATTTCCCCGATTTCGACAATGAAATTCCCGATTTTGCCTGAAATTTCGTAAAATTCCCCACCCATAGATATCTCCTTATTTGCAAAAGAAATTGTATCTCTCTGTTTATTTTATTATTATGTATTCATAAACCAAACCAAAAGTTAGTTAACAAATAAGGAATAAAAAATGTTTATATCATATTTACATGTATGCAGTGGTCGAACAAATTTTAGCCAAGTTTTCACAATTATTATTTTTTTTGTTATTTATTTTAGCTATTTTTTTTTTATTAATATATAGTTCATTCTTTAATGAAACCCGAATAAATCCAAATTTCAAACTTTGCGCAATATTGAAAGAAAAAAACTTTCGTAAAAATTTCGAACTTTTCATTAGATTTTCTAAAAAGATTTTGTTTATGCAGTTTCGTAACTCACTCAATTCTAGTGCAATTTTCATCAAGTAGCTAAAAATTTTAGATGTTGCTGTTTTCTTCCATATAAAGATAAATTGAGTTTATTCGTTATATGAAAGCAAATGCGACAAAGAAATTTCTAAAAAATAAACGGTAATTTTTAACCATTTGAAATTTTGTTGTACTAGAAATCAACGAGCTGAAATTCCCCACAAAGAAAGGTCCATTCCCCGATTCCCCACGCATAGGGTTCGAACGATACTATCGATATTGAGTAAGTATCGATACTGAGGGTATAAAAATGAGTACTTTAATACTCGATACCTTATTTGGTGATTTTACTCGATACTTTGCAAGGTACTCGTAGTATCGAATACTTTTTAAATCGCACACTTTTTAAATTTTTTCTTCCATTGCTTTCTTTGCTTATATGGATTACTATCATTCAATTTTGTCTATCACTTAAAATAAACTGCAATTGCGTGTATTCTGTTGCATCACATAAACCAAATAGGCGAAGGTTTAGTGGCCTTATTCATAAAAAATAAAGTAGGTTTAAAGAGCTTAATAAAATGACATTTTCATAAATTTTTCAGTTTATAAACCTTTTTTATTTTTTATGAATAAGGCCATAAAACTTTACGCAAAGTTCACGAAAATGCAGATTTTTTAGAAACTTTTTGGGAATGCAGTTTTGTAACCTATTCAAATTTACGTGTAGCCTACTACCGTTGACTTTTAATTCAAACTTGCACATTATCATACTAAAATTGAATAGGCTACAAAAATGCATACTAAAACTTTACACAAATTTCTTAATAAAACTTGAAATTCGTGAAAGTATATATATATATATATATATATATGTATGTATGTACATTTGACGTTAAAATTACTTCTAACGTGAAAGTAAGTTCTGCAATGAAATAAAAATCAAATATTTTAAATTTCTATTGTTTTAATTTCAGGAAATAACTAGATATACGATTGAAGAATAAAATAATTTTAGTATCCCAAAAAACGTATTTTAATGAGTCCGATACTGAGTAGTATCGATACTTTTTCCCTGATACTTTTAGAGTATCGATACCATGAGCTCGATGCCAGAATGAGTACTCAGTATCGATACCAAGGTCTGAAATTTCGAACCCTACCCACGCAAACTGAAATTCCCCGCAAATCGAGTTGGCTTCCCTGCTTTGTACTGACTTCATAAAAAGGATTCCACACTAGAGAGCAGTACTCCAAATGTCTTCTAACTACAGAAGTATACAGAGTTTTTAGATTTAGAGGATTTCTAAAATCCACGTTGTTCCTTTTTATAAAGCTAATCATTCCAAAAGCTTACTATCAAATATGACTCGAAGATCTGTTATTTCTGTAGTACGGGTTACAGCTAAACTACTTAAGGAATAACTAAACTCCAAACTGGCGGCTCGTTTTGTATAGATACTACATAACATTTGCTAATGTTTAATTTTAAATTATTAAAAGAACACGATCTTTGAAACGAATCAGCAGCATACTGCATTTAAGGCAGTCCAATATATTGTTGATTCTTAATAACAATTTTACACCGTCAGCGAACATAAGACATTTCGGATGATGTAAATAGCAAGGTAGGTCATTAATAAAAATTAG
>NW_023458563.1:14170389-14200789 GCF_013731165.1 Rhagoletis pomonella
CATTTCGGATGATGTAAATAGCAAGGTAGGTCATTAATAAAAATTAGGAACAGGAATGGGCCGCATTGTGTCCCCTGAGGAATACCCACGCTTCAACGAATGAAGTAGATTTTGTTAAGTCAATCTGCACAAACAGCTTCCTAACTTTAAGAAAACTTAAGAAAAAATGGAGGAAAGAACCTCTTAAGCCGTACATATTTATTTTATGCAAAATAATAGAGGGATCAACCTTATCAAATGCTTTGGAGAAATCGGAGTAGATAACATCCTGCTGTGATTTATCTTCAAAAGAGTTGACTGTTGTTAAAAGATTAGTACATGTAGATCGCCCATGTTGGGCCTCATTTATTAATGTATTTACAAGATTGAATAGCTTTGTGTTGATAATATTATCAAAGAATTATTGCAATTGTGCTTTATTTTACAATTGTCCTATAATTCGTGACATCATTTCGATCCCCTGATTTAAATGTTGGAGTAATGGAACATACTTTCAAGCATCCAAAAATTTGCCTTTTCGGATGCTCAAGCTAAAAATCGAAGCAATAGGCCAAGCAAAGCTTCACACAACTTTTTAAAAAATATTGGGGCAATACCACCAATATCTGCGTTAGTATTAGATTTTAAATTAGAAATTACTAGCCTCACATCATTTTCAGATATGTCAAAAGAGCATATCTCATCCAGCGGTAATAATTGCATGTACTGTTATATGAATCGATGTATTTCTCATATGTCTGTTGGGGATTCAATCCCCACGTGATACACACATAAACGTATTTGAGCTAAACAGCGATCACTAAGTCTGCGTTCAGACACGAAAACTCGAGTTGCTTACTATCGGCGATTTCTCTTTTGGTGTTGCCCTTTGCATTCACACACAGCAGCATTAGCAGCAGTGCCGATCAAACACGAGCTCACAAAGGATCAATAGATGGGTATAAGCGACGCGAATGCGCTGTACCTCATAGATACACACATAAACGTAATTGAGCTAAACAGCGATCACTAAGTCTGCGTTCAGACACGGAAACTCGAGTTGCTTATTATCGGCGATTTCTTTTTTGGTGTTGCCCTTTGCATTCACACATAGCATCTCTTTTGTACGCAATTAATGTTGTCAGCTGTGAACCGACAACTTGAATGAGACGAACGTGAGCACAAAGCGTGTTGCCCGAGTAGAGCAACTCGGTACCCGTCCCCTTTCCTCGTCGCTCTCTCCCCTAGAAGCTTGCTCAACAAGAGTTTCCGTGTCTGAACATCGACTGATTGAACTTGCTAAATACATACACTTATGTACATATGTACACATGTATAAACGAAAGACAAAGCATCGCTTAACACTCATGTACAGTATGTGGTTGACACAACAAATTAAGCATATGTATATTTGTAAATATGAACATACATACATATGTATTTATGTATGTACTTGAGTTATTTCCAAACAAAGTGTACATGACAAGTATTATTTATATATTTTTTAAAGATTGGTAAAGCCACCCTCTGAAAAATTTACCGCCGTAAAAATTTGTGCAGAATACGAAACTGCTTTCAGGCTCTTCAAAGATAAATTTTGTTTTCTTAATTTTGCATTTTTGTAAAATACTTTCCAGAATGTCACTTTTTTAAAAGTATGTTAAAGGATTGAATAAGTTTAGAAATTTTTAGAAAAAAGTATACTAACCGATAAACATTGTACCGATTTTTAACATTAAATGCATGCTTTTTAAACATTTGCGTATCACTTTGAATCTCATTTATTACATATGTAAGCCAATGCTGAAGTTTTTTCCACCTTCTTCATAACATTTTTCATGATTTTATGCCATGGTTTTTTTTGGGAGGCAGGATTTTAGTTTAGCCTGCGTTTCACCAGAATCATTTAAGTGAAAGTTACTTTAATTTTCGAATTTTTGGTTTCACCAATCAATTTTGATTTAATTGACCTATGCTCTTCACTTAAATAAAAATTAAATCAGAATAACCACACTCAGAGATGTTACAGGTTTAATCAGCTGATCAATATACACACACCACAATTTTGTGTATCTGCCAGCCCTGTATACAGCCCTGCTTTTACAACACAGCGTGCCAAAGCTTTCAAAGGCTTTCAGTACAACCACTTTTTACTCCCTTAAATAAAGAGCTTATTGAAACTGAAAATAATTTAAATGAGAATTAAATAAAAAATTAAATTAAAGTTAATTTCCACTTAAATGAGTTTGAAGAAACGCAGCCTTAATCTTTCTTCGGCAACAATTTCCCGTATATGCCATTTGAACACATTTGGAGAAAAAAGTATTTTAAATAAAAAATCTTTTTTCACTTAAAAGTGATATTTTTTTAGTGCAACCATCTTGCACAAACACTAAAAAAAGGGCGATGACGAAATCGCAATAGAGTCTTATTTCACGAAAACATATACCTCCTTATTCTAGAACCCGAATTTTCGTAATTCGTAGCTATGCTACGAAAAACGAAAAATCTACATGCTGCAACCCTTGCGGAAACATGTGCAGCATTGCCAGCTATCAGTTGTTTTTCGAAGATAGCTGAATGAAGGCAAACGAAGTGGAAAGGAATTTAAAAAACACTCATGAAGTGCTTATTTGTAGTAAAATTGTTCGATTTTACATATTTTGAAGGCACTGATGGATTCTATTGCATTTGCAATTATAGCAGCGGAGTAAGAGCGCGCTTTGGGAATGATTTCACAAAGATATACGGAGCTGTCGGGCATATTAACAATGGGCGCAACTATGTCAGCTTCTGGTTGAATTGTTGAACTCCTCCTATGCCTGAAGAACTGGTTCTCAATCCAGTTAATGCAATAACAGCTTCTTCCAAGCCATTGAAAACATGCACTTTGTTATGTCTACCACCTGTTGCACTTGCTTCTGCCTTCGGTCGCGCTTAGGGATTATAACCCTTACTAAGTAGAATTCTCCTTTCTGTGTTGCCCGAGATGAGGGGCTTCCGCATGTCAAAGGGATACAACACTCTTGTGCATATCACTCCGGTTACGCTATCGACAGTATTTTTGCGCAGAACACACGTCGAAATTTGCAAAAAAGTGCATAGTGCACACCGAATTTATTAATAAGCTAGTGGTCGGAAATTTGAAACATTTATTTTAAATCAAATTTTAATCCTTGGATTACACGTGATGTTAAAGTTTATGGATTCGGGTTATGTGTTTGGAGACAACAACCGAAAATCATTGTACAAATAACTAAACCGGACCCAAGTTTCTCGATAATGGGCAACAAAGATTCTTTTTTGCTCGTTTATATAAAGCAGTGGATAAAAATATATGTATATGCGAAAGGCAAATTTATCTGTTTAAATGAACACCACTAATATTTCCTGCAAACATACATCGATTTACATCTTTTATCTTCTCCGACACAGAATTGTTTTCGTACAAAAATACGCAAAAAAGCGTACTCGTTCGTTTTTAGGCATGCCATTGTTACGAATTTCGAAAGTTCGAAAATACGATTCGGATTGCAGCATACCATTTCTACCATTCGTAGCAAAATCCGAATACGAAAGTGTTGCAGAATAGGGGTGATAAACAAGAAAATGAGAAGAGTGGCATTCAGGAAAATTCGGAGGGACAATATTATGATAGAAAGCCACGCTTCTATATCTATACTATTATATAAAATTGATTGTATGGAAATTTTTTGTAGCGACTTATTTCTCAAAGCACTAAACCGATTTTAATATTTTTTTTTTTTTTTAACGAAGCATTTGTAAAAAGAAACCGAGTGGCATACTTATTTTTTTATTCTTGGAAGATAAGCACCATTTTTTTGGGTGTATAGTTGCAAAAAAATACAAATGCGTACAAGCGGGGGACAAAAAACAGCACTTCGTTTGGAAATTACCAACTTACATATCAACTGCTTTTCCCCTGCCGAATGAACTGGAAGGCTGCGTTTCTCCAAACTTATTTAAATGGAAATTAACTTTAATTTAATTTTTTATTTAATTCGCATTTAAATTATTTTCAGTTTCAATATGCTCTTTATTTAAGTGGGTAAAAAGCGGTTGTAAAACAGAGATGGCCAGCGAAAGCTTTCATTTGCACTGAGAGCTTTTGAAAGCCTTGGCACGCTGTGTTGTAATAGCAGGGCTGGTATACAAGTAAGCAGCAGACAACAAAACTGTGGTATGTGTATATCACTGATGGGCACTGTCTTGCCCGCGGGCAAAGCCCTTTTAAGCTTCCTTTACATTTTGTATAGACGTGTGCAGAGTAAAAGCTCTCTCTGCTCATCGCTGGTGTATATTGATCAGCTGATTAAACGTGTAACATTTCTAAATGTGGTTAATCTGATTTAATTTTACAGCAACAGCAGCCAAATCAACACTTTTTAGAAATTTTGTCTGCCTGTATGTTGGTAAGTTTGCACGCGCATCAGTCAAATGCCAACTTCAAATATTAGAGGCCATTTTTGTAAATTTCAGTTAAAGCAAATTGATAAGAAAAAGTAAATGTTGAAGTATGGCTGTCAAAAGAAAGAGGTTAAAGAGATCCTACCGCCATACCTACACAAAAGCGTTGGGCTGAGTGCCATGCCTAGGGTTGGCGGACGTACTGCTTTTGGGAGTAAACGTACTCCTTTTTATTGCATTGTACTCCCTGAAAAAAGATCTGGAAATTTACTCCTTTTTTAGTTTTGTACTTCTTTTGTACTCCTTTTTCCCGCTATTCATTTTTAACCGACTTCAGTAAAAGGAGAAGGTTATCAATTCGTCGGAATATTTTCTTTTATGTATGTTACCGCATAACTTTGTACCATGTTAACCCATTTCTATAATTCTTTTTTTAAAGGAAAGGTGGTACCCCAGAGGTGATCCCACACTAATTTGGGTTAGATCCGTTCATTGGATCCTGAAGGAATTAACGATAATCTTAAATTTTTATATGAGAATGAAGAAGACGGTTTGGTTTTTAAACGACTTTACAAAAAGGAGAAAGGTTATTAATTAGTCGGAATATTTCTTTTTTTTATGTACGTTACCCCATAATTTTGGGCCACGTTAACCGATTTTTTAAAGGAAAGATGTTACCTCACAGGTGATCCCATATTAATTTGGCTTAAATCCGATCATCGGATTATGACGAAATTAACGATAATCTTAAATTTTTATGTGAGGTTTGTAGTCGGTTTTTTTTTTCTTAAAAATTACTTGTTTATCTGCCATTCGTTGAGGGTGATAGTAAAAAAGTATAACCACGGGCGTAGCAAGGTAGGTACATGGCGTTAATTAATAAAAATCTGAAAAATATTAAATTAATTATAAAGCGTAAATTAAAAAAGGCCATATATTCAGGAAGAGTCTGGAATTCTTTTAAGTAACTTAGTTATTTTTTTAACCGACTTCACAAAAAGAAGGTTATCATATATTTTTTTTTATGTATGTTACCGCATAACTTTGTTAACCGATTTCAATAATTCTTTTTTTTAAAGGAAAGGTGTTGCCTCACAGGAGGTCCCATACCGGTTTAAATCGGATAATCGGATCATGAAGGAATTAACGATAATCTTAAATTTGCATATGGGAATTGAAATCGGTTTAGTTTTTCGCTTAAAAATTACTTGTTTACATTAATTGTTGCTTTGAAAAAGATATCTAAGATTGGCACTTGCACATATGTATGTTAGAGGCCGGGCTTCTCCTCCGATTTGTGGCGTTTTTCATGGCAGAAATACTCTTTTTGTTTTTTTTTTACTTCTTATTTTTTGATGTTGGGTTGAATTGGGCTTGAATCCAGGCCCTGCGGGAAGGTAGCGCGCACTGCTAACCACTACAGCGGTAATTTGTAACAATAAATTGCACAAACAATAAAAAATTGACTCCTTTTTTATGTTTGTATTCCTTTTTTTTCTATCGATAATATAAATGTGTTCTCCGTTTCAGAATCTGGCAACCACAGCAATGCCTAAACAAAAGCGGCAATGCTACGTCAAATGAAGAAATAACACCAACAATAGCGTGGGCAGAAAATGCGCTTGTCTATAATTTTGACTGGTAATAGCAAAAACATGGTTCATTATGTTCTAAAAACAATCTGTGTGAAAGATTACAATTTTTGGCCATTGTCGTAGGCTCGCCAAAGTCCATCAAAGTTCAATGTGCGCAAAAAATAAAAATTAAATACATTATTTAATATTTTTTTTTAACTAAACTTGCAATTATCTTCGAAAGTATTAGTCCTACATAATTTGGTATATGGTCCTTTTTTGTAGGGAATCGAAGTAAGCACTTCAACTTTGATAGACTCGGGCGAGCCTAAGATATTGACCAATTTTTGCTATTACCAATCAAAATTCTAAAAAACCAGATTTTCGGCACACGCTAACCAAAATAAACATAGGTTTGTTTGTGTGAACTACGAAAATGACAGTTCGCCGTTTTCTGCAGCCAACTTCACTTCCTAACGTCAAAATCGGATTTCTAGCCGCTAGGCGTTGGCGCCGCCGTATGGACAGCCAGACAACGCTGACGCTTATGTTTAGGGATGTTACAGCCGAAAATATTTTTTGGAATGTTGCTACATGTTTGAAAATCTTAAATTTAATTTAGTTATTACTGGCAAATACCCGGAATGCTTCGTGCGCCTTAAAAGTATTTTTTTTTTGTTACTCCCTCTCACAACATTTGAAAATATTAGTTAATACTGCAGGACATATTTGTATAGTAGGGAGATTGTTTTCAAATTAGATAAACAAACATATTTAAGTATTGAATTAATACACGTTTGAGGAAACGGTGCGTTAGTAGACTCCAGTTATAAGTTTATAAGTTAAATTTCCAAAAAATAAACAATGCTTCATAGATCGAAATTTCTTTTTTAAAAATCTTACTTCATAAAGTTCTTTAAATATATTTTATAAATGAGGCTATAAGAGTTTTTGGGGAGAGTTACAACACAAAAAAAGAAATAAAATGCCAAAGCTTGCTGAATTTCGTTTCAATTCTGATTCTGGCTGACTTCCAAAACGTCAATTGCTTTGCATACGTACAAAGTATAATGTTCTATAACGCCGAACTACAAAATATTACAATGTTGATGCTTCTTTTGTTATTGGTTACCATTGGTGTTTTAAAAATGGAAAATTGGGAAAAAATGTTTATTGCTGTATTGAATATTTAAAATATGCAATGTATAGTTTGAATACCGCAGTATAACAGTATCCAATCATTGTATGGATATGTTTGGGAAGCCTCTTTTTTTAAATTATATTGCTAGTAAAGAAAACTGGGTAGGCAATCAAAGCTTTTACGAATTCGAAAGAATGATGACTCCTTGCCTTATTTGTTAACCTATATTTTTTATAAGCCTTGTTCTTTAATTTTTTTTTAACTCCAATAATCTAAGATTAAACCCAGGGAGTTTATTACTGTCCTGAACACGTTTCATTGGTATAAGATCTGCTTCAGTTGAAATCTGGCAGGTATTAAGTAACAAAAAAACTAATTTAAATATGAATAATTCAGTCGAAACTTTTTTAGAACCTTCTTTTATTTCTATTTAGATGAAAGATTTACAAATATTATTAGAATTAATTTCCACGCCAAAATACCCGTACTTTAGAGATGACTCCCGCCATTAATACTTGGACATCCCTTTCGTTGATCGATTGAGCCTGTTTCTGTGGAACTTCGTTATTCTTGAAGGTGTGCATTTTATTTTTTTTTTAATTTCGATTTCATATAGGCCCAATAACGCTCGATCGTTTGGAGCTCTGGGCAATTCGGAGGATTGGCTTCTTTTAGTACAAAGTTGATTCCATTTTGTGTATAAAACTCTTGCGCTTTTTTGCACAATGGCATGTTGCCAAATCAGGCCAAAACAATACAGGCTCTCAGAACAACACTCCAGGAGCAACAACACGTTCAGAGAGATTCGGATTCCTTTTCAAAGTCCTTGGAACCTCCTTCTCCACTATTTGATTTATAGAGCCAGATTTTGCGCCAGATTCCGCCTTTCTCTCAATGCATACATTTTGTACCGTATACCTTCGAATTTTCAGCAATTTTACTAACCAACATTGGAGATGTGTGGAATTTGAGTGAATTAGTCCAAAATCAATTTTCTTTGCTGAAGTTCTTTGCTCTCCACATCACTTATTTTTAAAGTTACGCATATGAAAATTAACTGTAATAAAAAACAACGATAGCAAAATCAGAACACTAAATAAACGGCTGATCAAGTAGTCGATAATAAAGTTATGCTATGTATAGTGCTGCCAAATTTCAAATGAAGCAGATCTTAGATGAAGCAATAGTTTTTAAAAATTAGTTTCGCAAGAGATTGTACGATATTTGCGGATCACCTGAAGCATCTAAGACTATGTTCAACCAGGCCAATTAGCTGAGGCAATTAAGCTTTAAATTGCGGTATTGAGTTTGGTGTTCACACCCACGTCAGCTGCGCAATTAGCGATACGAAATCAGCTGCCGGATTACCTACAGTGATGGAAAAGTTGGTACAACCTTTATTTAGTTTGAAAGTACAGTCGGTAGAAACACACAATTTTAAGTACATTTGGAACGTAGCCAAATAACTTCTCAGAAAATCAGTTCTTATTTTTATTGACATTTCAATGTTATTTTTTGGTGCGTGCATCTGGTCTAATAGCTTACCTCCTTTGTGAAGGGGCATACAAATGATGCAGGAGGGTGGTCAAAGTAACGCAACTGTAGTTGATTTCGCCAGATAGATAGAAAATATTTCTTTTTTACAACGTCAGATCGAAGAACTGTGATTCACCTTTTCTACAACATAGTTTTGTCTCGCGCTGTTCGAAGAGATTCTTTTCATTGCCAAAATTTGTTTAATGTGAGTACAGAAGTTGAATTGGTTTCGATGGGAATTGTTATCCTCCTATTTTCTTTATATAGAAATAAATATTTACTCTTTAAGTACATCTATCTACTTTTAGGTAAATTATTCCGTAAATTGGGTACAATTTTATAATTCAATTTTCCATCCCTGATGGAATATCAGCTATAAAAGAGGACCAGACACAACCAGCTGATTGCTCCTTGTTCAATAAACATACCTCCATCAGTCACTGACTAACGTTGATACTGATCGGTCGATTCTTCTCTCAGCAAACGTGTCAAAACAATTTTTTGCATATTGCATAAATACCAGCAATTACCTACATATAAATACTTACCATCAATTACCAAACACCGTTAAGTTAAACAAAAAGACAATATAGAAAA
Source organism: Rhagoletis pomonella (assembly GCF_013731165.1). Taxonomy (NCBI): domain Eukaryota; kingdom Metazoa; phylum Arthropoda; class Insecta; order Diptera; family Tephritidae; genus Rhagoletis; species Rhagoletis pomonella. The sequence goes on from NW_023458563.1 coordinate 14,179,645, forward strand.
ACAAAAACAAATATTTCCACAAACAAAATTAGTTACAATAAACAAGTGCAAAATGAAGAAACCACCTGATGTTAGTGTAAAAAACTCTTCACCCTACCTCTGCTTCGAAATAGACAATAATAAAGAATTCACCAACAAAACAAATGGACCCAAACACTTGGTCCCCTTGCCGTGGGGATGAGGCTTAAGTGGTGGTTTAAATCTTCCTTCGGGGGGCTTTAAGCCAGCATCTCGCCCTATCCTTCCCACAAGCTAGCGAGGATATAAATCCGTCCGGTGCTGGTAGCAGACCCACCCTCGCAGATAGGCCTTCGGGAGGCAAGAGCAGCCCTGTCGGAAGACGAGCTAGCCCTGCTGCCGTCCCCGCCACTCCAGGAGGCAAGGGAACACCGACAGGTGCAACCCCTAAAGCGGCGTCGCCGACATCAGACCGCATGGCTAAGCCAGCGGCCTCTGAGGTTCGCCATTCTGGCACTAATGCTGCAGTTGTGCGGACACCGGCTGGTTTCAAATCGGCCTAGATCCAGGGCCTGGATTCCACACTTCCACACGGACTCACGGAAGTGCTGGAGTGGATACGCATGGGCAACCCTGAGCTACCTACTCAAGATTGGAAGGTAGCAAAGATAGGCGAGATAGACGAAAAGCGAAGGTTAGCTGTAATAGTCCTCAACGAGGAATCAGTAGAACCACTTGCCAACCAAAACTGGAGTATAAATTATGGCTTCCAAGCCTTGAACCTCCACGTTTATCGGCAGGACGTGTCAGGGAAGCAACACCCTACCGACGAAGCGAACGAAGCAGAAAGTGCTACTGACGATGAAGAGGCATCCACCTCCGGAATGGTAGGCGAACTCTTCGAGAAGGTGACTCTAGAGAAGGGGGCGGGGGACCACTCCGACTTTTCCGACACCATGGTGGAAGGAGAAGGGGAGGATATCCTCCCCCTTTCAGATGAAGAGGATGCCAACCAGACTGTGGTTGGCTGTCCAGCAGCAGTACACGAAACTGATGGTGGGGATAGTTCAGATTAATCTCCACCACTGTAAGGCGGCCTCAGCCGCACTTCTCCTCCGCCTCGCCGAAAGAGAAGAGGAGATCGCACTCATCCAGGAATCTTGGGTCATAAAAGATCGGGTTTGTGGATTGAATATGAAGGGATATAAGCTGATCTATGTCACTGACAAAGGTGAACCCAGGTCGTGCATGCTGATAAAAAAGAGTATTAATGCATTTCTTTTGATACAATTTTGCGATGCGGACAATGTCATCATAGCAGTGGAATCAAGCGGAAGGTATATTTGGCTGGCTTCCACATACATGGCCCACGACGCAGACACACCACCTCCACCACAATCTTTAAGAAGCGCGGTAATGGAGGCTCCTAGACGCGGCACTCCGATGGTGATAGGAGCAGACGCGAATGCCCATCATCACATATGGGCATACAGCTCAGACACAAATGAACGCGGTGAGTCGATATTCGAATTTATTATGTGCAATAACTTACACGTTAGCAACGTAGGTAGATACCCCTACCTTTGTGACGTCTGTTAGAAGGGAGGTCCGTGACATTACATGTGTCAATGAGCAGGGGGCAGGACTCTTGAATGACTGGAGAGTCTCTAAAGACAACTCCTTTTCAGATCACATGTACGTGGTTTACCTATACGTACCAGTAAGAAAACAACAAGCGGTCCTAAACCGCAGAAAAACAAATTGGAAAAAGTTTGAAACAACCTTTTCTAATAATATCTCCGACCTCAAAAATCAAATAAACTCGGGACATCAACTTGATAACGTTGTAGACGATATAACTAAAGCATTTAATCGTGCAGCAAAAGTAGCCTGCCCAATCAGGGCAACAAGTAGGAAGCCAAAACCTCCATGGTGGTCCACTGAAATTGCAACCCTCAGAAGGGAATGCAGATCGAAATTTAATGAAGCTAAGAGATCCAACTCTTGGAGTGAATTTAAAGACTGGCTACGCCGATTTAAGTATGCAATAAGGGACGCTAAGCGCTCCTCATGGAGGAACTTCTGTCAGAAGATAGAAAGTACCTCGGAGGCCAGCAGATTGCGGAAAGTATTATCTATGAGTCCCAGCAATATTAGCTATCTCATCAAAGAGGATGGTGATTGGACAACTAGCAGGGAAGAAACCTTAGAGCTTCTAGTACAAACCCAATTTCCGGGTTGCCTCCACAGTAGAGTCACCAATACCCGGATCACAGCCAACCATGATGACATTCCAGCGAATATCATTACCGAGGGGAACATAAAGCGTGCTATTAGCAGCTTCCAACCTTTTAAGTTTCCGGGACCGGACGGCATTATTCCCGCTGACCTACAGCATACTGCAGAAAGGATTGCACCCATACTCGTACCAATCTTTGAAGCAGTGTTACAACTTAATTATATACCCCGTAAATGGAGGGAGGTAAGAGAAGTTTTCATTCCCAAGGCAGAGAAAACTACACACACGAGACCAAAAGACTTCAGACCAATTAGTCTGTCGTCCTTCCTGCTGAAATCTCTAGAGAGACTAATACATGGGCATATTAGAGACAAGATAGGCTGCAAACTTTCGGCAGCCCAACATGCCTACAACAAGGGGAGATCAGTTGACACAGCACTCCATTCCTTGGTGCACACATTATAAAGAATACACACTCGCGGCCTTTCTGGACATCGAGGGTGCTTTCAACAATGTATCCCCTGCAGCGATTATCTCATCCCTGACAAATCTGCGAGTACGCAATTCACTAACCTCATTTATTGAACGAATGTTAATCGGTCGAGAAATAAGCGCAGGATTAGGTGAATCAGTAATAAAAAGGTTCCCCGTCAGGGGCACACCCCAGGGGGGAATAATATCACCGCTTCTGTGGAACGTAGCAGTAGACAGCCTTCTTCGGGAAATTGAAGATATTGGCGGTCAGATAATTGCATATACCGATGATATTGTAATAGCTATCTCGGGTAAACACCTAGCAACATTGACAGATCTGATCCAAAGATCCCTCAACAAACTATCCCTGTGGTGTAACAGGCGAGGACTGGGAGTGAATCCTGAAAAACAGACCTTGTGCTGTTCACTAGGAAGCACAAGATACCTGATCTCGGGAGCATAACTCTAGAGGGCAATACCCTCGCAATAAAGGAAGAGACCAAATATCTAGGTCTCATTGTAGATAGGAAACTAAACTGGGGGCCCAACGCTGCAGATAGAGTGCGCAAGGCAACATTTGCACTATATTCCTGCAGCAGGGCAATAGGGAAAAGATGGGGGATGGACCCCAAAATAATACACTGGCTATACACGGCGGTGGTTAGGCCAATTCTCTATCACGGTATAGTGGTATGGTGGAACACCCTTGAGAAAGGGGTAAACTTCAAAAAAATGGACAAGGTTCAAAGGCTTGCGTCCACACTCATAACTAGTGCGATGAGAACAACACCATCCAAGGCACTGTATGCCCTACTGAATTTTCTTCCGGTGGACCTACATGCCAAACAGGTCGCAAGTGGTGCGGAAATTCGAATGCACATTTTAAATAAGTAGTCAAACACCAGTCATGGTCACGGTAAAATACTAACGGAGTTTCCGGGGCTTCCCGGATTGGTGGACTATGCACTTCCGGAACCTGCACCCGCTACAGCGTTCGCGACCCTCCTACCCTCAAGGGAAGAGGGGATGCATGACGTTGTAAGTAGTGGAGAGTCTATCCATGTATACACAGATGGCTCAAAGCTCGAGGGAAGGGTTGGAGGAGGTGTCTACTCCCATCACCTGGGAATCTCCATAAGCTTTCGGCTCCCTGACCACTGTAGCGTTTTTCAGGCTGAACTGATGGCAATCGGCAGGGCCACTAAACTGGTAAAGTGTGATATGATATCCTAAGTTTATATCTTCATCTTCACTGACAGCCAGGCGGCAATAAAGTCCCTCACGAAGCAGTCGACAACCTCCATGGTAGCCATGAAACGCCGCGCATCTCTTAACGAGATGGCTGAGTCATTTCGCCCAAAGGTGATATGGGTTCCGGGTCACTGCGGCATAGAGGGGAACTGTAAGGCCGACGAACTGGCGCGACTCGGCACGAAACTTCCTTTTGACGATATAAATGACGAAATAGGAATACCCTTGCAAACTTGCAAGCTACTTATCTCCGAGAGGCTTACTAAAGTAGCGAACGACAGGTGGCAGGACGAAATCACTTGCAGAACTGCCAGACAATTATGGCCGGTACTCAGCGCCAAACGCACTGGCCTACTACTGAGTCTAAATAAGCCCAATATTGGATTACTAGTAGCTGTAATAAGAGGCCACTGCCTAATTGGCAAGCACGCCTATCGACTTGGCCTACGTTTACACGACTTCTGTAGAAGTTGTCAAGATGAAGAGGACGAGGAAACGATTCTGCACCTGTTGTGCCAGTGCCCTGCTCTATCCAGACGAAGACTCTCCACTCTCGGTAGGCAATTCTTCGACAACTTGGAAGACCTTAGATGCGTCGAAGTCAGGGATCTTCTAAAATTCGTTCTAAGTTCAAATTGGTTTTAGGGGGATTGGGAGTTGCTGACCCCACTTGCGGCATCACAATGGGCTCTGAGCCTAAGTGCGTCTTGTAGACGACCGCGACAACCTAACCTAACCTAACAGAAAATGTATCACTAAACTACACCAAAGGCGTAATATACAACATGACCTACGAGAAGTTACGGAAGACGAAATACTTGACGAACTTAAAACACAAAATATTGTAGAAGTTAAAAAAATCCTTCAAAAAGAAACGAAAAACTAGTTGAAACCGGATTAATAGTAATTACTTTCTCAGCCCTGAAGTTACCAGAATATATCTATACAGGCTACCAAAAATCTTATATTCGCCCATATATTCCGCTTCCACTCCGCTGCAAAAACTGCCCACGTCAACCAAGAAACTCAGGAAAAATGCCTCAAACCTCCAGTGTGTAACAATTGTGCAGCAAAAAATTACAACGAAATCTCCCACTCTACATACAATAAAATTTGTCCAATCTTTATAATGCAAAAAAAAAATCCAAGCCATTAAAACTCTACAAAAAGTTAGCAACAAAAAAGCTACCCAACTATACAAAGAAAGACACAACAGAACATACAGCAGCACTCTCCGCTCACAAGTGACGTACAGCGCGTCAGAAGAGGATCGCTCACCAACTCAAATACCTTCTCAGCAAAAATCTCCCAACAGAAAGAAAGAAAATGCAATAACCCAAGAAATTCCAAGCTGCTCAAAGTTAACTAGTGCTGAGCTCAACACATTAAGCAATCAAAATTTAAATACAAACGCAACCAAACACAAACAAGCTAATAACCCAGAAAACAACAATAAACAACTACTCTCACTACACCACAACTCCTCAAAACAAATACAGATTCTACCACGAAATACACCAAAACGTTTCCGCACTCAATTTAAAGCAAATAAAAACAACAGCAACTTAACAAGATCCACAAAACCCAGCAGAACATTCAGCGACTCCAGTGACGAGGCGGACATATTTATGGAAACGTAAAAATGGACAAATACTCTCTAAACATATTACAATGGAACATCAAAGGTTGCGTTAATAATTATATAGACTTACAATTAATAATTAAAAAATACAACTATAAAATAAACTCCCTCCAAGAAACTCATATACAAACACTAACCAACTTACCAATACATATTAATTTTAATATTTACATTTCCACCGCAAAAACCAATTTGTTTGGAGAAGCAGCACTGCTGATCCACCAATCAGCTCAACATAAAGAACTTCGCGCAAGTAACAACTTTGACACCATAGCAATCACAATACAATCTAAACTAAATTTCATTATTTACTCAACCTACATTTCTTCCAACAAACAATTTACTTTGTATGACCTTAATAGCGTGTACTGATCTCAAAGACTTCCCATACTAATAACCGGCGACTTCAACAGCTGGCACCCCAGCTGGGGGTCAAAAACAGAAAACAAAAGAGGAAAAGCCATGTCGGAATTCATATCAAACCCAAAAACCATTATACTAAATGATGGTTCCCAACGCACTACTCAACCCGACATACCCTGACACACATTGATTTAACCTTAGGCTCACCTATTCTAGCCCTACACGCAGCATGGAAAACAGAAACTAGTCTTTCGGGAAGTGACCACTTTCCGATTATCACTCAACTATTCCCCATCAACGACTCAGAACGCCCATTACCACGACCGAAATTTAACAATAAGAGGGCCGATTGGCAAACATTTTACAAAATGGCAATTAACATGCATGCACAACGACCCATAAGCAACAACGTTAGCAAGGAAACTGCAAATATTAAAAAAATAATACTGATGCTTTCCATTTCCAGACAACCGGTCAGGTACGAGCATGATTTTTAATTTCGACCAAACTCAAATACAAAATCACATTTTCCCGCTTTTTATAATCGAAACTGTATGGTGGAAAGTGTGTTCTAATATCTATTTGATACACAAAAAATGATCACGGCTGTATTTGTTGCTGATATATTACATACATATGTTCCATTTAGTTAAAAAATATAAGAATATTGTAGTATGTACCACAAAAACGTACATTTTCTATAAAAAATCATAGCTCAGAAAAAAAAATCTTCGCTATTAGAGATTTGGGTTGATTGTAGTTCAAAGTGTCTCTTTCCCGGTAAAAAAGTTTGCGAGAAAAAAATACACTTTTTGAGAAATTAAATTTAAAAAAAAATTTGCACTTTTTGTTTATTGTTAAATAAAAAATTTTAAATAATGAAAATCAATAATTATATCATTCTGTCTTGAAGTGACAAGAATTACTGACATTTGAGTAAAAACATTGTTGGAATTTATTAAATTTTGACAAAGTTATGGGCATTTTAAAAAAACATTCTCACTGTCAATTCGAATAATCGATTTTTGCCTGAAAAACAAAATCGCGTTTAATTCGGCCGAAAAATTTTTCCTAGCCAAAAGAAAAAATACGTGTCTCATTATTTGGACCAACAAACAATGTGTTTGAGTTTAGTCGAAATTAAAAATCATGCTCGACCGGTTGTCTGGGAATGGAAAACATCTACTACAAAGTGCAAATGAATGTATACCCCAATACGACACCAAGAAAGGCAAAAAATCTACCCCATGGTGGAACAGAACTTTAGAAAATCTTAAAAAAGAAAAAAACAGGCTCTTCAATACACATTTCCCCTGAAAATATTTTAAATTTTAAACGAGCAAACGCAATTTACCGAAGGGAAATTAAACAAGCTAAACGAACTGCCCTTTCAGCACTCACAACTGGTATCAGCCCCGCATCCTCACCTGAAAGAATCTGGTCTAACATAAGGCGTTTATGTGGTATAAAGTCAAAGATATTCATTCACTGTATAAACGACACAAACGGGACAACTGCACTTACAAACAGAAGCGATATTGCCAACAAGTTGGCCAAAGGTCAGAACAATCACATGACAACAACTTTCCAACCCATTTTCAACACCACAAAATCCTAGCTACCACAAAAGTGCCTCATATTACACCAAACGCTTCGGCCACGACTATCGAAAAAGATATAACACTAATAGAACTATCAATCGCAATAAACAATCTGAAAGGCAAAACACCAGGTATAGATAGAATATCATACCCTATGATAAAGAACTTACCAACCGCAGTTAAACAACGAATAACCCAACTTTTCAATAACATATACAATAAATATATTCCCCAGACATATAAGACTAGCCTAATAATCCCAATATTGAAAAAAAACCAATACAAAACATGCCCAAATTCATACAGACCCATTTCACTGACCCCATGCTTATCTAAGGTATTAAAATGTACAATTACATTAAAAATTATATGACAAACAGGAAAATTATTGTCAAAGTTGACAACACCTATTCAAATACATACCCTTTAATGAACGGCATACCTCAAGGATCACCAATATCCGTAATATTGTTTCTAATAGCTTACAACAAATTATCCGAAACCATCGCTCTACATAAGGAACTCGACTTTATTGCATATGCAGAGGATTTCATAATTGTAAAGAAATTAATTAAGAGCAAAAATCCCCACATTGACTTATCAACTTTATTCAACGATATCCTATCGTTGTGCAGCTACTCAGGTGCACAACTTTCGGTCACCAAATCTAGTCACTTACATATATGTGACCTGGTCTACGAAAAGGGAGCTTACGTGCGAAAAAAGTTTTCTGTGAAAAAGCTGTTAAAAGTGAAAATCATCTCATCTTCCATCCGAATCAACCAAAAAGTGAAAATTGATTTTTTTGACACCTAAGCCCCCTTTCCGTAGACCAGGTCACATATGTAGAAAGCATCTTTGCAATCCTGTTGTCCAATGCAATAGCCTGTCACTAAATCAAGTAGATAAACTAAAGATTTTAGGTATTATCTTTCAGCAACGCTACAATTGGTATTACCACATAGAACATATAACCAATTCTTTAACCAAACGCCTGAACGTGGTAAAATGCTTATCATCAAAGAAATTTAATTGCCACACACACACCCTTCTATCAGTGGTACATGCACTTATTAAAGCGAAAATTAACTATGGCATATACCTTTACGGTAACGCGTCAAAAACAGCGCTAAAAAATTGAACACTGTGTATAACGCGTCAATTCGAATGGCTCTTGGCGCATTCAGAACATCACGGAAAAACTCAATTCTCTTAGACGCCAATATGATGTCTTTACAAAATTGTACAGAACTCGCTACCTCAAAGCTAGCCACAACAATTCTTTTTAACGATAACTCCCCTCTATCAAAAACCATAGCAAAATATAAAAAAAAAAAACAAAGAGAAAAATTCCATCAATTCTAGACAAGGTTATATCGATCTGCCTCCAATTAAATATCCCAATTATGAACTCTAAACCAAAGCACAAAGAAAATCCTGCATGGACTTTTAACGCAAACTCGATAAACTCATCACTACAACAGCATAAAAAATCAATTACACCAAATATGATATACAAACAAAAATTTTGTGAACTAAAACAACATCTCAAAAACTACGCATACATATTTACCGATGCCTCAAAAAAAGATGGTGGTGTCAGCTTTTGTATAACAAAGGACAAACAAGTCATTAAATCCGCACTATTACCACCATATAGTTATAATTATAGCGGAGAACTCATCGCCGTATTTGAAGCAATCACATATGCATACAAACTAAAAGGAAAATACGCGATATGCACTGATTCACTAGCATCTATTGAAGCAATTAGGAACCTAAACAATAACGAACACTATGCTAAGACCATTAGAAACCTACTCATACAGACACATACAAGACTAAAGTTAATCTGGGTACCTGGACACGGGCAGATACCAGGCAATGAGTTTGCGGACCAAACAGCGAAACATGCACTAAAGAGGTACCAAATCTAAACATCGAAGATCTAAAAAGATACTTCAAAACAATACAATGGCAACAACACAATACTCTTTGGGATAAAATGACTAATTGGTACTCAAAACTAAAAACTAATATATCAAATAACAACAATATGTTTAAATACACACAAAATACTGACCTTCCCAGGAAAGCTCTAATACTGATAACAAGACTCCGTATAGGACATACCAGAAATACTCACGAACATCTCTTAAATAAAAACGCTGACAGAAAATGTAAGTTCTGTAACACTGAGTCGATTGACATCGATCATATTCTCAATTCGTCCCCCACCTTTCAACAAAATAGACAGTACTACTTCTCCAACAAATCGGCAATAGACCTATTAAATGATGCTAACAAAGATAACATCCAAATAATCTTAAATTTTTTAAAAACTAGTAATTTGTACGATGAAATTTAATACTTAAATACACACAGCTACACATACTACCACGTACACACAACTCGTATACACATATACATACTATAACTTTCTTCAACTGTAAATAAGCAATAAGGCCTCAGTCACCAATGCTTATAAATAACCATAGTTATGTTATAATTTAGTTATAATATAATTACCTTAAATAAATAAATACCTCCAAGTCAAAATTAAACATACCTAGCATAGAGAATCTGACACAAATTGATTGCCCATTAATTATTAATTAATATCTTCCTAATCTGTAAATGGAGTTTTCTTCCTTAGTTCGTCTTTCAGTACCAATAATCGGCCAATTTCAAAATACAGCTGTTGCAGACTTATAGGCGCTTTTGGGACTCACCGCATATTCTCTTTATGGCTCTTTGAATGTGGACTTGGCACATTTTCTATCAACCTGTTTCTCATTATTTTTTATTGTTAAAAAAATTTATTTGTTTATTTTAAATATATTTTATTGTTTTAAAATGAATAATAACCTTATTCAGTCTTATTTCGTTGCTGTTAACAAAAATAACTATTTTAAGTCGTAAATGTATAAACCATTTAAAAAGGAAAATAATTAAAACCAAGTAAAGATGTATTAGTTTGGGCGAAACCGAACTTTATATACCCGGCGCAGGTATCAAATATTGTCGTTTAAACTTTCTCTAAGCTGCCTTTGCATGATATGCAGGGATTTTTCCCGATTTCAAACGTTTTCGATAATATACTGAGTTAGACTTAATAATATAATTGAATCAAGATTGGTAGAAATCGATGAAGTGGTAACCGAGATACACCTTTGAAGTCATAAAGTGCCACACCCAATTCCTAAAAGTCTATAGAAGTCTTTTTACTTTTAGAAGATTGTTGTAAGCATTTACTTGGAGTAAAGTACCGTCTTTAGTTATTGAAATATCAAAGTTTTTGTATTTCTGAATTTTACCGCTAGCTATACGGGAAGCGGGTGTAATTTTGGTCTGGTTTGAATAATTTTCAACGAATCGCTTTTCCGTACTAAGGTTACTAAGTGCACCGAGTTTGGTAGAAATTGGTAGATCGGTTAGCGAGTTACACATTTGTGATCGTAAGTGGGCGGTGCCATGCCCATTGTCCAAAAATTTATAATAATCTAATTTTCTCCTAAGTGGTTATCGCAATCATCGATTTCAAGTGAATTAGCTTTAGTAGTTATTGATTTATCGCAGTTTTCGTGTTTCTGTTAATTACCGTTATATGGTAGATGCGCGTAGTCATCGCCCCATTTCAAAGATTTTCAACAGATTTATTAAGTAGACTCTAAGCAAGGCTCGTACCGAGTTTGGTAAGGATTGGTGAATGGGCTACTGAGATATAGCAGTTCATCATAAGTGGGTGGGGTCACGCCCATTTTCCAAAAATTTCATAATAGTATTTTCTACCAAAATTCTACATCACATACTAATTTTCAACTATTTGCATCCAATATTTACTGAAATATCGTACTTCTTGCCTTTTTTACCTTTATATGGGAAGTGGGCGTGGTTACAATCCCATTTCGCCCATTATCAACACCAACCTACCTTGGGTAGATGTCACCTATGTACATACCAAATTTCATTGAAATATGTCGATTTTTGCTCGAGTTATCGTGTACACGGGCAGACTGTTTATATTTTTTCTTGATTTTTTTTTGGACTCAACACATTTGCATACCACTGCATAACAAGTAAGAACGACATTACGGCAAATTTTTTTATAAGGATGTAATTTGAGTTGTGCTATCACACTGCATTAAAATCTCAATTTTCATAAAAAGTGAACTTAGCACATTTGCACACTAAGCCAACGATATTCTAAGTGAGACCTGAGAATTGTTGCTAGGGTGACGATTTGGGTGTAATTTTGGAGATTTTTTTCTGCCATGGCGACTTAATGACTTTTGTGACCCAATGGCGATTTCTCTTTGTTTGCAAATTTGACTGATTCTCAACTTTGAAGATTGTTACACAGACAATTAAAAACTGCAGTGTAAACACCTCTTGAGAGTTTACCATTTCCGCTAATACATAATTGTCGTATCGCAATTATATCATGTGGCAGCACTAATAGTAGTTATCGATAAGTAGTTTAATTCTTTGTTTCTTCACTATTTGTGTAGTTTTTGGGGATCAAATTCGTAATTTTGGCGTTGTGACGTTGTGTACTGGTACATATTTTATTGAGCGAAGGGAATTATGAAGTAAGTTCTTTAACAAAACTTGTAAGTATGAACAGTTTTTAATGCACATCGTTAAGATGCAGTTGGAAATGAATATGAAAATATGATTTTATTGCAACTAAAAATATTTTTGTTAAAAGTAATGCGAATTTGAAAAATTTTTAAAAGTTAAACTTTTATTTTGAGAGCCAAACTGACGATTTATCACTTCAATGACCCGGCAACACTGGACCTAACAAATGATCAGTGTTGCCGCGCCCGAAAAAAAAGTTTAACAAAAACTTTCAAAAAGTTTAACAAATCCAGGTAAAATCAAGCAACTTATTAAGCGGGTCTTAATAAATCGAAAATGCTTGGAGTTACTGTTTGTTTCTTCCTGAGCTTGGTAAATTGGTTATAGAAATAAAAAGTAAGCAAGTAAGTAAGTCTAGGCTCTCAAAGACTGAGTTTTGTCGTCAAAAATAAGGATTTTATAGTCTAAGGGCCAATTTCAAATGAATATTTAAACGGCACTTAAGTTTAATTGTGGATTATTGTTTAAATGCAATTTAGCTTTCGTTTGGGCTTCAGATAAACTTTGTTTAAATATGCCAAACAATTGGCAGCACTGCTGCTTGTTCCTTGAAATTGTTGTTGCATTTGCGTGTTTGTTTACATTTTCTGCTGAATAGCTGATTGTTTTTTTGGTGGGATTGATTAAACAACCTACCAGTCAATCTTGGTTGTTTGGTATTAACACAGGGTTGCATATCTCATATTGAAATAGCCAATATTGGCCAATTAAGTGCAGATTAAATGAATGATCTGAAAATGAATAGTGGAAGTTAATCAACAATCTCTACTTAAGTAGGCCATCTGACAGTTGATAAATTTGAAAACTATTACACATTCATTCAGGCTTCCAACACATACTCCTCTAATAGTTATCTGCCCTTTGCCCAGTTTATTGAATGCATGCAAAAAAACGAGTTTGGTATCATGTTATCCAAAATAGGGGCCTTCATCGAAAGTGATAAAGGGATAAATTGCTTAAATTTATTAGTTTATCCGTATTCTTTCATAAACGCATCTTGGTAAATAATTGCAAAATATTGTTTATTATTTAACTTATCTGGCTAGTTATGTTTCACTCTTACCTCGTCCATTGTCCTAATTAGCTTTTTATGTTTTCGTAGCAAAATCGACCACCTGGCAGTCTGTCAGGCTTGAATTTTGCTGAAATTTATTCGTTTATCCACCAAAATCGTCGGATAAAGTGATAAACTTTGGTTAAATAGATTTCCATACAATGTTTGACAGTTAATTTACCAAAATGATAAATTTATCATTTTATCAAGTTTATCAACAGTTTGTCACTTTTGATGAAGACCCCTAATATGCGTGTTGATCTTGTCATGCAAACGAAGGGACCTAAAGTTCTAGGTCGCCTCCGAACGGCTAATGATTTTTATGAGAAGCGATTTCATGGCAGAAGTACACTCGGAGGTTTGAAAATGCAACGACCGTAGATCGGGAATTACGTAGAGCAACATTTACTGGAACTTTATATGGGATCTGGATGACAGTCTTCTTAAGATAAATTTGAAAAATTTATTGAAATAGTAACCCTTCCGACTATGAATTTTTGAGGAAAATTATCCTTTTTGACTATTTTGAGAAACAAATTTAGCAAAATGAAACAAGTTTAATATTTTAACAGGCAGGAAAAACTTAACCAAATTTGCTTAAATTTAAGCAACACGGCAACGCTGCAAACGATACATATACTACTACTACGTTTATGCGTAGGCTAATTCACGAATTCATTTCATGAAATTGGATTAAAATTGGCTGCATACACACCATTTCGTGAATTCAATTATACACGAAAGTTAACCATGAATTCGGCATCATTTCATGAAATCGTGAAGTGCAAGTCCCGCAACGCCACGTTCCACAAACATCTGTTTACTAGGGTTATGATGTTTTTATATTAAAAAGCATGAGTGGCATAAACAAGGATTTACAACACTGGAAAAGTTATGTGAAATTGTTAAAATATAAAATAAATTCAAATAGATTAAAATTAAAATATATAAAAACCAATTTAAATATAATATGGCTAATTTCCTGGTACCAACAGGTTTTCCAAATTCAAAAGGAGGCAAAAAAAGCCACAACCCTACTGTTTAGTTTCTCGCTAGTGAGTTGTCACTTTTTCAAAGCTCTTTATTTCATGAATTCGCGAACTTTGCATAAACGGGACCACTTTTGAATTCATGAAATGAAGAATTCATGAATTTTGTCGCATAACGTATACTACGTTCCTGAATTTAAAAGTGGTCCCGTTTATGCACAGTTCGCGAATTCATGAAATAAAGAGCTTTGAAAAAGTGGCAACGCACTAGCCTTCTTTTGAATTTCCAAAACCCGTTGGTACCGGGAAATGAATATATATATATTTTTTAATTTTATTTATTTTGTATTTGAACAATTCCACGTAACTTATCCAGTGTGGTGAATCCTGGTTATGTCACTCAAGCTTTTTAATCTAAAAACATCAAAACCCTAGTAAACAGCTGTTTGTGGAACATGGCGTTGCCGGACTTGCACTTCACGATTTCATGATATGATGCCGAATTCATGGTTAACTTTCGTGTATAATTGAATTCATGTAAGGGTGTTTATACAGCTAATTTTAACCCAAATTCATGAAATGAATTCGTGAATTAGCCTACGCATAAACGTAGTAATAGGGTAACTGGATGATTGCACTATTTGATGTGGTTGATGTGGTGTCAAAAAGAGTGAGGTTAACAACAAGAGTGAAGTTAACAATACTCTAATTTCACAATATCCGGAAATAAAGTTCACCTGTGAAGTAGAGTATAACAAGCCCGTCTTTTTGGATTTACAATTATCGCGAAAGCAAAACAAAATTGACATCGCGATACACCATAAGCAGACAAGCACTCTGCGATACATCCTGAGCGATTCATACAAATTAGCAGCATTTCACTCCCTCGCACATCGTTTGTTTAACAACCCCCTGTCGTTGCAAAATTACATGAAAGAGTAGATTTAAATCCAAGCAGCAGCGGAAACAAATGGTTACAGTGATACAAAAACGTAACAAAAATGATAACCAAAGTTGTTTATGTACAAGACTCATAGAAAAGAGATTTCGCTTTGCGCAGGTCCGTTACTTTTTGCTATACGACATCGCGATCAGCTGTTCGAATGATGTCGCCACTTTATCAAACTTTCTTGAAAATTACAACGAGAATGCTTTGATTGTTTCGGTGTTTTATTAATTGTGTAATAGTGCGTTTATTATTTCTGTGTATGGACAATAAAAATGAAATGTGCGGTATTAAATTACCACACTGACTAAAAAGTTAAGTCATCAGAGTGCAGCCTTTTTTCTTTCCCAGTGAACCCCAGACTGAGGAAAAAATGGATGCAAAGACTATAATTTCGTCGGTGATACTGCAAAACCTTCTATGTCACTTATTACCTCTGGTGCTTAATTGATCTGCATCTGATCACTTCTGGCAATCGTTAATCTTCATCAGCCAAACGTAGACAGTTTTGTCATTCGTTTGTTAGGGTGCAACGATTTGCAGATGCATTCCGGTGCAAGTAAGAGACCATCTAAGTGTCAAGGGTACTAATAGACACAGACCGTTTTGCAGTATCACCGACGATATGTATGGAGCATTTTGTTAGAGAGTACTTCGAAAATATCGTCAAGTTTGAATTCGGTGAGTATTTTTAATTTAAGTGGGAATTGTGTTTGTAATTGTGAAAGTGCAGTTTCATCAATATTTAGGTTTTGCCAAGAAACGGGTTCTTAAACGAGAAAACGAGAAGCTATACCATCAATTTATAAGCCATCCGATGCTAATCCGAATCGTTCGCAGCGCGTTCAGCGCCGCTGAAACAATGAAATTGTTGATGAGCTCCTGCGACAGAGTGAAGAGTCTGCATCACATGAAGGTGGCATTTGTTGCAAGTTGAAAATATCATAATTTGTACAACATATTTACTACATAAATTGAAATTTCAGCTGAGCCTTTTCCTAATGAAGAGTTAGAACAACATGGCGACGATAACCAAGAAACAACCAGAGACAAGGAAAATTGTGGTTTTGAAGCCAACAGATGTTCCGATGTGTCATTAATGCACTGCAGACCTGCAACTGATTTCGGCTTGCAACACAAATGTAAGTTTAGTACACTTATGACCGTTTTCTTTTACTTCACTTGTTAAATTTGACTTGCCGTTAAACATTGCATATGTATACATTTAGAAGTTTTACAAGCAGAAAACTTGGCTCTACAAAAAGAAAACCACAGGGCTGGTGCATAATCTTACAAACGTATGTACTACAAAAAGGACTTCCGTCTTCCTGGAGTCCGAACTTTGCAAACGTGGGCACAAAAAATTGATGTTTCCAGGGGGATATTGCAGCCTGTGTTGAAAGCGCGAAAAGGCAAAAGCTAGCTGTCCTATGTTTTGACGAGATGAAAATACGAAAAACGTACTTCAACGACACCATCCGATTCGACGCTAGCTCCAATTAGTTATGTACAGTGATGTACTAGTGATGCTCAGAGGTACTTAAGTACATACATAACATATGTATATAACTTTATAAACATTTAATTAACATTATAATGTTTTTATTTTTGTCACTTTAGGCTTAATATCTAACTGGAAATAGCCAGTATTTTATAACTATGACTGCAGGATGACACCTGATATATTAATCAATATTCTGGTATCTACTAAAAAATACGGATACAATGTTGTGACTTCGGAGGTACCAATAGATCCCCTTTAAATGACCTATGTAGGTTTATTAATATTAACAAATGTTATTTTTGCAGGTTTACGTTCGAGGGTGAATAAATGTTTGTTTTAGCAGACGTCCCTCACATGATAAAATTACTAAGAAACCATTTTACTGACCAAGGCTTCTACGTAGACGGTAAACGTGTTGATAAGAGCATAATTTTGGAACTGTTGTCGTGTACCTCACCATAACGAATAAGATTTCCCTTAGCCATCTGCGAGTGAAATGGCTACAAAATTGTGTTCGCAGACAGTAGCACAAGCGATTACAAGAGCGACATGTTTGGGCCACATTTTACCTTCATTTCCTCGGCCCAAATCGGAGCAGCATAAAGTAAAGTAGGATCACCATTATTGGGCAAAATTCTTGACAGGTATACTTGAACATTCGAAGCCCTTTTGGAAGCATACTCGAGGTGGGTCCTGAAGTTTAGTCGACCATATCATAACGCCCAGGTATTTACTTGCGGGCTTGGAAGTGATGGATTCGGACCCCACGCTAAATCTTATCGTTTCTACGGCTTTCCTGCTACTTATTAGAACTGCTTCTGTTTTGTGATCCGTGAGGCTTAAATTCCTAGACGTTATCCACTCTTTTGTACTCCCTATAGGCTCGCTAGCTTTCCTCTCGATCTCCTGGATATATTTCGCTACAATCACCACTGCGGTATCATCTGCGAATCCAACTCTCTTTGTACGAGAGGCATATCGAAACGCAGGATGCCGTCATACATTAGATCCCAAAGAAGAGGTACGAACGAGAACAAATCCCTGAGGCATCCCCGCCGTGACGCTGTATTCCTCAGAGCCTCTATCGCTTCATTACCCTAGCTAATTATTCTTATGATATACAAATATTGCAGCTTCCATTTTAATTAGCGTTTCCATTATGCGCTGCCAGCTCGCGGTATTAAAGGCATTCCTTACGTCGAGCGTTATTACCGCGCAATACTCTTTCTCTCCGCGCCACCTCTTGCTTTCGATGGGCTCTTTGGCAATGTCGACCACAGATTTAATTGCGTCTATGGTCGACCGGGATTTTCTGAAGCCAAACTGGTAGGCCGATAGAAGGCCTTTATCTTCCGCAATCGTCGTGAGCCTGTTGCAGATAATTTTCTCAAGAACTTATCCTAGTGTGTTCAGTAGGCATATAGGATGGTAAGACGAGGGCTCTCCAGGCGGTTTATTTTCCTTGGGTAACAATACCAGGTTTTTGACGTTCTATCTACTACATAAACTAACAACCGTATATCGCTTAAGTGCACTGAGAGCTGTTTGCGGATTCCGCACAATTTCTGACGAAGCATCCTCTGAAATCGCTGGACTGGTCCAAGTGAACATTCTCGCACAAGAGATGAAAAGAATATATCTGTGGTCATAAGCAATAACCACCTAAGTCGACTTAGGCAAGAATTGAGTTATATATGCTATCATATTCTGTGACTACTATTCCATGTGTATGTGAAATCCCCATTTCGCCAGCTCGGCTATTTAAAAAGTTATAGACGTACATATTTTGGTTACCCCAAGGTTAAAATTACAATCCAAATGTTTAAAATGTTTTTTCTTGAATTTAGGTTTTTCGACTTAGGCGGTTATTGCTTATGACCGAGATATAATCGCCTGTCTGAGAACAGCGAAGGTCCAACGCGACAGAAGTAGCTAGAGTGGAAAGGTGTCGCTCTATGGTAATCTGGCAGAAACGATGGGACGACTCAGAAAAAGGGAGGTGGACCCACAAGCTCATTCCTAACGTTGAGAAATGGCTGAATAGGTCTCACGGGGAATGTAGTTTTCATCTAATTCATCTAAATTTGCTTTATTCCATTTCACGTTGAGCACTAACACCAACTTTTAAACTTAACAATTGAATAATAAAGCAAAATAGTGCACATAGGTAGTCACCCAGTTACATTTGACAAAAAGTAGTACATGAACAAGTTAAATGGAAGGATTTGTAAGTATAAAATTTTGAAAGTGCCCAGCGTATTGTATTTTTGCGTGCATCTGGAATTTACCAGGTGCCACTGCCTTATTTGAAAATTTGCCAATAAAATGTGACTATAAGGCAGCCGAATATCAGAAAGTAAAGCGAGAAAGCCATTTTATTACTTCACCTGTTTATTGCGCCATCGTTTCATGTAAACATTTTAAGGTTTTCAAGCAATGTTGTTAACATATTAAAAGGCATGCAGATAAAATTCATAGTTATTAAAGACGATGCTTTCCCTATATTTTGTTAGACTTTTCATAAGTAAAAATGTTTTGTGAATATTACTTTCTTCGTAAAAATTATCAGCCTCATTGCGTGAGTCGTAAATTATGCTAAATTGTACGACTCGACAACATTGGCATTATATACTATCGTGCAGCAATAAGTAAACGACGAAAATCGTCGAAAAATATGCAGTGCTGCCAAGTTTTTCCGTATTAATACACTAGTCGAGTGGAAACTTTAGGCAATGACGTGAAATTTTTGATACGTTTCGACCCTCGAAAAAGTCTTGCATTCGGCACGACTCTCGCCCCAGCAAACATAAGAGCGAAATACACCATACAAGCGGCTTGTCAAACATACTTTTCCCATTTTGCCATACACCATGCAAACACGAGTCATTCAAGCACAGAATTTCAGTTTTCTTCCGGTTCACAATGTTAAACATTTTTGGTTTTCTTCCATTTTTCTGCCTTACATCCTCACTTGGTGAAAATTCAGTGGCAAATGAGGCGATTTTACCATCCACATCGCAAGCGGTTTGTTCAAACGTCAACATGGCGGCCAGAAAATCAAAAAAATTTGATTTTTGCTCAAATTTCCCTCAAGCGGTTTGTCAAACCTTCAAACACCCCCATACACAGCACAAATGGCTTGAAGCAAAGGGAAATTTCGCTTGGTTTGTCAAACCGCTTGTGTGGTGTATTTCGCTCTATAGTCTCAAACGTTTGAGAAAAATGTATTTCTCAATTTGATATCAAATGTTTTTCTCAAATGATTCTCAAATTGAAAACGAGGTTTAAATTTTATATTTGAAATTCATTTGAGGTTGATTTGAAGAAAGATGGCAAGTGTCAAACAAAATAAAAATGCGCAGTTAAATCAAAAATTGTAAGAATAAAATTAGGATCAATTGAAAAAAAAACAATGAACAGAAAAACAATTTCAAAGAGAAAGCCCACAAATAGTGGATGTGATGTTTGCGCGGATTGAAGAAGTTGCAGCTCTTCAAGACGAATTTATTATAAATTACTTTATCTTAATTGTTTCTTTTCTTATGTACATACATATGTACATCGCGAAGAAAAAATAAATATGAAATATACATTTCCTATAATAAATTCCATTTCCACATTTGAAGTACAATTGATAAATAACCTTTGAAATTGATTTGAGAGTTAGCCATATTCTCAAATGGAGATCAAACTCCCCTTTTTATTGAGAAAGCTGTAATTTTCAAATCAATATCAAATGATTTTCAAATGTTTGACATTTGAGAAAGGCTTTGATTTCAAATCATTCTCAAATGTATATCAAACCTAATTGTTTGCTGGGGCAATGAGGCTGTATGAGGCTGGTGAATTCAAGGCATATCAAACAGGTTTAGAGCATTAGAGCAAAAACAACATTTTCCTGTATTTTGTTGTTGCTTCTGGTATCGAATGTGCCAAAAACTGTTCTGATGTTTTTCTTCTACATCAAAGCGTGCCATTCGAAATACGAAAAAGGTAAAAAATTTAGATTGAAAAAATTAAAATTGTTGCAACTTTCTTTCTTAGTAAATTGGTTTGCTTCTCGAAGCATTGATCCACCCTGTGCAAGGCCCAGTAATCAGCGGTTGTGCTGCTCAGGTGTGCGAGCGTTCCAAAAGCGTCTATTCAATCTCCTGTTTTTTATGGAAAAAGGTTTCACATGCAAATAGATTTTAACAATGTAGAATTTTTGTGAGAAGAAATTAAAAATATTTGACATTTTCGAGAGCAAATAATTTGAAAAAAAGAAAATCAAATCAGCTGTTATATGATAACACCAGCTCAATGTGCCTTGGTTTAATTGTATTTTTGGAATAAACAAAGTTCTTTTTCCTTCTGTCAGTAAACTGTTTTTTTACAAATAGTATAAATAAGCAGTGGGAAATGAGGCAAAGGTTCCTTACGTATTTAGATGATCAGCTCGTCTTAAGTGTTTTTCAATAAAATTCTGAAATAGGGCGTT
>NW_023458563.1:14205789-14230061 GCF_013731165.1 Rhagoletis pomonella
AACGCCCTATTTCAGAATTTTATTGAAAAACACTTAAGACGAGCTGAGCATCTAAATACGTAAGGAACCTTTGGGCCAACCAACCCCGTGAAGTAGTACCTTGAATGGCAGTTCCACGGGGAGAGTGGTTTGTGGAGAGGTTTCACTACGTAGGTGCAGCCGTGAGGCAGCAAGTCGTGGGGAGGAGGGGGTGAAATAACACAAACTGCAATAACGCAAATTTGTATTATTTCCCAATTGAATGTGAAATAACAAAAATTTGCTTTATTTCATTTCTCGTTGAGCAATAAGACCAACTTTTAAACTTAACAATTGAGTAATAAAGCAAAAAAGTGCACATAGGTAGTCACCCAGTTACATTTGACAAAAAAGTAGTACATGAGCAAGTTAAATGGACGGATTTGTAAGTATACAATTTTGAGGGTGCCCAGCGTCGCGGCGGTCCGCATTAGACGTCGCGCTCGCGTCCTCCGCCTCTCCGCTCCTTTCGCAATTACGCACTGGTGGCATTATAACAGTTTAGGAAAAATAATAATAATAAAATTACACTAGTTCATTCTGAAACTTCTTTTTAATGTCCAAGTAATGGGAAGTATTGTGTATGGTGTTATTGCATGCACCCCACCCATGGTGGTATTATACCAAGTGAAATAATATTAGAGTGAGAAAAAAGATTTTGACACTGCCTTATTTGAAAATTTGCCTATAAAATATGACTATAAGGCAGCCGAATATTAAAATATGAAGCGAAAAAATATGTTTTATTACTTCACCTCTTTATTGCGCCAATCATGCCACCTGCTTGTACCGAGTATACGATCAAATTTAGAAGTAGTCTGAGAGTAGGTAAAATTTTACATATTTTTACATCACTATTTCGTACCACATGTTCGCTCCGTCTTCTTAAACGAAATCCACCGTTCGGATATAGTCAAGCAAGTGATGATAACACAAAAATTTTAACCTAAGATAAAACTCAGAACAATATTCTCTATGTTATATGCTGCGAACAGGAACGGCAACATTTGTTTGTTCCATGCCATGGCGGAATTATACCAGGATACCAGGTTTTGACACTGACTTATTTGAAAAATTGCCTTCAAAATTTGACTATAAGGCAGCCGAATGTCAGAAAATAAAGCGACGAAGCTGTTTTATTACTGGAAACATTTGAAGGTCTTCCAGCAATGTTTTCAACATATTAAAAAGCCTGCAGACAAAATGCATACAAAAGCCGAGCAGTTCATAAGTAAAATATTTTATGAATATTACTTTCTTCATATGAATTATATCACATTTTTTGTTTAATTTTATTTTTGAATAAACAAAGCTCTTTTTCTTCCTGTCAGTAAACTGTTTTTGTTACAAATAGCACAAATAAGCAATGAGAAATAAGGCAAAATTTGTTATAATAAAGCAAAACTCAGATTTTGGTATTATTTCCCATTTAAAAGTGAAATAAAGCAAGTCTGTATGTTGCTATGCCGGTATAGTAGCACTCATGAGTTTCCTTCTTCACGGGTGTCACCCACAGAAGAAATACATACATACACCTATATAGCTTCCCTTCAGAAAATCTGACTAGCCTAGAACTGGCGTAGAACTATACCTTTTGCCAACAGTACCAGTTCTAGCTCAATACCCAAGCAATGCTTTCAACTGTCCAGTTTTACACGGCGATGTCATTGGCGGTGGCTATTGTCGCCCAGTGCATTACTTTGCAACCAGTTTTTAACCGGTTCCATTTTGGACAGTTTTTTTTTATACGAAAACGTTTTTGCGATTCGATTTTTGGAAATTTTTTTCGTTTTTTCTTTTCTTTTACAGATTCCGTTTTTGATTTGGACTCGCGACCAACGATGGTTAGGTCGGAGGTCTTCTCGCTGAGCTACTTTCGTATTGTACGAGTAGTGAGCATTTGCACATTTACACCGCAAGTTGCAACTGTCCCGCTCTGTATTCCTTTTGCACTAGTTCAGAGATAGTTCTGAGATATGTAGTGCGGAACTAGCGCTTTGTCAGACTGTCTATAAATTTTATTGCAGGGTTATATTTATTTGTTTATTTATATGTAAAGTCATTTAATTAACAAATTCTAACAGACTATATTAAGCTAATGTACAATAGTAATTACTACGAAAAAAAACCTAAGATGGTTGATTAAGATGGCCATATGTAAAATCAGCACCTGAAGAATTGAAAAACAAATTTTAATCAGCACATGCCCTAGAAATAGGCGCATTCACACCATAGTTAGTTTTGGAGTAACAAATTTTTAAGGGCTCAAACTGTCGAAGATTCTTGCAAGGTACATTAAACTGAATTTTACTGAGGAGCGAGTGGCAATCAATATTTTCCGAAATGATATTAATAACAAATGAACACGATAGAATGGATCTTCTGCATTCAAGTGTTTTTAAGTCAATCAATAAACATCGAGATTGATACGAGGGTAAAGGTTCTGAAAAATTTAAAGATCGTAGAGAAAATCTAAAAAAAAGCTTTTTGAACTTTCTCAAGCCTACCTATTTGGTAGGGCCTCCCGGTAATAGCGGCATATTCTAACCGCGATCTGACAAAGACGCAATACAATGTTTTAAGAGTCTATGGGTTTCTGAATGCAGAACAATTTCGACGAACGAACGCTAGCATCGAGTAAGACCGTGTTATTAAATGGTTCTTCAATCAAATTCTGAAGTAACGCGTTCTTGAAAAGTTTTCTGATATAGGGCGTTTTCGAACTGGCTGGCGAGATAGGTCGATCTTCCACTCCGGTGTCGAAATACGACTACTATCAAACTTACCTACCAAATATGTAGGACAGGCGTATAAAAAATTAATAAATATGAAGTAAATACATATCGCCACCCTTATGCCAGATGCATGAATGTGCAAATTTACCAATTTTGAGTTATTGGGTTGACTTGATTGACCTTTGGATTTTCTATGTTCTATGTTATACCAAAAGCCAGAATACCACGCGTACGTGGAAGGCACATATTTCACAATGTCAATTACATGAATGTAGAGTTAAGCCTCGTAAAAAAACTTCAAACTTGATTTCCCAAAATTTTAATTTTTACACATTCATGTTTCTGCATGCGGGGAACGAGATGTACTTGCAGATTTGTTTTACAAAAATTAGTTGAAAAGCAGATCTCTCGGTTGCTCAGCAAATGGGTTAATCGTTTCTGCAATTATTTAACACTGATTCTGTAAAACAAATTTTCGATGTATGCTTACGATGCAAAAACTTAAAGGTAAATTTTATGAGAAATTAAACTGACAATTTATTAAAACTAGTAGTAACCCCCGAAATTCAGGTGAATGCAGTAAAGAAATACTTACTAAAATTAAGAAATTAAATTCAAGCATATAGATAATAAAACGTGATATTCGTAAATATACTTCAGTGTTTAGTTGAAGATTTATTTAAAGAACTTCGAGAAAGACAATAATTAATCGTGTACTGCTAGAGGCCTGATAACTCAGAAAATTGGCGCCGTTTATGGTGAAAGGCATTTAGTATCACAATTTTAAACTAAAGCTTTCTTAACCCTTTCAGTATAAAATTTCAACCACTGATTCTAAAAATTTTGAAATATCTATACCGCCTAATTTTGTATCGTTCATTTCAAAAATCACATTAACAAATATGCAGAGCTTTGAGCTTTGCCGTCATTCAGCGTCCTCTACAATGGTCAGTGTTAAAAAAGAAAGTGATGTCAACTATTTTTATTTTTTCCTTTCATGAAATATATTTCAAAGCTATGAATAACACTGTGCCGAAAAAAACAAGAAAAATGTCAGAACACACGAAAGAATCGATATACTCACGAAACTATGGGCCAAATATAGTAAAACTGCGTGTTTAGTTTTTCACTCTGACGGATTTTTTCAAAGGACTTTGAAATTTTAAAGATTTGGTTAATTCAAAAAATTATTTAAAAAATCAGTCCAATGTAGAATAACGATATGGGGACTAATTCAAAGAGAAAATTCTGTTGAATTTAAAAACAATAAAGTGGTTCACAAGGACGAATAGGCATTGGAATTGCGCTTTTAATAAAAATTTATCTTTTCAAGTTAATAAAGTTTGCAGGACGAAATTCGATGATGTGGTCGTATGCATATTAGTCCTAAAACAATAATTTTTTCAAAAATAAATATTGCAAATTTTCATGGACTTTTAAGGACAAAATTTTTAATTTAAAATTTTATACCCATTCGTCCTTATGCACCAAAAAATTTATTCTGTTATAATTCTACAGAGTTTTTTCTTATATTTGATACCCTTATCTCTACCACATTGCACTGAGTTTTATAAAATTTTTTTTGAAATAATCATATTTTTTTAATTCCATAGTCCTTATAAAAAAATCCTGACGTCAGAGAGAAAATCTAAGTACGTGACCCAAACAAATGACCAAGTGTTGATTTTTTTTTAATATTCGTAATGTTTTTAGATCTAATTTTTTAGTTATTTTTCTTTAAAAATAACGGGTCGCCTCAGGAGGTGAATGACCTTGCTACGGTGGAGGGGACCGCTGTGGTCGACGTCTCGCTTCTCCCCGAAAAAAATATGTAGTCCGCCGCGCTCGTCATGTCGTGCAGTGCGGACGTTTATGAAAAATGCCTACAACTAAAAAACACGCCTCGGATAACCGAGAACCCCCCCCAAAAAAAAAACCCACCCACTGTGGAAAGTCCGGTCTGTCTTCGGACAAGGCCAAACAAGTCAGCGGTTCGAAGCCTGTGGCCAAGGCAGGGCAGAGCATACGCTCCGTCCCCTCTGGGACTACCTCAACGGCATCGAGGCCCCCTTCCGGAAAACGAGCCAGCCCTGTCCTTAGGCAAGCTAACGAGGAAGTACATCCATCAGGGACAAAAAAGCTGAAGGACTGACCGCAGAAGAGCTCGACTCAAAAATCTGGGCCGAGAAATTTATGACTGAACACCAGGCGAGAGCCCAAGCGGAACCCGCACAGGATAAACGAAAACGCTCAAGGGAGGAATACTCGGAGCCCAAACGTACTAAGGTATCTTCCAATTTAACTGCCAATAAGCAGCAGAGAAGGTCCTTCGCGGATGTGGCGAAGGATACTTTCGTAAGGGCGGTGATAAACCGCGACTACCACGATGGGGCAATCTCATCAGAAAATTGGGACCTGGTTAACAGGAAACTTTGCAGTGTGTACAGGGAGATCCTAAAGGGGAACCCAGGACCACCTCCAAGCAGTGCAGATGCTACATGGTTCCAAAACCGCGTAAAATTGGCGAGTTGTGCGGACCAAAGGTCAGTTGACCTCTATACATCAGCAATAAGTCGCGTCGGGGAGCTCTGGCCGGGAGCATGCCTCTAAGTGGTCAAGCGGGAAGACATTCCCAATAGGCCAAGATCCAGCGCCTGGATCCCAGATCTGCATGGTCAACCCTGAGCTACCCACCCATGATTGGAAAGTAGCAAAAATAGGCGAAATCGACGGTAAACGAAGGCTGGCGGTGATAGTCCTCAACGAGGAGTCGACAAAACCGCTTTCCAACCAAAACTGGAAGATAAACTAAGGCTTCCAGGCCCTGGACCTCCATGTCTATAGACAAGATGTGTCAGGGAAGCTAATCCCAGCCTAAACAGCAGAGGAAGCTGGAAGCACTATTGAGGACGAAGTGGCATCCAACTCCGGCATGGTACGAAGCAGTCGAAAACCTCCACGGTAGCCATGAAATGCCACACATCTCTTAACGAGATTGCTGAGTCATTTCGCCCAAAGGTGATATGGGTTCCGGGACACTTCGACATTGAAGAGAACTGCAAGGCCGATGAACTAGCGCGACTTGGCACCAAACTCCCTATTGAGGATATAAACGCTTAAATAGGAATACCCTCACAAACTTGCAAGCTACTTATCTCCGAGAGGCTCACTAAAGTAGCGAACAGCAGATGGCATGACGAAATCCCGTGTACAACTGCCAGGAAACTATAGCGAACGCTCAGCGCTAAACGCACTGTCCTACTACTGAGCTTACATAAGCAGAATATCAGTTTGTTAGTATCTGTTATAACAGGACACTGCCTGATTGGCAGGCATGCCTATCGACTAGGCGTACGGCTACATGACTTCTGTAGAAGTTGTCAGGATGAAGAGGAGGAAACGATTATGCACCTGTTGTGCCAATGCC
Organism: Rhagoletis pomonella; assembly: GCF_013731165.1. NCBI lineage: Eukaryota > Metazoa > Arthropoda > Insecta > Diptera > Tephritidae > Rhagoletis > Rhagoletis pomonella. The sequence goes on from NW_023458563.1 coordinate 14,211,970, forward strand.
CTGCTCTATCCAGGCGAAGACTCTCCACACTGGGTAGACAATTCTTCGATAACCTGGGGGACCTTAGATGCGTCGAAATCAAGGATCTTCTAAAATTCCTGCCAAGCTCAAAATGGTTTTAGGAGGGATTGGGAGCTACTGACTCCCACATGCGGTATCGCAATGGGCCCGGAGCCTAGGGGTGTCCTACAGGCAACCGCGACAACCTACCAACCTACCTTATTATGGTGTAACGATTTACAGATGCATTCCGGTGCACGTAAGAGACCATCTAAGTGTCAAGGGTACTAAAAGACATGGACCGTTTTGCAGTATCACCGACGATATATACTTTCCAGACAAATTACTGGTTTGACGTTATGAACGTCCGTCACGGCTTCGGCCTTGCAGCCGATGTCCAAAATAAAGTTTTGGATAAAATGGCCCAATTGGTCACAAACATGAAGGCGATTGGTAGAAATGTACCATTACCATTTCAGAAAGGTATTTTGAGTGTGTGACAAATGTAAATATATAAAGCATCAGTTTCTTTTGTTGTCAAATCTTGGTAGATTATAACGCTAAATGTGCCCAACCAAGATGCTAATTTTAACTACTTACATTGCGCAAGTTAGGCCTTTCCTTCTAGTGATTTAAAAATGTATGCCTTCAATATTCAAGTAATATACATACTCGTATAATATCAAATTCATGTTCTGATTTTGGGAATACAATCAAACAAGGCAGTAAAAGCTCCTTGTAACTCTGCAATGACGTTTCAATGTCAAATATATTTTAACTTATAACCTCCTGGTTCTCGAAAACTTTTTTTGCTATATTCAGACCCATAGAAGTTACGTTGGCAGATATGATTTGGAGTATGACGGGCTGGAACGTTTAGCGGGCTACATATGGCACAGGTTTCGCATTAACATCCCCAGCATCTCGCGTGAAAGTCGTGATAATGTTGTTGTTGTTGTTGTAGCGGCTACAACAACCCCGCCCAGGACGGTTGGTATCTCAGTCGTTGTCGTCAAGTTCCACTAACGGCAACCCTAGGAAGCGTGCAGCTTCTGTGGGGTCTGTCCACCGGGACAAGGCCGTTAGGTAGGAGTTCAACCTGCTGCAGTAACCGGAGCGAAGTTGTGCAAGTGTTGTGCGTGTCTCCCGAGGCAGATGAAGCTCCGTCTCGTCTATGTCCGGGGGTGGTATGCCTAGAACGGCATTCACAGGTCTAGAGTCTACATAACTCGAGACTGAGTCCCTGTGAATGCCGTTCAGGGCCTGTCGGTGAATCCCCAGCGGTAGCCTGACCTCCTTCGTCCAGGTTGTGAACAGGGTCGCAGAGGATTTCGTAGGGGAGAGGGCTAGACACTTTGCAGTGAAGAAGCGAGAAATTTCGGAGAGATAGCCGTTTACTTTCGAACACAGGTCATCAATTCCATTCCCAGTCGCCATGATCGAGCAATCGTCGGCATAAGAGACAATCGAGACTCCCTCTGGTGGTTGAGGGAGCTTTGAAATGTAAAAGTTAAACAGTAGCGGGGAAAGGACACCACCCTGAGGAACCCCCTGTTTTATATTTCGCTGCTTACTCGTTTTGTCTCTAAACATTACCGACGAATGTCGACCACTCAGATAATTTGCCGACCACCGTTTGAGCCTCTGTGGGAGAGAGGAGGCCTCTATATCTTCTAGTAGCGTGGAATGGCAGACGGTGTCAAACTCCTTTGACAAGTCCAACGCTACTAGACTCGTTCTCTCACAGGGACGGTTACGGTTAAGGCCACGAGTTATCTGAGTGTTTATGGCGTTAAGTGCTGTTGTTGTACTGTGCACTTTACGGAAACCATGCTGATGCTTCGCTGGGGTCAGGTGGTTTGTGAAGTATGAGAGTAGCAAGGCCTCGAGTGTCTTCGCTACCGGGGAAAGGAGTATTATCGGACGATAGGAATCTCCTTTGTTGGCAGGTTTCCCCGGTTTGAGCAGTGGGACCACTCTCCCCACCTTCCAGATGTCTGGGATGATGAGAGTGGCCATTGACAAGTTGAGGACCTCCGTTAGGTACGCTACCCCCGCAGGACCCAAATTTTTCAGCATCAGCATGCATATTCCGTCGGGACCCATGGCTTTGGAGGCTTTCGCCTTCCCGATGGCCACCTGAACTTCACCGCAAGAGAAAGCAAGGGGGGCACAGGTTGTTGGCAGTTTGTGCAGCCTTCTGGTCACTCGACACTTGGCTTTGTCCACCGGAGGATGCAGTATGAACTGCAGGCTAAAATAGCTCGCGCATCGCTCCGGGTCCGACGAGGCATGGTCGCCGAAGGAAATTTCGACTCTGTCGTCGTGCTTCGTCGGATTAGACAATGACCTCACGGTTGACCAAAGCTTGCTCACACCAGAGGTGAAATTACAGGTCTTCAGATGCTCCTCCCACTTCTTCCGCTTATGTACGTTTACTAGTTGCCGAATCTCCGCGTTGAGATCCCTGATGCGGGGATCTCCGGGATCGGCCTGACGAAGGCTATCACGCTCATCGGCTAGAACAGCCGCTTCGGCAGGGAAGTTTGGACGTGGGTCCGATATACATCCTGCCGGTATGAAAAGAGCTGCAGCAGCAGTGACAGCCCTGCGGAACTTACGTTCACTGAGATGGACGTCGGTTGGTGTGGGGAGCGCTGTGAAGGTGTTTTCGGTAAACTCCGCGTAACCTTTCCAATCAGCTTTAGAAAAGTTGATATAGGTCCGGTCTTTGGCGGAGCCAAAGTCGGTTGGTTTATCTATCGAGATGACTATGGGTAGGTGGTCTGATGCTAGAGTCAGCATAGGCCGCCATTTTATGCTGTTTATCAGACCAGCGCTAACTATTGTGATGTCTGGCGAGCTACTGCAGTTACCCATAATCCTGGTGGGTGCGTCGTCGTTCATTGTGCAGAATGTCGAATCGTCTATCTGCTCAGCCAAGTCTGTTCCCCTACGATCGTTTGACAGGCTTGAGTGCCAAAGATCGTGGTGCGCATTAAAGTCACCTACTACCACACGGTTTTCACCTCTGAGGAGCGCACCTATATCAGGGTGATATCCTGCCGGGCAGCAGGTGACAGGGGGTATGTATATGTTAAATATTTCGAGCTCGACATCGACAAAGTTGAATTGCTGTGCAACTTCGTCTCTTGGACCGCAGCTATCAATATACCATGCCGACACATGAAGACGGTAACCTCCGCAATCTTGCTCTGTATCCCATTGCAGTTAAATTGAAGGAGCTTCATGTGGTTCGGGAGAAGTGTCGTGATGTGGGGTGGAAGTGAAGTGTATGTTCTTGCCGTCGTTGGCTGTGTGTGCTGCTGTGGTGATTGTTGCCCTGTGGTGGTGGCGGGGGGCATCGCAATCGGGGTCTGCGACCGAACAGCGCAACATGGGCCCTCGAAGTTCCCAGTCCAATCTCGCGTGGTACGCACACCTGAGCATGCCCTAAAGTGGCACCAGCCAAGGCAAGTGTTGCACTTGACTGATGTCACATTACGGAATATCCTGGTCTGACATACCGTGCAGATTGTAGGGGGAGCCAGGAGTTGTTGGCGGCGGCGTGTGGGTGGTGGTGCGGTTGTGTGTGTTATGTGGTTTGTAGTGGCTGTGGTACGGTCTGTGGTATTATTATGTTGTTGTGTTGTGGTGACTGTGTGAGGCTGCTGTGTGAGTGTGTGAGGCTGCTCGGGCGGACGGTGGTTAGCCGTGGAGGCTGCTCTGTTAGAGCAACAGGGGGCCACGTACGACGTGGTCCACTGTCTATGTGTCCGTAGTCCCGAGCAGACTCTGAGGTGACTCCACCCCTCGCAGGCATTACACTTGACTGAGGTGGAGTTGTGGTGTAATCGTCTCCGGCATACACAACAGGTGTAGGTTTCTGGCCCTGGGTTTGACTCGATGCCAGCCCTGAGTAGGAGAATACGTAGTGAATGTAGCCCTATGGACGGACAACTTCTGAGATACTTCGCCGACCTAAACGGGGTTAGATCGCCGAAACAACAGCCCCTGGTCGGGTAAAACCCGAGTCATTCCGGTACGTAGAACCGGCTGTCGTGATAATCTATCCCTCTCGTTTGCAAACCACTTGAGGCAGGGGGGCTTAGCGATACCTAGTGATAGTATGATGGAATATATGACTCAGCTGGAATCCATATTCGTTAAACTAAATGGAGATAGTCTTTTGATAACTTCAGATTTTATTAAAAAGCATATTGAACTCGCTTCAAAAGTTCCATGTGACATGAAAATAAACAAGTTGTTTTTCAGATCTCGTATGTATACTAAAATAAGAAACCTAAATAATGAAATTATTGTAAAAGCTTGAAAACACAAAGTAAAATATACAAAAATATTGATATAAATATGTGAAAAATTTTTTAAGGTGGAAATTGAACCTCTTTATTATTCCTACTACTATTACTAAAATTGAATGGGCTTAAAAGAGGTGCACACTCGAAACCTTTCTTAAAATTCTTATTAAAGCTTTGAAGTTATGATACAAATTTTAGGAGTTTTCCCAATTTTTGTACAAAATTAAAAACTTTTATTTATATAGTTTAAGTTGTAGAGTAACGATAGTATTCTTTAAAAATCGTTAAAATTGCCTTAGCAAAAGGAAAATAGTCAAAACTCTTCAAAACGAGGCACATACATTTTTTCCACCATGAGTTTAACTAGCCCGTTTTAGGTTTTAACCCGCTTTTAAAAAATATATATGGGTCACTGTTAGAGTACGGTACTGAAAATTCATTCGTATACATATTTAAGAGGCGTGCGGATTATCCCCAAAAGTGTTTGGGTCACAGTAACCGGTTGAAACCAAGTTTTATCGATAGCTTACACAGAAATACATTTACCGTTAGTTTTAACCAAGTTTTCACATGTCGAAAAAGCCAAAAAAAAACGTATTTTTCACAGCGGACAGTTTTTGCGAAATTTTTACTTAAACTCGCTATATCCCACACGTTTTATTATCGATTGATTGATTTTAAACATAAAACTAGATACTATTCTAAAGAAACTGAGTTTAAGTACAGTTCTTATTACTTATTCAGCCCTATTCTGCATTTCGATTACGTTCCCGCATTCCGCTCCGCAAGAATCGAACTTAGGTATTCTGCGTTACGTTCGAATCGAAAGAGAACAACAGAACAGCTTTCGAAATCAGCTGTTTGCCTAGGAATGTGTGAAATCGAAACAAAACAAATATTTGCCACCAAACTATAGCAGCTTATGAAGTTAAAGTTTGTAAATATTTTAATTTAACTAAATATATTTAGCATCACTGTAATTTAAAAATAAAATGTCGTTTGCTCTTAATTTAAGTGGAAACATAATTATAAGAGTGAAATCCATAGCCGAGGCGTTATTGCTTGAAGAGGAGGACGAGTCCCGGATTGCTGATGCGGAAGTTGAAAGTTGGAGATTTAGTAACATGTTTGATCTTTTTCAGATGAGTGAATAGTCATAAATTCATCATGAACTGTATTACTCATCGCTCAAAGCCAGTGAAATTATAAACGTTGTTTGAGCACCCCACAACATTTGCATTTACTACAGAGTGGAAGATATTAACGCAAATGAATTCCATTTTGAAAGCCGTCAGGAGGAGGGGAAGAACAAAGCTTATCCTTCCATAGCAAATCGAATTCGAGACAACATACGCACCTCCTTTTAAAAAGTTAGTAAAAACGAATGCAATAATAAAAGCATCTTTTTTTATGTAACTTCACATTTTATGTATGTATGTATGTAGTATGTACATTAGACTGCATCACTCCCCGTACAAAAAAAAATCGGTACTATTTTTCCATTGGAATTATAAAATCTATTATATTTTAAGACGTCCACCCAAAAATATTTCGGAAAAATATTAAGATATAAGTGAGCTGGACCGATTTGAAAATACCTCCAAAAATGGAGTTTTTTATGAATAAAAATAGTTTCTTAATAAAATAAAAATAAATATTTGCATAAAAAATATTTAAAAAAAATTAAAAAAAAATTTGAACGGAATCGTAATGATGAGATTTTTGATGCTGTTTTTTAACTTTTTTCAAAGATTGGTAGAGGAAAAACTTGAATAACTGAACCTAAACTCTTCCGATTTAGACTTAAGAGATGTCATTGGAAAGGTATTTTCTCACCCTTTTTATTTCTTTGCTAATAAACTCATTCAAAGGATGGAAGAGAAAGGTAGGATGAACGAACGTCATTCAAAGTTGAATTAAGATGTCTTGGTATTCGAAAAAAAACAAGATGGGACACGAATGACGTTTTTTGGCCAGAAATAAAAACAGTGTGAAAATACCTTTCTACTGAGATCCCATAATTCTAAATCAGAATAGTTTTGGCCCAGTTATTCAAGTTTTTCGTAAAACAATCTTTGAAAAAAGTAAAAAAAACAGCATCAAAAATCTCATTCTTACGATTCCGTTGAAAATATTTTTATGCAGATTTTTTAAGCTTAATCTAATTTGTCATCTGATGGATGATGGATTCTTTTTCAAAAAGTTCTTTAAGAAACTATTTTTATTCATAAAAAACTTAATTTTTGGAGGTATTTTCAAATCGGTCCAGCTCGCTTAAATCTTAATATTTTTCCGAAATATTTTGGTGGACGTCTAAAAATATAATAAATTTTGTAATCCCGGCGGAAAACCCGCAACTTTTTTTGGTGATACAGTCTAATGTACATACCTCTATGAATTTTATATACAAAGAATAAATTGTATTCAGTGCATTTCTCAGTCTTATTTATAGATAATGAAAACAAAAACGCCTGTGCTTCCTCTTTGAAAACCTCGCGCAATATCCCTTTTGGTTGCCATTATTTGAGCCAATTTTTCGTAGTGCCCGTTCGCGAAAACACAGAAATCGAGAAAATTCATTTATGATGACTTTTACAATCATGCACAGTATATTTTACTTAATTTTTTTACACAATTTTATTATTTAAACCCACGAAAATAACAATCGAAACGTTCTCCGTCAGCAAATTTGCAACTTAGAAAAACGGAACTACGATCGAAATGTAGAATAGGTATAATCGTAAATTTCGAAGATTGATAGAAAGGAAACTGAACGCAGAATACCAAAGTTGCCAAACGGAGAAAATTTCGATTCGAGTCGAAATGCAGAATAGGGCTGAATAAAAACAAAGTTGCGGATTTTTAAACTTTTTTATAAAAATTATGGAGGTAGTTTTTTCAAATGCAAAAGTCGTGTTATAAAATTTAATTTTTTATTTTTGTTTTAATGCAGCATCATAGACGAATATCTAAGGAAGTTTTTGGGAAAGTTTCAGGTTTAACAGTAACAGTAAAGTTATAACAATATTATGGTGCCGACCGCGAGAGGGCGCTTTCCCCTAAATGACAAATATATTCACATAGCACTTGAACAAGTAATTTTGGATGTAATATTAAAAAAAAATGTTGAAATTCATAAATTTATCAGTGTTATAGAACTTATTAAAGCTTATTAAGTTATAATAACTTCATAGACATACTTACATAAATACATATACATATCGAGGGCTTATATTCAATACCCTCTATCTGCAAAAACTCAATTTTTCAGGAGAGCATAAAAACTGTTTTGACAGCTATTTTTAAAAGTGTTAATAATTTGAAGTACCCACGCATGTCTTAAAAATTCACGCTATATATTAAAACTAGCATTTTACTTTTAATTCATGTTATTACCTTCCTTTTATTAGCTCGGGATGTAACTATGTAATATTGATGCGCCTAAAAGATGCAGCGATTTCTATTCTCAAGTTACATACCTGATGACAGTACGAATGGCAATTATAATAGGGAGGTTTTAGTTTTTTAAACTATAATTTTATTTTAGTTTAAAGATCAGATAGAGGTTATTGCAATTCGAATTGTAACTATTTATAAAAAAAAATTTGCTGATAGCGGGTTTTGCAGAATAATGAAAAGGTCAATTCTTTAGATGTAAATGTTATGTTAAACTAAGTTTTTAACACATAAATGATTGGTCTGCAAACTCGTTCCCTTCTATTCCGACGTGCCCAGGTAACCAGGTAACAATTTTAATGGAGTTTTTGTGTCGAAAGAGTATTTCACGTGATTTCGATGTTATATGAGAATTATTAGCACTGTTAAAGAGGGCTTCGATAGCTGATTTACTGTCCGTGCGTATGAGGAAACTTCCTTCGTTTTTAGAGGCGAAACGTACAGCTTCTAGCAATTGTAAATGCCGAGCAGCACGCGGGAAAAGCACCGACGACAATTGTAACACAAAGCCCTTTTGTTACCGCAAAATAACAGCCGGTATCATATCTGGACCCGTCTGTGGAAATAAGCTCCCAGGTCATTTATTAGTATAGAACTGGACAAATGCCCTTGCGGAAGAGTTTTTAATTTAGTAGGCATCGGAGTAGATATGATGTCCAAATCCTTGATGTAGTTTAATATACGAAATAAAGCTGATTGCTTGCTTCATCGTTTTTTTTTTTTTTTGGTGAAAGCAGGATTCGACGTGGGAGAATAAAGTCTCATTTCTGCAGCTAACAATCTTTGGGATGAGCATCTTTGTGTTGTATTTTACCCCATGGTTATGATTCTTCTTCTTTTTAGCAATTTAAGATACTTTTTGCGCAGTGTCCGTAAATTACGAGTCCAAAGTAAATTTTCCCTAATATAAAAGCCCTAATTACATTTACCAGTGTAGTTATATGCACTAAAAAATACTTGGATGATAAAAACTTTATAATATTTAGTCTAGACACGTAAGCTTAATCTAACATTATGACAGTGCTGCTTAAAAGTAAGTTTATTGTCAAACATTATTCCCAATATTTTCAATGTGTCAGTATAGCGGATAGAGGTGTCATACACGGAGAGGGGTGGATGTATACATTTGTGTTTTCTGCATATGTGAAAAAACGGAAATCTTAGCTCCTGAAGATTTGGACCAATTGCGGCAAGCCCTTAGTCTTAGAACAAATATAATGGAGCTAACTTTCCCAAAGGCTATATTGAACCAAAAGTGGTGATCCTTGTGGGGCACCATTATAGAGAGTAACAGTTTTTGAATAACAGTTATTGACCCGAACAGCGAACTACAGCGTAATACTTTAGATATGCAGGGGAGGAGGGAAATGGGTCTGTAGTTAGAAACTAATGAATTGTTTCTATTTAGTTTGGCAATAGTAGTAATAATAGCAGTTTTCCACTCTTGGTGGTGACTCTATGTTTGACGGGATATGGACGATTTTTTTGTTGTATCAAATTTGGTTTCAGTTGGACAGATATATCGCATTAGGTAGAACTAGTTTAGCCTGGGCAACACTAGTTTGACCTAAGATCGGATTTTACCGGTAACATATACATACATATGTACATACATAGGCACATGTAACTTACCTGCCACAAAAAATTTTAGTAAAAACAATTTTCCAGCGAAATGGTGTAGATAGATGATTTTGCTCTTATAACAAAATGTTATCGCGGATAGTGGAATTTTCAAAATGAGAATATAATCCCATTAAAGCTATATTTTAAGTTTGACATTATTGTCATGGCTGAAAGATTAATCGGAGCTCACGTTACCATCAAAAACTCATTTTCATCAAAATTGCAGATAGAGGGTATTGAATATAAGTCCTCGATATGTAAAAACCAGGGCCGGCCGCAGGATTTCTCTTTAGGGGGGGTTTTATGTAAAGTCATTCGTAAAAACGAAAAATATCGTTGTTTTATTTAGAGTAATCAGCATATTGTATTTAATTGTGGTTATAATGCAGCACATATCAAAGAAAAGTCACATGCAATTTACAGAGGTACAGTACAAATTATTTTAATATCGAGGCCTGTAGAAAAAAACGGAAATCTGAATTTTAGCTCATTTTTAATGGATAACACAGTCCAACATAAATAGAAAAAAAATTTGGCACGGCAAATGTTAAAGCTGTTTTTGATAGACTTTTTGTTCTGATTACGAATCCTTAAGCATATAGTTTTCATCAGCTCCAGATTTTGAAAAAAGCGAGGTGAAAGTGTCAAAAAAGTCGTGTTTTTTGTAATATTTTTGAAGCTCTAGCAAAGAAATAAAAGGTGGTAGAACCTTCCTGGCTTAAAGCTAGAACTCCATACCATTCCTGCACCTCGACTTGATGGTCACTTAGTCATTTGTTATATACTTTTATGTGTTTTTATTTTGTTTTAGAAAAAATTAGTTTATTATAGGCTTCTAAAGAAGTGTTATTTACATTGGTTATTGTGGTACACCAACTGTACATTGAATTATTGTACAAAAATATATCTTTCTCATGCTTCCAGAAGATTATATAAATAATAAAATATGACAAAATTATTAGCACCAATAGCTGACACTACGAAAATACAAATAAGCCACAATACTCGGTAGTGAAATTTTTTAGTTTTATACATTTCAAAAAATAAATAATAAGCATTCAAAATCTAAAAAATAGGTTTTTAGAACAAAAACGTGTAATGTGCAAATATAGGACTTGACATAAAACGTACGTTTTATAAGTCGTAAGTTTCATAAAGTGCACGCAATCCTTTCATCGAAAGGGGTCAAAATCCAATGCATACTATAATGTCATATATATAACACAATTTGACTGCAATATTTTAATATATTAATTGGTTTCCCTTCACAGGGTTCATTTGTGCTTCAATCGCTATTTTAAATGGCTCTCCCTTTTTTTTTAAACCCTCGTATATTTATTTCTTGAAAAAAATTAACGCAAAAACAAAGTACTTTTTCAGGCAACAGAAGTAATGAAAACCATTTCTTGTGGTTTTTCTTGAGAGCTGGATTCCAAGCTTAATGGTGTTGTGCATTTTCCTCCATATAAAGTACAATGCTCGACCATGCTCAAAATTTCTTTTTATATGGAGGAATTTCCTTAGCAGCGTCAGCAAAAAAATCAACGCGATTTGCTAGCGTCTTGAAATTTGCACTTTAATGTTCTAAAATTTAATGGGCTATAAACCTGCATACTTAAATGTTTTCAAAAAAATCTAATTAAAAATTTTGAGATATTTGAGGGATTTTTGAATTTTTTTTTGATTTTTTATAATTTTTGTACATAATTTGAAATGTGGATTTATGTGACGCGTGTTATATAATGCACTTTTATTAAAAAGTATTAAACATCGAAGAAACAAAAGTAATATAGCCAAAACTGGTAAAAATAAAAGGTTTATATTATTTCTTCCACCACTGTATGTAGTTAGATAGATATATATGTAAGCTAAGTTTATAATAAAGAGCTTAAATAAGTTCTATAACACTGATAAATTTATGAATTTCAACATTTTACTAAGTATTACATCAAAAGTTACTTGTACAAGTGCTATGTGAATATATTGTCATTTGTCGTGGCTGTCACCATAATATTGTTATAACTTTGAAACTACTTGCTGTTAAAGCCTGAAGCTTTCCCAAAAACTTCCGTAGATATTCGTCTATAATACTGCTCTAAAACAAAAACAAAAGTTTAAACTTTATAACACAACTTTTGCATTTGAAAAAACTACCTCCATAATTTTCATAAAAAAGTTTAAAATCCGCCATTTTGTTTTTAATAAGTATTAAGAACTGTACTTTCTTAAGAATAGTATCTAGTTTATTGCGTAATAATTTCAAATCTATCGATATTAAAACATCTGAGATATAGCGAGTTTAAGTAAAAATTTCCCAAAAATTGGCCGCTGTGAAAAATCAAGTTTTTTGGCTTTTTCGACATGAAGGCATCAGTAAAAACTTGGTTAAAATTAACTGTAAATGTATTTCTGTGTAAGCTATCGATTACAATTGGTTTCAACCGGTTACTTCGACCCAAACACCTCCCATTCCCACGACAGCCGGTTCTACGTACCGGAATGACTCGGGTTTCACCTGACCAAGGGCTGTTGTTTCGGCGATCTAACCCCGTCTAGATCGGCGATACCCATTAATCATTATCCGTCCATGGAGCAATACCTTGCAGCCGGATTGCTCCGCATCCTTCTTCTCCGGGCGGGCGTAGAGCCCAACCCCGGACCTGTAATTTACTTCTGCCGTGTTTGCCAGAATCGACTCCACCCGAACTCCACTTCGGTTAGGTGCAACTCCTGCAACGGGTGGAGTCACCTAAGAACCTGCTCTGGCCTTAGGTCTCACCGGGAGTGGACCACAAACTTTGTGGCTCCCTGTTGCTCAAGCCAAATGGCACAATCAGCCTCCACGGCTACCCACTCGCGTAATGCACGGGTGCGACCTAGCACCCGAAGAGCCTGCACGGCCCTTAGAAGCTCCCCTGAGCAACAGCAAACCTCCCAACACACCCCTCCCACACAACCTACCGACCGGTCCCACTCGCGAGCGCGAGCCAACCAGCAGCTACTGGTTGCCCACACCATCTGCTCCGTGTGCCAGAACAGAATATACCGGAATGTGACATCAGTCAAATGCAACACATGCCTTGGCTGGTGCCACTTCCGGCTATGTTCTGGTCTACGCACCACTCGCGAATGGACTACAAACTACAGCGCCCCTTGCTGTAGTGCACCGCCGGCGCAGACAACAACGCCCATATCGCAGCCACCTACCATCAGGCTGCAACAGCAACTGCGTCAGGCGCAACAGGCCCAAGGTAGGCCCCACACCTCTCTCACCCCCCGTATCGCGACCAGCCTCCCAAGGCACATGAACGTACTCCAACTCAACTGCAACGGACTCCAGAGCAAGACTGAGGAGATAGCAGTCTTCATGGGTCGGCACGGCATATTGATAGCTGCGGTCCAAGAAACGAAGTTGCACAGCAACTCAACTCTGTTGGGTTGCGCCGCCCACAATGTGCTCGCGAGCGAGATAATGGTGGAGGACTAGCGTTCATTCTACACCACACAGTGCAGTATCGGCTAATCGAAGAAGACATCGACCCAAGGGACACTACCCTAGAATGTCAGGGCATAGCTGTCCGGTCAGGAGATGTCGAGCTCGAAATATTTAACGTGTACATACCCCCTGTCACCTGCTGCCCGGCTGGATATCTCCCTGACATAGGTGCGCTACTCAGAGGCGAAAACCGATTGGTAGTAGGTGACTTCAATGCGCACCACGATCTTTGGCACTCAAGCCTGGCCAATGATCGGAGGGGAAACAGTTTGGCTGAGCAGATAGACGATTCGACATTCTGCACCATGAACGACGACGCCCCCACCAGGATTGTGGGCAGCTGCAGCAGCTCGCCAGACCTAACAATTGCTAGCGCTGGTCTGATAAATAGTATATCATGGCGACCTATGCTAACGTTAGCATCAGACCATCTGCCCATAATCATCTCGATCAATAAGCCCCCCGACTTTGCTCCCGCGGATCACCGAACCTACACCAACTTCAACAAAGCTGATTGGAACGGCTTCGCGGAAGTTACCGAGAGCAGCTTCGCCGCCCTCCCCACACCCACAGACGAACATGCTGGCGAACGCCAGTTCCGCAAGGTAGTCACAGCCGCAGCAGCTCGCTTCATACCGTCCGGACGCATCGCGGAAGTCCGCCCAAATTTCTCGGCTGAAGCAGCTGTACTAGCAAATGAGCGTGACCACCTACGGCAGGTCGACCCCGGGGACCCTCGCTTGAGGGAACTTAATTTGGAGATTCGGCAACTGGTAAATCAACACAAGCGGACAAAGTGGGAAGAGCACTTGAAGGCCTGTAACTTCACCTCTGGTGTGAGTAAGCTCTGGTCAACCGTGGGGTCCTTGTCCAACCCGACGAAGCGTGATGACAGAGTGGAAATTTCATTCGAAGGTCACGCCTCATCGGACCCGAAGAAATGCGCGAACTATTTCAGTCGGCAATTCACACTGCATCCTTCGGTAGACAAGGCCAAACGTCGAGTGACCAGGAGGCTGCACAAACTGCCCAAAAACGATGCACCACTTGTTTTCACCAGCGGTGAAGTGAAGGGGGCCATCGGGAAGGCGAAAGCCTCCAAAGCCATTGGACCCGACGGAATCTGTATGCTGATGTTGAAAATTTGGGGCCTGTGGGGGTAGCATACCTCACGGAGGTCCTCAATCTGTCTATGACCACTCTCATCATTCCTGATGTGTGGAAATCAGGGAGAGTGGTCCCACTGCTGAAACCGGGGAAGCCCGCCAACAGAGGAGATTCTTATCGCCGGATAACGCTCCTTTCCCCGGTCGCGAGGACACTTGAGGCCCTGCTGCTCCCATACTTCACCTGCCACCTAACCCCAGCGAAACATCAGCATGGCTTCCGTAAAGTTCACAGCACAACAACAGCACTTAACGCCATAAACACCCAGATAACTCGTGGCCTAAATCGAAACCGCCCCTGCGAGAGAACTGTCCTAGTAGCGCTGGACTTGTCAAAGGCGTTTGACACCGTCTGCCATTCCACGCTGCTAGAAGACATTGAGACCTCCTCTCTCCCACAGGGACTGAAGCGATGGTCAGCGAATTATATGAGTGGTCGGCAATCATCAGTAATCTTCAGAGATCAAACCTCGAAACCAAGAAGAATAAAACAAGGGGTTCCACAAGGTGGTGTTCTCTCCCCCTTACTTTTTAACTTCTATATCTCGAAACTCCCCCAGCCACCTGAAGGAGTTTCCCTGATCTCGTACGCTGATGACTGTTCGATTTTGGCGTCTGGGAATGGAATTGATGACCTCTGCTCAAAAGTAAACGGCTATCTCTCCCGCCTTTCTCGCTTCTTCACTGCAAGGAGCCTAACCCTCTCCCCAACGAAATCAACGGCGACCCTCTTCACCACCTGGACGAAGGAGGTCAGGCTTGAATTAGGCATTCACGTCGACGGCACACCCATACCGACGGTGAACAACCCGAAAATTTTAGGGGTTACCTTTGATAGCCTGCTCTCTTTCTCCGCGCACACAACCGCAGTTGTCAACAAAGTACAGAGCCGCAACAAGGTCCTCAAGTCGCTCGCCGGCAGCACTTGGAGCAAAGACAAAGAAACGTTGCTGGCAACATACAAGGCAATTGGCCGGCCGGTTCTAAATTATGCTGCGCCAGTTTGGACGCCGGGGACTAGTTGGACGCAGTGGACGAAGCTACAGACTTGTCAGAACGCCGCACTCCGGACAGCGACTGGGTGCCTTCTGATGACGCCTGAGCATCACCTACACAGTGAGGCCCAAGTGCTCCCCGTAAGGGAACACAACAAGATGCTCTGTAAGCAGTTTCTTGTGGGGTGTCACAGAAGTGAACACCCCAACAGACCACTGCTGGAGGAGGAGCCTCCGCCCAGGCACGTCAGGGGGCACCTATTCATGTACAAGGACGCAGTCCAGACCTACACAGACCAACCACTGGACCCAATGATGTACAGACGAGCGATTAACGACATTCATAGGGAGTCTGTCTCCACCTACCTCGACTCCCGGCCTAGGAATGTCGTTATCGGAGCCCAATCACCTCCTGTGGAAGAGACGGAGCTTCAGTTACCTAGAGAGACCCGCGTTACCCTGGCTCAGTTACGGTCTGGATATTGTAGCCGCCTAAACAGCTACCTGTCCAGACTCGACCCAAACATCCCAAATGAGTGCCCGGCATGTGGAGACTCCCCCCACGACACCAACCACCTCTTCACATGCCATCTCAATCCGACTCAACTAACACCCCTCTCCCTTCTGTCCGACCCCATCGAAACAGCTCGTTTCCTGGGCCTACCGTTAGTTGAGCTTGACGATAATGATTAAAAGTTGACCCGAAACAGGCGGGGCTTAGTAGTGCCGCTACAACAACAACAACCCAAACACCTCCCTCTCGTGATTTTTTGGGCATAATCCGCACGCCTATAATCTTTGCTTCTTATCAGAAGTTCAGTAAATGTATTTGCACGCTTTCTTTAGACATTTTCGTTAACTAAAATAATGGCCCCTATTATGAGTTGCATTCGATCTTCGACTGTGGTCGTAAATGCTGATCGAACGAATTTTCATTAGGCCCTATCGCGAATTTCACATGAACAAATATTTCCAAAAATTATAAAGCAAAACAAAAACAATTTTTCCCAATTTGCTTTTGTTTTGCATGTTAAATTATGGAAAAGATTTATCCACATGGAATTGGCGATAGGGCTGATTTGGTATTATGATGCTCATTCGATGAAGAATAGCGCTATTGTGAATTTCGTTCGTTTAGGTTGTTCACAGTGGTATACTTTGATCCCTGAGAACCTTGTTTACAAATCAATGTAGAGAAATTTGTCTACAGATTTCTTAAAATCTTCCGACTGTCTAAAGAGGCGTTTGTTAGCAAAATCTTTTAAAATATTTTAAAACTGTCAACAGCTCTACGATTTTGTTCTCACAGATCGTGCCAACTTAGTATTGGGATTTTCTTTCACAAGTAAAACCAGCCTTTCGGGCTTGTGTTTAGTATTCACGACGTTAAACTGCATGAAATTAATATAAATCGTTTAAAATTAGTGTCAGGCCGCCAAAAAGTAAGAAAACAAATGCAAAATCATACATTTTTCACAATCTTGTAACACTTCGCTACACCATAGGAATGTCGGAAAAACATCGATGCATCGAAAATATCGATGTTTTGCTTCGATGCATCGAAAGTTTTCCACTCGATGTATAAATAGTCGATGTATCGATGCATCTGACATCTCTAGTACATTAAACCGTCGTTCCAGTTTTTCAATTGCACAAAAAAACAGAAGTGACTTTGACCAAAAAATTTAAACGGCTCCAAAAACCTCCGTTAGAAACATAATTAGCTCAGTCGCAGTAATTTATTTAAAATTTTGTACAATTTTGCTAATAACATATTTTGTTGTGAAACATTAGGGATATTCTCGAAATCTTGCAAAGACATTGGACGTAGCACGGATTGCGAAATCTTTGTTTTAAATGAAAAGTTGAATCCTTTGGCTACATGTGTATATTAAAGTCTTTAGATTCGGGCCACGCGTTGGGCACAACAATCCAAAATCATTGTACAAATACGTAAGCCGTACCCCGCGGAGAAGCAATACGCTCAACTTGATATTTTGTTCTCGCAATTTTCCGCCTGAAAAATTTCAATATTTTGTTCAGATCGTTTCCATATATTCATGTTACATACTTATGTACATTAATTTATTTTTGATAAATTGTATCGTATCGTATAAAAATGGACAGCCGCTTGCAAGCGTATGGAATTGAACAGCTGATGCGATAGCTATCGTATGGCAATACCAACATTTAACGCTATACGATAAACGGTAGCTATCGAATTTCCCACGCTAGAATTTATGTCATAATACAGAATGCAAGCGTTTATCGTGTATTGCATGGATTCATAATAGAGGGGCATGGGAAACAACATTTCCTATCGCTGCAAAATATGCAACGTCGAAACCCATGTATATATTATGCAAAAAAGCATAGCAAGGCAAACGCGACCCTGTGCTAGTTGTTTTGTTGTTGGAATTGCTACATATTTCTCTCATTCCTCTCATTTCGCTCACCACATTTTTTTGCTGTATCTTGTTATTGTACTTGACACAGAATTTCGATGCTTGCTACCTATGCATGCTACCATTTTGCTATGGGGAGCTCTCGTAGACTTGCGAATTAGGAATAGAATTTTTGCATTTCATACAATTCGTTCTACTTGCAGGACTTCGAGAATACCCCTATTATCTGAAAAATCGTATGCAAATCTATGCATCGATGTATGCCCTTCGATGTACATTTCGATGCATCGAATCAAAGAAAAACATCGATGTATTTTTGCCACTGACATCCCTACTACACCATCGAAAGCAAAATTCCGTTCGACAGAAAATTCGATACTCAACGAAAATTTCGACACGGTTTCATGGCTCATAATACGAATTTTACTTTCGATCTTCAATTACCAGCGAAGATCGAAAATCGAATGCTACTTATAATAAGGGTGAATATTACAAATATACGCAAACAGTAACAGTGAAGACATATGTACATATGTATTTTTTTATAAGTGAGTTAACACCGTCCAACAAGGGCTTCATTATACTGGGCCTGTGCCAATCGGTAACTTTTTTCTCCGTGGTGGAAAAATTTG
>NW_023458563.1:14250061-14261211 GCF_013731165.1 Rhagoletis pomonella
CTAAAAGAACAGATCAGACAAGCCTATCACAAACTAAAAGATTTTCAAAAAAGATTTCATATTTCAAACCGAAATTATTAATAAATTAGTGCACAGATATAGTAATTTATTATTTTTTTAAATAAATCTTAGACTCTTGTCTACAAGTGTGTGTAAACGTTTTTTTTTTATTCGGGTCCCGCTTTTGGGCATAACAACCCAAAATCGTTGTACAAATAACTAAACCGTACACAAGAAACTGTTCCATGTAATTATTGCGTATTGTTATGACGCTTCTCATATATTTCATACAACATTGATAGAACCTTGGATTTAACGAACGAACCTAATCCTGTAACAAAATGAGACAAAATTAATAAAAAATCCGATTGAACTGGCAATTGACGACCTCACACAGCCGCTGTTTCCACTACCAGCACCATCGCAAGGATTCCAATTGTACTGAATTATACGGATTATAGCTGCTCCCGCTCCTCCGCACTAACTCCCGACTTCACTCCTTAATAGTTGCCTATGTTGCATTCGGTGCTGGCTAAATAATTTTCTTTTCGATCATTAATAGTTTTCTTTTCCAAGAATATTGATCTTTGCTGCACCGTCTATGACCCTAATTTCACTACCAGAAATATAACAAAACTTAAAACGAGTTTGGATGCCAATATGGAAATAACTTACCCATTTATTTTATCGCATAAATTTCTTCTAATGTATTTAATTTAATTTATTTAATGTAATTGTTTAAAAATTTTCTTCGCAAATCATATGGGAGTTACAAATGTCGTAGGTTGGCGAAAATCCTCCTTGATATACCCTCCAAGCGGGTGCCGACTGGGCAATGGGCATCGCTGCTTGCACCGCTGCGGCGGGATGGGTTTGCTCTTCTGCCGCAGTGGTGAAAGCAGGCGGGGCCTAGCTGCGGCCGAGGTATAAACTCTCCTGCCGCATCCAGTGGCGGACCGGATGGGTTCGCACTAGGCTGGCTAGGGGTGGGCATACTGAGGCCATTTGTAGGGAGTACCTGGCGGTAGGTATAAAACGCCCCCCTAATCCAGGGTGTCATGCGTCACCGTGCCCACTGGACGGTTTGCAGTCAGAGGGTTTTCCGACTGTATTCTAACGGCGCCTCCCGGATACCTGTCCGCCTCCGGGAGTAACGGTGGTATTGCTGCGGCATGGGGCTCTGCGTGGACGACCGTTTTTTTCCCTTTCCCTTTTTCCGGCCGCCGAAAGGCTTCTGCTTAGTAGGCGGCCAAAGAACCAGATGATGAATGTAACAAAACAAGCCTCGGAACCCTGCGCGGGTAGTGCCGCCACTGGACACGGCGAAGTTAAGTCCAATAAACCCACCATCTCGGGAACCACATCGACGGCGCCGAAGACAGGGCCTACATGGCCCAAACAGATTCGGCCCTCCGCAGAATCTGGAGGGAATGCTAAACCCCCAGAGGGAAAGCATACTTCCAGCGATACCGGCAAAACTATATCCTTCGAGGGAAAGTCGAGGCCGGTGGGAAAGCTGCGGACGGCCTCTCTCTCCACGCTCATCCCGGGCACATCCAACTCAAAGGGGGTAGTAACCGAACCCAAGTCCTCCACGGACAAGCCGGGAACTACTCTTGCGAGTAAAACAACAACCTGGGCAAACGACCTGGATCGGCGCCCCAGCTGCTCCAAAGCAGCGAAAATAATTCCGCCCTCCGTCAGTGCTCAGCGCGACCGAAGGGCAGCCCATAAGGTTATTAAAAGACTGGGCGTCATTCCACACGACCAGCTGACGGAGGAGCAAAAGGCCTCCCTCAAGTGGGCAATGGAAGTCTTCGCCGCCAGCGATAAGCGATCCTCCGGGAAGGGCGGTAAGGATAAACCATCCACTAAGGGGAACCCACGGAAGGACCTAGGCCAAAAGAGACAACGATCTCTGGGCGACACCGCGAGCGGATCCAAAAGGCATAGGACTTCCTCGCCCTCTGACCGTCCGCCCATGGCCGTGTCCACCACGAAGCCATTCAGGGAGGCCGCCAAAGAGCACCTCACGCTGGCGGTGTTGGACAAGGGCCATCCGGACGGCCACATCAGTACGGACAATTGGAAGTCCGTACTGATGGGTCTATGCAGAGTGTATAAGGGGATACTCAAGAAGTATTCCGGCCCTGCACCAGTCGTCCGTGATGCTGGGTGGCATCAGGGGCGGGTAAAGCTGGTGGCGTGTGCGGATGAACGCGCGGTCCGGCTTTACATGGAAGCGATCTCCACGGTTGGACAGCTGTGGCCCGGGGCAGACTTAGTTGCTGTTCACAGGGATGCAATCCCCAAAAGGCCGCGAGCCTGCGCCTGGGTCCCAGCTGAACCATCAAAGCCAGAGGAGATTCTTGACTTTATCCGACTGGGCAACGAAGGACTACCCACAAGTGATTGGAAGATAGTCCGAGTTGGCGAGACCAAGCGGAAGCAGCGTTTTGTTGGCTTTGTCATCAACGATGCTTCCGTCCCAGTTCTCGAGGGTTGTGGTGGAGTAATAAGCTACGGCTTTTACTCCATCAAGTTAAAAATCCACCGGAAAACGGACCCAACAAGGGGAGGAGGCGGGCAACGTCTCGAGCGGGCCCGCTCCTCCAGATAACTCTACCGACGAAGAGGCCAACAACACAGGCAACGCCTCGAGCGGACCTGGCGCCACCGAGTCGGCATCGGTGGCAGACATCGCGGGGTCCACAGGAAACACCACGACTACCGCATCGGATACTGAGAGCGACATGAGCTCAGTATCTGCCTACGTAGGGTCGGTATACAGCCGGTGGGCAATGCTGAATAAGGACCAGCTTCTGGACTCCGAACTGGAGGAGGGGGTTAATGACGTCACAATCATTGCCGCCGCCGAACGGGAGGAGCTAGAAGCGATGGACATCACTGATTCTGAGGATGGTGCAGATCCTACAAATTAATCTGCACCATTCCAAGGCAGCCTCGGCTGCCCTTCTTCTTCGCCTCAGCAATAAAGCTGAGGACTTGATTCTAGTTCAAGAGCCTTGGCTCGTTGAACAAGGTTTGCGGACTGAACTCTGATGCCTACCAGGTTGTAACAGCTCCAGTAGCAGGTAGGATCAGAGCTTGCATTCTGATTAAAAAAGTATATTCTTATTTTTTACTCTCCCAATACAGCGACGAGGACACTGTCTGCATCAGCGTCCAGATGTAGGAGAGCGTGATCCGGCTGGCAACATCCTACATGGCCCACGACAGCCATGTTTTTCCACCCTACAGACTGGAAGAAGCTGTGGAGGAAGAAAATCGCAGGAAACTCCCGATCATAATAGGGGCAGACCCTAATTCGCATAACACGATCTGGGGCTCAAGCGACACCAACTCTCGAGGTGAGTGTTTACTTGACTTTGTTCTTTTATATAATCTTACTGTATGTAACCGCGGGCGCGACCCCACTCTTGTGACCTCTGTTAGAAGCGAATTGCTGGACATCACCCTTGTTTCAAGCGGTTTATCTGATCAGATAAGGGACTGTAAGGTGTCCAAAGAACACTCTTTCTCTGACCATCTCTACACTAGCTTTAAGCTCAATTTTAATCCTGCTCCTTTAACAGCATACAGGAACAAGAAGCGAACCGACTGGGCAAAGTATAAAAACACGCTGTCGGTCTCTCTACACAGATACGTTTCTCACGATTAGTCCTGCTGTTAAGATCTGATGAAGCGAGTCTCTCGAATACGAAGGTTGTTTCTCTCGGTGAGCTGGTCTCATCGTCAAAAATTTATGAAGCAGTGAACTTTGTGACAAATGCCTGTAATGCTGCTTTCAAAGCCTCCTGCCCAAGCACCCTCCCGAAGGATAAAAAGAAACCCCAGTGGTGGAATCCTGAGATTTCAGCACTGAGGCAGACCAGCAGGAGGCTCTTCAATCAAGCTAAACGACTTTGGCAACCATACAAAGACGCACTCAAAGTTTTCAAGAAGGCCATAAAGAGGGCGAAACGCGAATCTTGGCAAAACTTCTGCGACAACAAAGAAGAGAACTCTGAAGCCAACAGGCTGAGGAAAGTTCTCTCGAAATCCTCTTCAAGTATGAACTCTATACAGAAGCCTAACGGTGACTGGACGACATCATGTAGCGAATTGCTGGAGGTCCTTATGAGCACTCACTACCCGGGCTGCTCAGATGACACCTCAGTTTTTTCGCCCGGTCCTAGGACCTACTTGTCTCTGGGTGATACCGTTGGGGACATTGTAAGTGAGGAGAGGGGGGAATGGGCTTTAATGTCCTTTCAGCCCTACAAATCTCCTGGCCTTGACGGAATCTTTCCAGCTCAACTACAGGAAGCTAAGGACATACTGTATCCCATGCTTTCTCAGATCTGTACAGCCTGCCTAACACTGACTCACATGCCACACGAGTGGACAAAGGCAAAGGTTGTATTCATACCAAAAGGAGGCAAGGCCGCACATGAAACCGAACCGAAGGATTTCAGGCCTATAAGCCTCACCTCTTTCTTTCTCAAAACTCTAGAGAGGCTCATCGACGAATATATTCGACGGAATATTAAAGCTGACAGCCTCTCCTCGAATCAGCATGCATATTCCAAGGGGAAATCCGTGGAGACCGCACTCCATGAAATCGTAGCGACGATTGAAAAAGGATTGGCCTTAAAGGAATACACGCTAGGAGTTTTTCTCGATATCGAGGGTGCTTTCAACAACGTCTACCGGTAGTCTGTTGTTAACTCCCTTCTCATGGCGGGGGTGCAGCGAGGTCTGGTGTATTTTGTTGAGCTCCTTCTCGGAAAGAGAACTATTCTATCAGAACTGGGGGATGGTTCCATTACAAAATATGTGACCAGGGGCACTCCTCAAGGGGGCGTTCTCTCCCCTCTACTCTGGAATCTAACAGTGAACACCATACTTCTAAGCCTAAAGAGCACCGGTTGTCAAGTCATAGCGTACGCCGATGATATAGCAATCGTTGGAACGGGCAAACATCTTCAGGTCCTGAGTGAGTTATTGCAAAACGCACTCGGTCTGGTAAACATCTGGTCCAAGGAATGTTGACTTAGTGTCAATCCTGCCAAGACAGAAATAGTACTTTTCAAAAGGAAGTATAAAACTCCCTTATTTAAACCTCCCACCCTAAACGGAGTGGCACTTAATCTCTTAACCGAGGTGAAATACCTTGGTGTTATTCTGGACAGGAAGCTGGACTGAAAGCGAAACATTGAAGATCGATCCAGGAAGGCAAATACTGCCCTGTATGCCTGCAAGGCGGCTATAGGCAAAAAATGGGGAATAAAACCACATATAGTACACTGGATGTACACAGCTGTGATAAGATCCATCCTTTTCTACGGGGTCACCGTATGGTGGCCTGCGCTAAACAACACCGTATCCAGAGCCAAGGTGGAACGTGTGCAGAGGACGGCTGACATGCTCGTCACGGGAGCCCTGCCCACCACACCCACCAAATCTCTGGAAATAATCTTAAATCTTCCACCTGTGGATCTCTTCGGAAAATTTCAGGCCGGCTGTAGTGCGGCCAGGCTAAATACAATACAGCCGTGGAGAGACCTCAGATTCGGGCACCCAAAAGTACTTGAAACTCTACCGGATAATCTACGACAAATAGATTATACCACCCCTCTACTCTGTTTAGATAACAAATTCCCCACAAGAATCCCAGAGAGTAACGAGTGGGAAAGGGTTCCAAGCTTAACAAAAGAGTGGGTAGCGGGATCTACTCTGGCGAACTCGCGCTAAATCTCAGTTTTCGCTTACCGGACCATTGTAGCGTTTTTCAAGCGGAATTAAACGCCATAATGGAGGCGGATCAGTGGCTTATAACCTCCGCCCCTCCAGGACGGCCTACCTCTATCTATTCTGACAGCCAGGCTGCTATCAAATCTCTCAATTCTAACGAATCAACGTCCAAAGTAGCCATAGAATGCAGGAAGACTCTCAACCTGCTGGCATCAAAATGCTCCCTTACTGTTGTATGGGTCCCTGGGCACAGGGACATCCCTGGCAATTGCCTAGCCGACGAGCTGGCAAGGGGGGGGGACGGAAATATCTGTAGTCAATTCTGCTCGGAATGCGGGCATACCTCTAACCTCCTGCAAACACAGACTAAAGGCGAAACTCGTTGAGGAGGTAAATATAAGATGGGCTGTGGAAACCACCTGCCATATTACCAGGCAAATATGGCCAAAGATTGATGTAAAGCGATCCATAGCTCTCACCCGGCTGGACCGCTCCTCTCTCAGATTAGTAGTCGGGGTAATCACCGGACACTGCCTGATGGGCACACACAACAGAAATCGATAGAAAAGCTGATTTGAAGCGCGTATCTATCACTTTCGCACCAAAGATTACCAACGGCCTCAAAACAGCATTCCAAAGAAATAACATGCAAACCCCAAATTGAAAAATCATTTGAATATCCTAAAAGACAGAACAGACAAAGCAGGCATTTCAGAATATCAAGTGATATCTGCGAAAAAAGGTACTATGGACCATGATTCAATAATACAAGGTTGAATAACCTGGCAGTTGTCTCGCTCCCGCATTCTGGCGGGCACAAGTGCAGCCGTTGCAAGTAAGTTTTGCCTGCTAGGATCTCTGTGTGATCGTCCACGTTTGGCTGGTGCAGTCCACTGGGAATTACAGCTGCAGCGATTTATTTGGTGAAGTGCAGCCGTTGCATACTTACAAGTAAGTATACCACCCCATAAAAGTGAAAGTGTAAATATCAATAAAGCTTTTTTCTTGTGCAGGTCAGAATCACTTTGTGTGTCCGTTTACGTTTGCTGGTGCAGGTATTTTCACCACTGCAACCTTTGGTTTGGTCGAGTGCAGCCTTTGCATACTTACAAGTAAGTATCGCGCCCTATAAAAGTAAATGTGCAAATATTAATAAAGATCTTTTCTTGTGCTGGTGAGGATCATTTTTGTGTCCGTCCACGTTCGCTGGTGGGGGTATTTTCACCACTGCAGCCTTTGGTCAAGTGGAGAATTTGCGTACTTAGAAGTTAGTATACTACCCCATAAAAGTGAAAGTGCATATATCAATAACGAGTTTTTCTTGTGCAGGTCAGGATCATTTGTGTGTCCGTCCACTAAATGTAATTCAATTTAAGATATTGAACATGTAATTTTTAAATGCAACAAATAAAATAATTTTTTAAAAGATCAATTTGTATATTATATATCAATTGCTTTTTTACTATTTGTATATTTCTTCATATCGCACACCGTCTTCAAAAAGTCACAACTCAAAATAATAAGTTTGTCAGAAAATGCGAGAAACTATTTCTTAGCACATGATAGTCATATGGGCTAGGGCGACTTTACCTTAGGTTTTTTTTTAACAAATTATAAAAAAAAATTGCTCCAGCTTTTGCTGACAGGCAAATAAAAGCTCTGTCTACATTTTAGCACATAATCTCAAAAATTCCCAATTTTGAGTTGTGACTCTTTTGAAGGCGGTTTGCGATGTTGTCCCTTTGAATAAAGGATTTGTTTGAATTCCATTAATTTTGTTTAATATATACTGAAATTTTAACGAAACCATGGTTTATTTTGAATATCTGGGAATATTTGTCGATATGAATTTTCTTGGTTAGAATTTTATGTAAATTATTTCAATGTATAAAGCTAAGTACGGAATTTTTAAGAAAATGGTCAAGTAATAAGCTGCTATTATTTCGCGTGTGTGAATAGTAGTGCCAAAGAAGTTTTGACATCTATATACAACCTGCTGTCTCATCTTTTTCTTCCGAAATAATGGAAATTTCTATTAAAACAAGGGTGCCTTGTACCCTTCACAAACAAACTTTAGCAAACCGTAGTAGAAAGCGTAGCAAATTTCTTAGGAACTTCGTACTGCTTAAGAAAATTTGGCTCAATAAGTTTTTATTGACCATTTCTTTACCGTTTTTTTTTATTCGTCGAACTAAGGAAATGTTTACAAATAATAACACAAAAACAGATTTGGGAAGGCATTGTGTTATTAAAGATATTAAAAACAATTTATCTCAAATGGGGAATAACGAATATTAAAAAAAATTAAAGCGGCCAGAGCAAATCTCTATTATTTGAGAATATCAAGCAACACTTGATTATCCGTTTTAATTTTTCAATACTTGAAATACTTAAATTGAATAAAAAATCCAACATTAAACTATACTTAAATTTTGTTGTTTTGCAAGCATATTTACCAAGTTTTAGTGCTTATCTAAACGCTTAAAATAGATTGTTTCTTGCTTATTTTCTTCGGCCCTGGCTATTAAAACATGTACACGACGAAAGAAAACTTAACGCCTACGAAAGCATGTATATTTGTAGTGACACATCGGCGATGAGTCTAGTCAAGGGGAACATTGAACCCGACTTGTTGTGTTTGCGCCGACGGCAGCCGCATTAGTTAAACAGCCCTATTATGGATTCCATCGGAATCCCGAAGTGGCAACGACGGGAAAATGCTATTAACAAATACGACGTGATCACGAAATACTCCAGCAAATTTCGAGATTCGAGAGATTGACATTTTTGATTCCGAGTGAAACGCAAGTTGGGCAGTTTTTCGTGAAAATACTATACGAACGCTTTTATTTATTGGAAGAAGTAATAAATAAACTGAAACCTACCAACTAATACAAAAACAAAAACAAATAGCCAAATAAGTAACTAAGTGGATATTTTACATTGAAGGAAATAAAAATGTAAGAAGTATTTATTAATGTTGGTAGAGCAAAAAATAAAAATATATTTTTCAACAGATCAAGGCCATTTAAAAAACGAATCTTTTCCTAGAACCCAAGCAGGAATTTGAGGAGAAATGCGCTTTCATAACAGGGTAGTGTTAAACCGATATGATACTGATAGAATATTTATGTTGGACCGTCCTATCAACTGAAGGAGCAGGCTCTTATCTCCTTTGTTTATTTATTTATTCATTTAAGTATAGATGGAAATTAATCACGTATAGGTTGATATTTTTCTTTACTAATGTACCTTAAGATGCAAAATAGAAATGAACTTCAATAATTTGTTTACAAAGCCCTAATAATACGTTGCCTTATTTGCATTGCTTCATAAGATAATTCCAAAATAATTTGCTCAGTATAACCTACAGCTGTTTCGACTGTTTTATGGCTTAGCCCTTAAACGTCTTGTACCACATCCAATACCTATTTCAACGCATTCTAATTTAAACGACAGTTGTTTAACAAACTACAAAATAAGATATTAATTGAATATCTGAATTTTATTACAGAAACTGACGCATTATCGTTATAACTGAAAGGTTGCGAGCAACCCGTGAACTCTTCTGATCAAACTTTAAACACCCCTTCTCTACTAAAAACGATGTCATCGCAATGAAATCCACTTTACTTTATTGAAATACTTCATTTTAAACTGCTCCTGTGGAAAAATCTGAATTTTTGTCCATTGCTACCAACAAAATAAGCAAAAAGCATCTGATTTCATTCAAAAATTTGGTAGCACCGATTCGAACTTAGTGCGCATTTTTGGCAACACTAACACGAAAACGTCGAAATTGCGAATAGTATTTTTCTCGAATTCGTGACGGGAGTTCCAGGCGCCCTAGATGAACGTATGCGGCTAGGTCTTAGCGATCAGGCTGCAGGCGATACGTGAGGTACCTAGAACAGGGGAAGACCCCCGAAGAGGCACGGAAACTGACACTTACCAGAACCAACCCCAAAGAAGACAGCAAGACCAATGATGATCAATGGCGTAAGCAGACCGCACCCGCGGACAAGCGGAAGAACGGGCATCACAGCCAGCAGATCGGGCATGATGAAAAATCGCGCAGTAAGACCGCACCCGCCGAAGAGCGGCCATCACGATGAAGAAACGCCCGGTCTGACCGCACCCGCCGATGAGCGGGCATCAAACTGGTAGAGCTACAGAGCCCGCACCACCTGAGAAGCGAGGTATCGGGCATCACAGAACCGTTGAGAAAAGCGGGAACCATCGCAGAGAGGAAAGACGCAGGGCAACACAGAAAAGGATGGGGGTATCGAGACCGCATCCGCTGTAAAGCGAAAGAGCGGACATATAACACCCCAAACTCCCAATCCAAAGAAACAGAGGGCGCTTGCACCCCTTTCAACATCGGGAACCGGGGGTAGGCACGTCGAGCAAGCAGCTTCGCGGTAGGGTGATGGACAGACGCATAACTACTCCGATGCTCTAAGGGGCGTCAGGCTGGCTGTGTTGCCCCAAAGCTACCCCGCGGAAGCCCAGATAAGCTCACTACCCTGCAGGACCCCATTATGGACGAAGTTTAAAGGGGTGGACGGATCCGCTGGCTTTCTGCGGAGTCTCCTCCCAACCAGGTATGCTCCTTGTGGACTGCAAGGACGAGATCACCGCAAAAGACGACGGCTCCCAAACTTCTGAGATGCTTCAAATTAGACGCAGATGTGCCAAATGAGTGTTCGGCATGCGAAGAGACACCCCACGACTCGAAACATGCCCCCTGTGGGCCGACCCTGTTGAGGCTGCACGCTTCTTGGGGCTCCCGTTAGTGGAGCTTGACGACAACGACTGAGATATTAACCCATCTGGGCGGGGTTGTTGTAGCCGCTACAACAACAACAACAACAACCACAACAACGGCTTTCGAACTAGGGAGTTGGAAGGGACCCACATTGTGCTCAAAAACGCGGGATGATATACCGCCTATGCACAATATGACGGTCTTCCTTTCGAGAAGCGCTGAAATATCGTCAGATTATGCTATAGGGCGGCTTAGGACTCAAAACCAGGGACTTAACACCACGGCGTGGGCGTCATCTCCAGCAGCATCGCGGACACCGGCCTACGATTGAATGTAGGCATAGATGAGGACTCGCATAATAGCGTCAGGAAAGCAGGTTACAGCGGGCCAACCTAACCCTCCCTCGGAACCCCAAAGCACCCATATGCGAGACGTAGCGGATCTTCCACAGGAACAGATCCCCTCCACACAAGAGCTGCTTGAGAGACTTGACCTTAAAGGGCTTGAGCTCGACAGATCAACCTGCACCATGCGATTGCAGCCTCGGCCGTAATTGCTAGCAGGTTTTCTACGGACGATCTGGTCATTATACTTATTCAAGAGCCGTGGACTTACATAGGCCAGG
>NW_023458563.1:14261221-14292959 GCF_013731165.1 Rhagoletis pomonella
GATCCGAAAATTGTCGCTAGCTAGTTACAAAACTTCCCCGCTAAAAGGTTTTTCTCGAAATTGAAAATTCTGAAGTTTGACCGAATTTATTACACTTCCAATGTTCCACTTTGAAGATCTGACACTTTTTTATCTGTCAGACCTCACCGACCGGTGCTAATTAATGAGGTAAAAAAGGCCAAATTCATGTTTAAATTATAGGTTAGAGTGGTAGTACGAATTTTAAAAGAAATTCTGTTTCTAATATAAAAGTACCTTGTGAGGCATTCCCTCTATGTCAAACCCAACGTTGTTGTTCCATTTCAAAGAAACTTGTATCTGGAAATATAGAAATTATAAGTAAAAACATAATTTCAGATAACTGCCACCATACCACGGTCGGATTTTTATGTGCACCAAAGAACCAAGGTGTTTTTTTCACAGAGCACTTTTGCAGCGTGATATTAGTATTGCGATAATTAATGGCTGTAATACTTTCTGTGGTAGGAATGAAAGAATTGGTTTCTTCATCACCAGATGGGTACGGAAGTGAGTAATTTAATAATCCATAATCATTATGATGTTTAGCGAGCTTATCAAGGCCCTTCAACTCATGTGCATTTCGGCGTTGGATGCATTCAGCCGTGTCTAAAAGTTCAGTATTTGAACATATGGAGTTGTTTGAATCATTTTCATTAAAACGTAAGTCCTGTATGTCAGAGTTTTTGTCGCCGTCTGCTCTTTTCTCATTTAACATTTCTATCTTAGGAAGTTTTTCAACACCTTTTGCTTCATTCTCATTCAAATTGTCAAGATTTAGTTGTTGTTGACAACGTATCATTTCATAATTTGTTAAGTCATGCGCAGTTTTTCTTGTAAATACGCGAGCGATGTGGAATGTAGGAGGTATGAGTGGCGGTGTTACGCTAACACTGGTATCCACTTCATTCCTATTTGAAATTAAGGGACTCTGTGAACGCAATTCAAATAACGATGCTGGATAGCTGGATCCCTGCTGAAGCGGAGAGTTGGTATCGATTTCACATATTTGCTCGGAATGTGTAAGATTATTGATATCGTGACTTATTTGATGTAGTGCATCATTAATTTTATCTGCTTGTAATGAGAAGTCGTCCGTATTCGTTGGCATATCTGTATTCATATTTCTTGTGATGATATTTGAATGGCACTTGTCGACATTAAATAACACTCGCGCTTCTTTAACTCTCAAGGGTTCCGATCCAAAAGATCTACGTTCATTGCGAATATATTTAGCAAATAAGCGCAGTTCTTTTGGGTATGGAGTTGGTGAACGCATTAAACGAATACCTCCATCAGCTTTGTTATTGTTTGTTAAGCTATTTTTGTTGATATTCTGAACAGTTTCTATTTTTGGGTTGTTATCAGTCTCGCACGCGAATTGGAAGTTGTACAATTTAGAATTAGGTGAAGTGCTCATAATAATGGCCTTTTCCGCAAAACAAATTCGACGTATTGGATAAGTGTTGGTAGCTAGTGGCTCGATCTGGTTTGGACAATCATAATCAGAATTTTCTGATGGCCGTTCATAAGTATCAGATTCCTTCAAATGCGCTGGAGATCGCCTTTCAAAATGGAGTGGGTACATACAGCTACCTGCTTGTGGCAACATAAAACAAGTTAGTTTTGATCTTGTATTGATGTCTAGATATTGTAAAGGAACGAGCGGTTGGGACTGATTATCACTTATCCACAGTGAAGATAAATTGATCAAGTTTAAAACAGAAAGAGGTAGTGTAGCGATATGATTATTAACTATATTCAGAACTTTGAGTTCAGAAAGTCTACCAATACTTTTTGGCAATTCAGATATCTTGTTTCGGCTTATGCTTAAGATCCTTAAATCGTTACAACTGCATATTTCATTTGGTAAGGAATGCAGATCATTATCATCGACAAAGAGGTAACGTAGTTTCCTTAACATTCCAATCGTAGATGGTAAACTGGTGAGTTGGTTGTGACTAAGTTCCAGTTCTTCTAGACTGTCCAAATTAGATATGCTATCAGGCAACTGATGCAACTCATTTGATGCACATTTCAAAGTGACTAGAGATTTCAACGAGCCAATACTAAATGGAAATGTATCTAAATTATTTGTGCACAAAGACAAGACCTCAATGTCCCGCCAGTTACTCATATCGTGTGGAAGAATACTAATATTATTACCAGATGCATCGAAATGTAAAATGTCGCGTAATTTCCCAACATTAGACGAAATTCTATTAATTTGGTTAAAGTCAATCCATAGTTCACGCAGCTGCTTCAATTCACCAACAACTTCCGGCTAAAAAAAATATGATGCTTTATTTTAGAGAGAAATAAAAAATAATATGTAGATGTCTTCGGCTATGCCGAAGGTAGTCACCTTTCACTAAAACCAAATTATAGCTCCTTAAAATAAACCGATTGAACTGATTTCAAAGCTCTCAACTATTCATGAAAGAAGGTGGTAGTTGAACAATTAATACTTAGTTAGGAAATCTTTTACCTTCTTATGAACGCGCTTTTCCTAGCAAAGTCAGTAGAATACGGCCCGAGAAGACGATTAGGAGGATGATCTCCTGGTAGTTTGAAAACGAGGAAGATAATAAGCTTGGTTTCCGCAGCTTCTAACCATATAAAGCAGATTTACTTTCACCCATACTGGTAACCGTCTTTCAAACGGCTATGCGATTGAAGTATTTTCTCCAATTTGTATTTCAAACGACGGGAAAGACTCGCATGAGACAGAAGGGCTTTCGACTGATCAGTCTATCTTCATTTCTACACAAGACACTTGAGCGCCTATTAGACGCGCACAGCAAACAAAACAAAACAGCGCTACATTCGCTAGCACACATAGTAGAGTAATCACTACACTATAAAGAATACCTTTTCAGGCATCAAAAACATCTTCCTAGAAGTTATAACCTCATAAATTCGAAATTGTGTGGATCATAAATTAAAAGACTTCCAGTAAGAAGTACGCCTTAGGGTGGGATAATCTCGCGACTAATGTGGAACGTAACTAACGACAGTACTATAGAACTCGAAGTCATTGGCGTTAAAGTGGGCGCTTTGCTGAGATGTGGATATAGCCTTCTCGTGCAGGCACCTTCTCTCCTTAAACTATGACGTTGAAGGATTGTCTGCAGTTCTGTTTAAGCAGTGTAAATCTTTAGTGTACCCATTACTGGAATCTTTGTTTAATAAATCTTTATTTTCGGGCACTTTTATAGATGACTGGAAATTGGCTTTTTTTTAAGAGTGGTAATAGAAATCATATTAGTAATTACAGACCAATCTTTTTTTTTTGAATGCATTATTCAAGATAAACTTTTATTCGCCGTTAAGAATTCAATGTCTGGAGTAGCTTTGCTTTAAACCGGGCCGTTCAACCGTGTCTAATTTAGCAGTCTTCTCAGACGACTGTTTAGCAGCTTTTCAATCAGCGATTCAGGTGTAGACATACCGACTTCTCAAAGGCCTTCGATAGGGTTTCTCAAGTTATCATTTTAAAAAAAGTTAGCCTGCACAGGCTTCCCTTCAGTCTTCCTGCATCTTAATTACACAATCGCCGTTGCGCCGTAGTTGTCGACAATGTTTAGTCTTTACCTTTCGCTACAAGCTCACTGGTCCCGCAAGGTAGCATCCTGGGTCTACTCTTTTTTGTGTTATTTATTAATGATACTAGTCCTTGTTCTCTTTGTCAAAGTTTCTGCTTTACATGTTTCCCCTACAGCGTTATAATGAAATAAAAGACCTGGGAATAATCTTTTACTCTAAGTTAACATTTTCCGATTACATTACCCCTTATTTTAACTAAATCATATGCCACGTTTGCTTTTGTAAGGCGTCATAGTGCAGAATTCACTGACACGTATACACTGAAAAACTCCTGTATACGGCATTTGTGCGTTACAGGTTCGATACGCGTTTATTTGGTCTCCTTACTATACGAATTATATTACCAGAATTTATCGGATCCAGAAAGTATTCTTACGCTCTGCTCTACGTAACTTACGCTTCTCGGATCCTATCCTCGCCTATTTGTCGAGATGCATATTAATGACACTGTTATCCTTACAGAGTACGAGAGTAATTCTGTCATTATCTTTAGTTTTCGATATAGTCCGTGGTGTTGTTGTCTGCCCCTAGAGAGGATTCTCTTTAATAATCCAGCTGGACCTCTTTGGTGCTCAGAGTTTTTCTATGTTGGTGTTTTTAAGACTCTGTAAGCGCAGAACGCTCCCATTACTAGGGCCTTAACTGAGTTCAATAGAATCTATGAACTCTTGGATATTGATTTTTCATTTTCAATAAATCGCTTTATAAACTCGTTGAATCTTTTTTATAAGTAGTTTTGTTTACTCTTATTATTAATTGTATTCAAACTGTGTTCTAACTAGTCTATAAGAATTTCCACTGTATTCATTGCCTAATGAAATGAAATAAAGAAAAAAGAACTAGGCGCAAGCCCTGCAAAAGCAGATTTGCTGCTATTCAACAGAAGTCGCAAAATACACGAGCTCAGCGAAATTTCTGTATCTTTGGGGCAACCTTACCTTAATAATAATAATCCCAACGGGTTTTACCCTCCATTCCCGCTCATCCGCACGAGGGGCGCAGTCCGCATGACGTACGGAACCACTATTTTCAATTTTTGTGTCGAGATCTAAAACTGTTCAGCTACAGAACTAAATTCATCAGCTGATTTTATGTATTTATGTTAATAATTCATTTATTGAGAAAGGAGAGTACCGTTTTCTTAATACTGAAAAGCGGATCTGATATATCAAACGTGCTGGAATGAGAGTTAAAATCCTGGCATAAGCAAAGGAGTGGGTCGTGCAATTCCAAATTAGTTTTAAAAGCTTTCAGAAATAGGGAACAAAAGTGTCTTGATACCCGGGAGGGAACATTAATAGTAATAGGCTCGTTGGTCTTATATGTATATAGAAACCCTTTTCACCAGAGACAGTAAATAGCTGCTTTTACATTATAAAATCAAAAGCATATTTATTTATTGTACCTTTTTTAAAATTCTTTCTCATCGTAAAACATAATATTCAAATATCCTTAAGGCTGTTTTTATAGAATTTATTATATAGTTTATTGTTTGTTATATATATTTATAATTATAATTTTATTATATTTATTATTATATATTTATTTATTTATATATTATACATATATGTATATTATATATAATATTATTATATTGAGCAAAATATACCGATTACAATACGTAAGATGACTTACGAGCGTAAATGAACTCTACGAGTGACCTGCAGCCGGATTCGGACATTCGCTATCGCTAATTTTGACCGCCAAAAATCTCCCAAAGCCAAACAACGTGCAATATCTACTTAAACACCCGTTATACTGCCAGATTTGGGTGATCACACATTACATTTGTTACTTTTCTGTGTTGTATACTTTTGGGCCCCACTGCTATTTGGAGAAATCGAAAATTTAGCATAGCGATTGTCAGAATTCCACAATTTTCACATGGCTATACTTTTCTCATTATTTTTGGAGCAATTTTGGATCTTAATATGAAATTAGAAGGCACAGTTTTACTTTTAAGTCAAAACTTTCAATATTACTTTTTGAGTTATTTTACTTAAGACAGAGTTTGTTCATACAAATGTAATGAAAGACTTTCATTTATGTGTCACCATCAAGGTGCACGCTACGTATCGGAGGAGAAGTTCGGCCAAACACTAACTAATGTGTAAGCGCCAATCTATTATTATTATTATTAGATATAAATGTATACAAAGCAAGACTCTCATAAAAACGTTAGCTCCGAAAAATCGTTTAAATCGAATAACGGAAAGACGTGCCTCAAAGGCCCTAAAGTTCAGCAAATTCATGGAATTTTTCACAATGTCGTCAAAATTGCCTATAAGTTAGTGGGAAATTTAATATGTTTTAATGGCACTTGGTGTAGTTAGGTCCCACGATGTCAAAAATGAAACCTTCCCTACTTGGAAAGTTATTGAGGTTTTTCCCACGAAAATTAAAATTTTCTGGGATCTCAGAAGTTAATTTTAGCCCAGTAAATTCAGATCAAATTGGTACGAAGAAAACAATTGTAGCGAACTTTTGATGCAGTTTACTTTTATTTGACACGTAGACCATGGATCTAGTCTTGCTCATAAATTTCATATGGGAACATTCCGCCATATTGGGTTTTAGGTTTTTTGGGATTCTTTGCGATTTGCAAGCTAATTTTGCATTTTTCCTAAAACCGGTTGAATTAAAATTTGTAGAGAATCTAATTACCGACATGTTTTATATACAAGGTTGTCAAAAAATTATTTTTTATTGTAAATTAGCAAAGTGCGAAAAATTTTTACGTTGTACAATTTCTGTTGAAAATACGTTACAGATTAAAATGCTTAAGTTGTAGAGAATTTAATTATCCATAACTTTTGTACGATAATTATTTTTGTGCGATGCTTAGATCACGACCGAGAACGTGCTAAACATAGCCATGTAAGGGAAGCGGCGTAAAATTCGTTTCCACATCACGTCAACCGGTACAGTACGATGGTCAAAATTCTATAGGACGGATTAAAAAGATTAAGGTCTTAATATTGTTACCTTACTTTTTGCTACCAAAAGTCGACCTACCTAATGTACCAAAGCAAGTGCACTTACCAGTGCCCAACAACAACAATACACAAGGGCCAACCAAATAAACAAATATACGCACAAAAAGGAAGTGACAAAAAAAATTGCAACCGGCTGACTCAGTGGTGACGGCATGGTTGCTTGAGGGGGAACAACAGGGCAATATACAAAATACTGAGGGCAAATGGAATTTAAAGCTGGACAACAACAATTTTATGAGGGAACGGCATCAACTATTAATATGT
Source organism: Rhagoletis pomonella (assembly GCF_013731165.1). Taxonomy (NCBI): domain Eukaryota; kingdom Metazoa; phylum Arthropoda; class Insecta; order Diptera; family Tephritidae; genus Rhagoletis; species Rhagoletis pomonella. The sequence continues at coordinate 14,268,106 of NW_023458563.1, forward strand.
ATGTAGCGAACTAACGTACAAATATCACTACTAGGGCGAGCCTAAAATTACAAGACAAATCACTGAGTATTTAAATGCGGCCCAAAAGTATTAAACGACAAAACAGAAGATTCTACGCAACAAAAATGCAAAAACAAAACCTTGTTTTTTGGAGCACCCGAGGTGATGTCCAACCAAAAGGTTACGAACCCACTCGCAATACCGCCCAGGCTGCCAGGGGTAACTTTAACCCGCCAAGTGGCTGGGCTCTGCGTGCGGGATGTTAAAAGGAAGGGATAGGGAACACAATAGGGGAAAACTACCGACAACTCTACTAGCCAAATACAGGCAACAACACAAAGGATACTTACGCTGTGGTCTGAGTGTGCGTCGAGGCTAAGTGCCTTTGCTGGCACTTTTCAGAACTATCTCAAACACTGTACCACGACTGGTACCAACACACCTATTTTTATGAATATCCGATCACTCTAAATACAATTTCGCACACAATAGGGATGTTTCGCTCTTCAATGCTCAGTTAGTTCCGCCCCGGCGCGCAGATACAAGTTGGGCCGCAACCTACGACCTGGTCTGCAAAACCATCGGGCCTCAGTGCTGGTGTTGTTGTTGCCCGATCAATTGGCGCCGGCCCGTTAATTCTTAAAACGAATTAGACGCTTTGGCGGTCGCTACCACGGCGCACACAAGCTTTCCCATTGCCATCATTCGACAGAAAACAACAGTGCCGCGATAAGAGAAAAAGGCGACGCCCCTATTGTGGGTTTTCGCGTCATCTCTTCCTACCCTTTTACTATTTACTTTAATGAAGACGTTTGCCCAGTGTGTTAGCACACCGCCGACAATCATCTATTTTGCTCTTCAACCTGAGCTTTAATTTACTCAACTAGTTTCCGGTAGAGTTTGCTCCTATCGGTTGGAGTGAAAGGAAATAAGGGTAAAACGAAGGAATATACAAAAAATACTTTGTTGCGGCCAGTACGCGACAACTCCACCCCTTCCTCATTGAAAAGAAAGCAAAGCTTTCTTTTGTCTACAAACTTGACCTACTTATCCCTATAAGGCCTCAATTATTTGACGTTCCACATCCCTTTTTCGCGACCTGTATCGTCTACCAGGACATATGTATATGATGACAACTTCTCCTTAACAATAAAAGGCCATCTTTATTTCGGCGCTGACTTCGCCGCGTAATTATATGCTGCATCCGATAATACCAAATTCTTCCTCCAAACTAATTCTCCCGGCACATACTGAACATCCCGTCTTCTAAGATTATGCTGCCTGGCTAACTTCGCAGTGAACTCTTTAAACCTAGTTCTTACTATACGCTTAATATCTTCGAGCCTCCTTGCTCTCTTCTGGCAACTAACCTTCTCCTGGTCTCCTAATGATTCAATGTATTCCCTACTACCTTCTAACGCCATTTCCCTACCAAAATTAACAAAATATGGCGTGGCTCCTAAAACTTCGTGCTGTGCTGACCTAATGCAGCAAGCTACCTTAGCTAATTTCTGATCCCATGAACGCTGATTCTCCGATACGTAAGCCCTAAGCGTAGTTTTTTAATCTGATTTATCCTCTCAGCCGGGTTAGCCTGCGGATGGTAGTATGCGGTCCGTTGTCGCAGACCACCGACCGAGGGACACCAAGTAAAAGAAAAACCTTGTCCTCCAAAATCTTACAGACGCTCTTCGCCGTAGCCGTCCGCAGGGGAAATAGAAGCGGAAATTTAGAAAAATAGTCTACAACGGTTAAAATGTATTGGTAGCCCTGGGACGACTTAACCAATGGGTCTACCAAGTCAACACAAATCATTTCCCAAGGCTCGACTGCCTTGGACCTCTAGACCATACCCCCAGCTGGCTGTGAATTATCAGGCTTAACCTGCTGACAAACTTTGCAATTCCTCATATACTTCGCTATATCCGCATTCATATGCGGCCAATAAAATTTTTGGGCAACCCTAGCGAAAGTTTTTCTGACACCCATATGACCGGCCGACGGATCATCATGGCATTTCTTCAGAACCTCCAACCATTCCTCGCGCCCTAGAACCTTTTTCCAGTCCGACGAATTTCCATAAATGGAGGGGAACTTCGACCTAACGAACTTGTAGAGGTAGCCCCCTTCTACTCTCCACGCTGGGTATGCAAGGGGTTCATTTTCAACAGACCGAATCATTTTCAACAACCAAGGGTCACTGGTAAAAGTTTCAGAAACAACCGGTACACTCCGGGACAACATATCCGGAACCACATGTTCCTTGTCCTTTCGGTGGACGATTTCAAAATCGTACTGCTGAAGCTTCAAAGCCTAACGCGCCAACCTACCACAGGGATCCTTCAAATTATTTAACCTGAACATATGGTCCCAATTTCTCAACCGCCCACAGGACCGCTAGACACTCCTTCTCTGTAGTTGAATAATTTTTCTAGTTCTTATTCAGAGACCTGCTCAAATATGCTATAACCCTCTCACCGTCCTCAATTCCCTGAGTCAACACTGCTCGTATACCGAAATCAGACGCGTCTGTCTGGATTGTGAAAGGCATTCCTTCGCCTCCCTAAAGCTCCTTTCACAATATTCGTTCCACTCGGTGAGGGGCCTAACTAATTCCGCGAAATCTTTTATAAATCTACGGTACCAGGACACTGTACCTATAAAAGACCTAACCCGCTTGGCATTTTTGGGTCTCTCGATGTTAACCATCGCCTCTACCTTCTCGGGATCTACATGTAGACCGTGTTTGTCTACCACGTAGCCTAAATATTTTAACTCCGACCTACAAAAATTGCATTTGGTCCTGTTCAACATAAGACCCGCTTTAGCTAACCTATCTAAAACTACTTGACCTAATCTATAAATCTTTGCCCAGTCGCAGGTGCATTATGCAACCCATATGGCATTCTCCTAAACTGGAAGAGATCTCTTCCTGGTACCGTGGACGCTGTGAAGGGCCTCGACTGTTTCTCCACCGGCATTTACCAATACGCAGACTTAATGTCCAGGCTGGACAAGAACCTAGCGTCCCTTAGCCTTAGCGTCGCCGTAACATAAGGGAGGGGGTAGCTATGCTTCTCAGTGCATTTATTTAGAACCCCATAATCTACATAAAACCTATAAGACCCATCTTTCTTTCTAATCATCACTACCGAGGACGTCCAAGGACTAAGTGACTTCTCAATGACACCCTTGTTGTTGTTGTTGTTGTAGCGGCTACTAAGCCCCGTTCGGGGCGGACGCGTCTGTCTGGATTGTGAAAGGCATTCCTTCGCCTCCCTAAAGCTCCTTTCACAATCTTCGTTCCACTCGAATTTTCGTTTTTTTTTTTGTTAACTCGGTGAGAGGCCTAACTAATTCCGCGAAATCTTTTATAAATCTACGGTACCAGGACACTGTACCTATAAAAGACCTAACCCGCTTGGCATTTTTGGGTCTCTCGATGTTAACCATCGCCTGTACCTTCTCGGGATCTACGTGTAGACCGTGTTTGTCTACCACGTAGCCTAAATATTTTAACTCCGACCTACAAAAATTGCATTTGGTCCCGTTCAACATAAGACCCGCTTTAGCTAACCTATCTAAAACTACTTGCCAAATTTCCAAATGCTTCTCAAAATTATTCGCGACGATAATGATGTCGTCCAGGTAAACAAAGACCTGGGGCTCTAACTCTGGACCTATGACCGAATCTATAAATATTTGCCAAGTCGCAGGTGCATTATGCAACCCATATGGCATTCTCCTAAACTGGAAGAGATCTCTTCCTGAAGCGAGAAAGTTCGGAGAGGTAACCGTTTACTTTTGAGCACAAGTCATCAATTCCATTCCCAGACGCCATGATCGAACAATCGTCAGCATACGAGACTATATTAACACCCTCTGGTGGCTGAGGAAGCTTTGATATGTAATAATTAATAACAGTAGTGGGGACAGGACACCACCCTGTTTAATTTTACGTGGCTTGCTTGTTTTGTCTCTGAAGGTTACTGACGAGTGTCGACCACTCAGGTAATTCGCCGACCACCGCTTGAGTCCCCGTGGGAGTGAGGAGGGCTCTATATCTTCTAGTAGCGTTGAATGGCTGACAGTGTCGAACGCCTTGGACAGGTCCAACGCTACTAGAATAGTTCTCTCACAGGGGCTGTTTCGGTTTAGGCCACGAGTTATCTGAGTGTTTATGGCGTTAAGTGCTGATGATGTACTATGCACTTTACGGAATCCATGTTGATTCTTCGCTGGGGTCAGGTGGTTCGTTAAGTACGGGAGCAGCAGGGCCTCGAGTGTCTTCGCTACCGGGGAAAGAAGAGTTATCGGGCGATAAGACTCTCCTTTGTTGGCTGGTTTCCCCGGTTTGAGCAGTGGGACCACTCTCCCCATTTTCCAGATGTCTGGAATGACGAGAGTGGCCATAGACAGGTTGAGGGCCTCCGTTAGGTACGCTACTCCCGCAGGACCCAAATTTTTCAGCATCAACATGCATATTCCGTCGGGTCCAATGGCTTTGCAGGCTTTCGCCTTCCCGATGGCTACCTTTACCTCACCGCTGGTGAAAACAAGAGGCGCACTAGGTTTTGGCATTTTGTGCAGCCTTCTGGTCACTCGACGTTTGGCTTCATCTACCGGAGGATGCAGAATGAACTGCCGGCTAAAATAGCTCGCGCATCTCTCCAGGTCCGACGAAGCGTGGTCACCAAAGTCTATCTCGACTCTGTCGTCGCGCTTCGTCGGGTTGGACAACGACCTCACGGTTGACCAAAGCTTGCTCACACCAGAGACGAAGTTGCAGGTCTTCAGATGCCCTTCCCATTTCTTCCGCTTATGTACGTTCACAAGTTGCCGAATCTCCGAATTGAGATCCCTAATACGGGGATTTCCGGGATCGGCCTGACGAAGGTTGTCGCGCTCATCAGCTAGAACAGCCGCTTCGGCAGGAAAATTCGGACGTGGATCCTTAATACATCCTGCTGGGATGAAGCGAGCTGCAGCAGCGGTGACAACCCTGCGGAACTTACGTTCACCTACGTGAACGTCGGTTGGTATGGGTAGTGCAGTGAAGGCGCCCTCAGTAACATCCGTGAAGCCTTTCCAGTCAGCTTTGGAAAGGTTGACATAAGTTCGGTGATCCACGGAAGCAAAGTCGGCAGGTTTATCAATCGAGATGACTATGGGCAGATGGTCTGATGTTAGAGTCAGCATAGGTCGCCATGATACGCTGTTTATCAGACCAGCGCTGACAATTGTTAGATCTGGCGAGCTGCAGCAGCTACCCATAATCCTGGTGGGTGCGTCGTCGTTCATTGTACAGAATGTCGAATCGTCTATCTGCTCAGCCAGATGTATTCCCCTACGATCATTTGACAGGCTTGAGTGCCAGAGATCGTGGTGCGCGTTAAAGTCACCAACTACCATACGGTTTTCACCTCTGAGTAGCGCACCTATTTCAGGGTGATATCCTGCCGGGCAGCTGGTGACAGGGGGTATGTATACGTTAAATATTTCGAGCTCAACATCGCCTGACCGGATAGCAATACCCTGACATTCTAGGATGGTATCCCTGCGGTTGATGTCTGCTTCAATGAGACGATATTGCACGGTGTGGTTCGTGATGAACGCTAAACCTCCACCATTATCTCGCTCGCGATCTCGACGGTGCACGTTGTATCCGGCGCAATTCAACAGGGTTGAATTGCCGTGCAACTTCGTCTCTTGGACCGCAGCTATTAATATTCCATGGCTTCCCATAAAGACAGTTATCTCCTCGATCTTGCTCTGGAGTCCGTTACAGTTAAATTGTAGCACCTTTGTGTGCCTTGGGAGACCGATTGTGATGTGTGGTTTTAAAGAGTTGTGTTGCCTGCCGGCCCCCTGCTGTACGTGCTGCAAAAGGGGGTGCTGCCTTGTGGTGGTGGTTGGCGGCGTCGCGGGGAGGGATGCGACGGGGCAGCACAGCAGGGGCCCACATAGTCACTCGTCCAATCTCGTGTGTTGCGAAGTCCTGAGCACGCCCTAAAGTGGCACCAGCCGAGGCAAGAGTTGCACTTGACTGATGTCACGTTACGGTATATTCTGAACTGACAAACAGAGCAGATTGTCGGAGGGGCTAGGAGTTGCCGGCGGCGGTGTGTGGGTGCTATTGTGTTCGTTTGTGTGTCTATTGTTGTATTCTGTTGGGGTGTGGGTGTGTTGATTGTGTGCTGCCCAGGCGGGTGGTGGTTTGCCGTGGAGGCGGTCCGGTTCGCACAGCATGGGGCCACGAACGACGTGGTCCATTGCCGGTGCGAACGCAGGCCCGAGCAGTTACGGAGGTGACTCCACCCGTCGCAGGCATTGCACCTGACCGAGGTGGAGTTTGTATGCAGTCGTCTCTGGCATACGCAGCAGGTGTAGATTTCTGGCCCTGGGTTTGACTCTATGCCAGCCCTGAGCAGAAGGGTGCGGAGAAGGTGTAGCCCTAGGATCGAGTAACGTTTGATGGATTTCGCCGACCTAAACGGGGTTAGATCGCCGAAACAACAGCCCTTGGTCGGGTAAAACCCGAGTCATTCCGGTACGTAGAACCGGCTGTCGTGGGAATGTGTCAGGCATATCTCTTAGTTCCTCGTCCATACGCGACTGTATGACGGGAGACACGGGGTAATAACGTTGTTTAACAGGTTCGACTCCTTCCTTGACCCTAAGCCTATGCTCGACAAGGTGGGTTCGACCTAACCCCTCTGGCATAGCCTTGAACGCACGGGTTATTTTCTCCTCTAAGGCCCTAGACTCTCTACTGCCTAGCTCGGAGTTGTCCACTATCGCCGCCAGCGACTCCTGTTCCGGTTGAGAAAAGACCCACCTCATCTACATTAAATACGGGATGATACCCGCCTTGGTCCAAAAATCGACACCAAGGATAAGACTCTAAGGCAAACCGGAGACTACGAGGCACTCCAGGAGGACCGACATGCCCTCCACCTCGATTGGCAACGAAACCGAACCTAAAACTGAAATATGGCCTCCATCCGCCAAAGTCACTTTTAAAGAGCTTGGTAAAGAAGACGCCCTAATGCCCCAAGAACTAAAAATACTCCATCCGAATTTGCCAATAACTGTCCTCGTCGCTCCAGAATCCAACAACGCTCGAAAAGTTGAACCAAACACTTTTATGTCTAAATACGGACGTTTATCGAAGATCTCCGCCACCAAAGAATACGCCAACCGAATGTTCGAATCACAAAAACCTACTGTAGTCAGCTGGGAGTTAGTAGGATTACTAACTCGCCCTTGATCGAACCGCTTACAATTAAAACAACGGGTATTAGGCCCCGCCCTAAACCCTTCGCTGTCCTTTGGATCCGAAACCGCTGCAACCTCTACATCCACCGAGGCATAGGCCAGGTCAGGCTCTAATAGACCCTTGGCCTTGTGACTCGGTGGGGGGACAAAAGCTTCGACCGACGACCTAACCGTTTCCAACTTCCTACCTAACGCGACCAGTTCCGCCACTGACCCCGGGGTAACTAGCCCCAACTGGGTCTGATAAAAAGGAAGAAGATTCGCCCTAATTATTCCTAACATCCTACTCTCAGACAACGGCTCCTGTAATCTGACAAACATTATTTTCATCGCCGCCACATACACTCCGTTGGACTCATTCGCTCCTGAGCCCGCCAGCGAATCGCTTCCATTAACAGGTCGTTGTAGTTGGACGGCAAAAACTCCAACTTTAGCTCCCTAACCAACTCATCCCAATTGCCAAACGAACGCCTAACCGACCTAAACCCAAAAAGCACTTTACCCGAAAACAGATCAACTGCACCGTGAAAGACTTGAGCCCTGGTCACACCGCGTGCCTCGCTCAACTCGTCGACCCTCTCTAAAAATGCATGGACCGACATGCCAGATTTTTCGCCGTCGAAGTGTACGCCCCACTTCGACAAGTTCTCAATATTTTGAGCCCCGACTGGCTCGACACGTTCGTACGCCCGCTCGCTGTTCACCACGATTGGTGCTGCTACCGGTTCCACCGCTGTATCTTACTCCCGATCCTCCGTTCGTTCCGAATCGTCTTTCTCACCGCCTGCCTCCTGCAGGTCGGCCAGGCGTAACAGCAATTTGCTCTTCAGCTCCATCTGCTGTGTCATCTCCGCGTCGTTGCTCGGTTTCGCGCGCCCGATCCTCGACAAACACTATTCAAGCTTAGTCATAGCTTTCGCCCAACAGTAAAGCTCCCAAAACAATTTAAAATAAAAAAAAAGTTTATACAAATTCGAAAAAATTAGATATAAATCCTAACACCAGTTATGGTTCCTTTTGGACCGTTTCGGGACCAGTCCTACTGAGTTAGCAACACCTCAGCTGACTACTGGGTTTTCAGTTGCCCTATACTGGCACAACAAGAAGACCCTATCACGCGATACAACAAAAGAGCCTATCACACAAAAACGCCGAACAAAAATAACATGCACTACTAATACGGCACAGCAAATGTGAAACAACAAAGAATAATGGCGCATTTACATGGTATGAAGCCATATGAACTGTTGATACGGAATTCAATGATATCGAGTGGGATGCATATAATAAATTTTTTCATATGAAAAGTTATGGGGAGATACTGTAAACATACTGTTGTGATACTGTTAAGCATATGAAATTATAGCAAGTTGAATTTTCATACATCTTCCCATAAAAAGTTTAACAGATGCAGAGATACCAAGGGGGGTTTTCCCCATTTTGATGCCGTTTTAATATAAAAACCCACCGAAAAGGAGGAAAGCGGCAACTCCGCCATTCACATACATGTCAAAAGTATGAATTTTAAAAATTAAAAACAATAAACAAACAAATTTAAAACAAAGAAATTCTTTGTACTAGAACTTTTTAAATTGAAGCCACTCACGTTTAGTGGACAATAAAAATACGAAGAACTATGATAAAAAACTTACAACAAGACATTACAGAACATTTTAATGAGTTTTATATCACGTTTAAGTAAAAATAAGCCTATATTTTACAAGCTGGCAAAGAAATGAAAATGTGTATTTTTTGTTGTTTACACAAAGACTTGCCAAATATACATATAAGTCAAAGTTATAGAAGGCATGTATACTTCTCCCTTTCATTTTTTCATACAGTTTATGCTTCTTTCTGGCTTTTACAAAAATGCAGAGGTACCGCACTTATTTCGGTACAATATGATCGTAATGTATTTTCAATTCGAAATCAAACAAAAACATCCCACGAAAATGTTTGCGATTTTAGAACCGTTAGTGAATATTTGCAAACTACTGCAAATAATAGAGTGCCATATCTTACAAAGATCAGAGTATTAACGAAACAAACAAGCATTTTATGGCTTCATGTTTCCTTCAAACCGCATTGCTATTTTTTCTAACTTTTCCTTTTGTTTAGCGCTGTAACCTATTATTATATCTTTTAATTTATACATGTGAACTATTTTCAATGAGCATTTTTTCATTTGCCCCAGAATTTTGGGTACATTTTCTTATAGTACCTCTCATTCTTTTTTATATTACATATATACACTCCGAAGTTCGGGATAATATTTTTAATATACCAGCAATATATGTAAAAGTAGTGGCGGCTGCTGTAGAGCATTACGCAGAGCCTGAGTTCAAGTCCCAGTTTTTCTAATAGTGGTTGTCCCTCTGTTGGTAATAGTAAACCTCCGAGTGTATTCTGTCATGGAAACAACTTCTCATTAAAATACAATTGCCGGTCGGAGTCGGCGTAAAACTGTCCTTTACTTTGTGTGACAAAACCACGCACGCCGCATATCGGAGGAGAAGCTAGGCCAAACACATATTGTTCAAGCGATATACATATTCGTCGTTTAAAGAACAAAAGCGCGTATCGTGGTTCTGCAAAACCTCGGAACTGAAATTTGTGCCAAAAAAGATATTTGGTCATCGGAAGCTCCTGACATCAAGCCCTTAGCCATTTATAATAAAATATCGATATAATAAAATATCGACTTAGACATAAGAAGAGAAGATTATTAAATTTAAAAGAGAGAACCGTTTTTAAAATTTAGGCAACCTCCCATACGAGGTTTTGCATTTCCTTGATGCGCGGTTTTGTGCTTTAAACGAAGATATGTAGAAGTATTGCATACATATTTTGGTGCCTTTTCAAGTATAAAATCCACTGAGAAACGGAAGAAAACGGCATCCCTATGATTTCAACTTATTCCAAACGTTTCGTAAACAAGCAAACTGTTTTTCCACAAAGATGTTTAAATGGAAGCATTACAAATCCACAAGGCTTTATTGGCAGTAGGTCCTTTTTAAAGCACATTTAACAAAAAAATAAGCTTCTAGTTTCGAAGCTAGCACAAAATAAAATTTTTTTATTTGTTGTTTACAAAAAAAATATTGTCTAGTATACAAGTCAAAATTGTTAAATATATATCGCTTTCATTCATTTCTTCATAGAGTTGGTGCTTCTTTTATAGGAAAATTCATACGGCTTATGGACAGATTCATACCATGTAAATGCACCATAACCAAAATCTATAAATATACGTATGTATGTATATGAATGTATGTATATATTTGTGTGCAATAATTTTCACACAACACAGGGTGGAGCGGCCAATATACGTATGTACGTATGTATGTAAATATATTTACCACTAGGGTGGTCTCTTTTTAACCGACTTCCAAAAAAGGAGGAAGTTATCAGTTCGTCGGAATATTTTTTTTTTGTGTGTTACCGCATAACTTTGGACCACGTCAACCGATTTCGATAATCCTTTTTGCATCGGAAAGGTAGTTTCTCAGACGTGGTCCCATACTAATATGGTTAAGATCCGATTAGTGGATCATGAGATATATATATTTTTTTTTTGTATGAGAATTGAAGTCAGTTTTTTGTTTTGCTGAAAATTACTTGTTTAACTTTACTACTTTAGTTTATTATTATTTTTTTTATTAAAAATTCCGAAAATAGCTTACTTTATTATCCAATTTGAAGTTAAAATTGAAACAAAAGGCTCACCACAACAGATTAATTTGAAAAGTTTTCGTCAATGTTATTGTGGCTTGTTAACATTTTATTTTTTTAATATTTTTATTGAGCTTTATACCACGATTGTTTATTAGGAAAAATTGAAAAAGCAGCAAAGTCTAAGCGGTAGAAGTTTTCTTTTAACCTTTTTCTTTTCCGCGCGCTAAATCTTAACCACTACACTTATCTGGTATCCTCGATACGCTCGCCTGCGCTCAACAATTATCCGTCGGGTCCGTTCGCACCAAACACGAAAAAAAATCCGGATAGCCGATTCCGCGCCGCTAATACTCCGTCCCGTATTAGGAAAAAACGTCCGGCCACCTGCTATCAAAATAAAGAATAAAAAAAACAAACGAAAATTGAATTAAAGAAAAAATCAAACTTTTGCAATAAAAGGCCCCACGTGTTGGGCGCCAATTTGTCACCTTACTTTTTGCTACCAAAAGTCGACCTACCTAATGTACCAAAGCAAGTGCACTTACCAGTGCCCAACAACAATACACAAGGGCCAACCAAATAAACAAATATACGCACAAAAAGGACGTGACAAAAAAAATTGCAACTGGCTGACTCAGTGGAGACGGCGGGATTGCTTGAGGGGGAACAACAGGGCAATATACAAAACACTGAGGGCAAATGGAATTTAAAGCTGGACAACAACAATTTTATGAGGGAACGGCATCAACTATTAATATGTATGTAGCGAACTAACGTACAAATATCACTACTAGGGCGAGCCTAAAATTACAAGACAAATCACTGAGTATTTAAATGCAGCCCAAAAGTATTAAACGACAAAACAAAATATTCTACGCAACAAAAATGCAAAAACAAAACCATGCTTGTTGGTGCACCCGAGGTGAGGTCCAACCAAAAGGTTACGAACCCACTCGCAATACCACCCAAGCTGCCGGGGGTAACTTTAACCCGCCGAGTGACTGGGCTCTGGGTGCGGGATGCTAAAGGGATGGGATAGGGACCACGATAGGGAAAAACTACCCACAACTCTACTATCCAAATACTTGCAAAAACACAGATGATACTTATGCTGTGGTCGGGGTGTGCGTCGACCACTGGGTGCCGCTGCAGTGCTACGCCGCCCAAATCCGCTACTGACTCCGCGCTTTGCCGCCTCGACTGGGGCCACTTCTACATTTGCCTTTCCTACTACAGGCTAAGGGCCTCTCCTGGCACTTCACAAGGCTAATTCAAACAAACCACTGTACCGCGTCTGGTACCAAAACACTTTTCAATTATCTCGTAAAATCACACTAGCACTAATTCGCTCACAATAGGGATGGTTCCCTTCGCAATGCTCACTAGGTTCTGCCCCGGCGCGCAGCTACAAGTTGGGCCGTAAACTACGCGCCGGTCCGCAAAACCATCGGCCTCAGTGCTGGTGTTGTTGTTGTATCGCGTTGGCGATAAGAGAAAAGGCGACGCCCCTATTGTGGTTTTTCGCGTCATATCTTCTTCCTATACATTTTCTATTGGTCGGTATCGTTTTGGCGCGAACACCCCTAACGGAGACATTTCCCCAATGTGTTAGCACACCACCGACGATCAGCTGTTTTGCTCTTCAACCTAAGGTTTAAGTTACACAACTAGTTGCCGGTAGAATTCGCTCCTATCGGTTGGAGTGAAAAGAAATAAGGGTAAAACGGAGGAATACACAAAAGAAAACTTTGCTGCGGCCAGTCGTCGTTCATGAAGCAGAATGTCGAATCGTCTATCTGCTCAGCCAATAGGATTCCCCCACGATCATGTGCCAGGCCTGAGTGTCAAAGGGCATGGTGCGCATTGAAGTCACCTACTTCCATTCGGTTTTCACCTCTGAGTTAGCTTTATCAACATCACTTGTAATAGTATTTCCGTTTATAGTAAAATCAGGAAGGACCTCAATCTTTGCAGCCCTGTTTAGTAACTCGTTAACAATTTTCCATTCTTTCTTAGCATCGCCTTTTTTTCGTTGAATTCCTTTATATAGTAATTATTTTTTTGAGTTTTACGCTTCTCTTTTAACTACTGTACATAACTTCTTAAATTTCGATTTCAATTTCTTACTGTCCGGATTCTTTTTAATCTTTTTACGAAGCTTATTTTTCTGACGTACTTTTTTCCACAAGTCCAAAGTCATCCAAGGTTTTAACATTTTATCTTTTGAATCTAATTTTGTAAAAAGTTTGGAACACATTCTAGTCTACAGGGCTAATGTTTCGGTAAAAATGTCATATGCTTTTGAAGGATCAGATTCCTGGTAAACATTTTTCCATTCCTCAAACCTTAATCTTATATTTAATGCATCAAAGTAAATTTTCGAATATGTCACCTTATTTATTCCAAATGGTTTGCTGGAAACAAAGTTTAAAGCATATGCACGTTAGGCAGTGATCTGTGATTTCAAAATCATGTACTGAGCTACTTACACATAATTTTTGTGATTGCTTACATCGGAAGAATATGTGGTCAATATAAGTTACAGAGGTGTTCACTATCCGAGTTGGCTTATTTATACATGATTGTAGACCAAAAGATGACAAAAGTGTTAGATATTTACTTACAGAGGTAGAGCCCTGCAAAATATTTAGGTTCATATCACCTTTCACCACAAGATTATCTGATTTGTTGTGTTTCAGAAGACTTTCTAAGTCACTTAAAAAAACTTCAAGAGCATTCCCGTGGAACCGGTAAATGCATATAAACGTGAAGTTTTGATTATTTATTAGACAATTTACTTGTCGGCCGCTGTTGTGTAGTAGTAAGCAATGCGCGCTTCCACTCCGCAACGCCTGGGTTCAAGCCCTGGTCAAAGCAGCATCGGAAAAATATAGAGAAAAGGTTTTTTTGTCGGCCGCTGTTGTGTAGTGGTAAGCAGTGCGCGCTTCCACTCCGCAACGCCTGGGTTCAAGCCCTGGTCAAAGCAGCATCGGAAAAAAAAATATAGAAAGAAGGTTTTTTCTTAACAGCGGTCGTCCCTCGGCAGGCAATGGCAAACCTCCGAGTGTATTTCTGCCATGAAAAGCAGCTTCTCATAAAAAATACAATCGCCGTTCGGAGTCGGCGTAAAACTGTAGGTCCCTCCGCTTTGCGTGACATCAAGGTGCACGCCATAAATCGGAGGAGAACCTCGGCCAAACACTAACATATGTGTAAGCGCCAATCTATTATTATTATATAAATGTATATATATATAAATATTTGTATGCAATTAGTTTTCACACAACACAAGGTGGAGCGGCCAATACACGTATGTACGTCTTCTTCTTCTTAATTGGCGCTGTAACCGCCTAAGCGATTTTGGCCGAGTCCAAAACAGCACGCCAGTCATTTCTCTTCTGTGCTAACTGACGCCAATTGGAAATGCCAAGTGAAGCCAAGTCCTTCTCCACCTGGTCTTTCCAACGCAGAGGAGGCCTTCCTCTACCTCTGTTACCAGCATCGCGGCCCGCGTTGAATACTTTCAGAGCAGGTGCGTTTCTGTCCATCCGAACGACATGGCCAAGCCAGCGGAGCCGCTGAAATTTAATTCGCTGCACTATGTCTATATCGTTGTAAAGCTCATACAGCTCATCGTTAAATCGTCTGCGATATTCGCCATCTCCAACGCGTAAAGGTCCGTAAATCTTTCGCAGAATCTTTCTCTCGAAAACTCCAAGAGCCGCCTCATCAGATGTTTTCATTGTCCATGCTTCCGCGCCATACACCAGCACAGGCATGATGAGTGACTTATAGAGTGTGATCTTTGTACGACGAGAGAGGACTTTACTTCTCAATTGCCTACTCAGCCCAAAGTAGCACTTGTTGGCAAGAGTGATTCTCCGTTGGATTTCAAGGCTGACATTATTATTGGTGTTAATGCTGGTTCCCAAATAAACGAAGTCGTCTACTTTTTCAAACTTGTAACTGTCAACAGTGACGTGGGTGCCAAGACGCGTATGCTCTGACTGTTTGTGTGATGACAGGAGATACTTCGTTTTGTCCTCGTTCACCATCAGACCCATTCGCTTTGCTTCTCTTTCCAATCCCGAGAAGGCAGAACAGACGTAGCCCTTGTTTTTACCGATAATATCGATGTCGTCGGCATACGCCAGCAATTGTACGCTCTTATAAAGTATTGTGCCTGAGCGGTTCAGTTCTGCGGCTCTTATTATCTTCTCCAACATCAGATTAAAGAAATCACACGAAAGGGAGTCCCCTTGTCTGAAACCTCGTTTGGTATCAAACGGCTCGGAGAGGTCCTTCCCTATTCTAACGGAGCTGGTGGTATTGCTCAACGTCATTTTACACAGCCGTATTAGTTTCGCGGGGATACCAAATTCAGACATCGCGGCATAAAGGCAACTTCTCTTCGTGTTGTCGAAAGCGGCTTTGAAATCGACAAATAGATGGTGCGTGTCGATCCTATTCTCGCGGGTCTTTTCCAAGATTTGGCGTATTGTGAATACCTGATCTAAGGTGGATTTTCCAGGCCTAAAGCCACACTGATAAGGTCCAATCAGCTCGTTGACGGTGGGCTTCAGTCTTTCGCACAATACGCTCGATAAGACCTTGTAACCTATGCTTAGAAGGCTGATTCCGCGGTAGTTGGCGCGTATGGCGGGGTCGCCTTTCTTGTGGATTGGCCAGAGCACACTTAAATTCCAGTCGTCGGGCATGCGTTCATCTGACCATATTCTGCATACGAGCTGATGCATGCACCTCATCAGCTCCTCGCCGCCGTACTTGAATAGCTCGGCTGGCAGGCCGTCAGCTCCAGCAGCTTTGTTGTTTTTTCAGCCGCGTAATCGCTATTCGTACCTCGTCATAGTCAGGCGGTGGGACAGCTACTCCATCATCATCGACTGGGGACTCGGGTTCATCTTCTTCACTACTTTCAGCGCTGCTACCATTCAGTAGATTATAAAAGTGTTCCCTCCACAATTTAAGTATATTCTGGACATCGGTCACTAGGTCGCCATTTTTGTTCTTACAGGAGTTCGCCCCGGTCTTGAAACCTTCCGTAAGTCGCCTAACCCTCTGGTAGAATTTTCGGGCGTTCTTCCTGTCGGCCAGCATCTCAAGCTCTTCGCACTCACGTATTTCGGCCTCTCTCTTCTTATTGCGGCAAATACGTCTCGCTTCCTTCTTCAGTTCCCTATAACGGTCCCACATGGCTCGCGTTGCGCCCGATCGCAGCGTGGCCCTGTAGGCGGCATCTTTTTTCTCTGCGGCTTCTTGAAATTGCTCATCGTACCAGTTGTTCTTTCGGGCTCGCTGAAATCCAACTACTTCTTCGGCGGCGGTACTTAATGATCGGGAAATGTGGTTCCACTGCTCGCGTATGTCGGATTGTTGAAGAGTGCTCTCAGAGAGCAGGTGTGTGAGTCGAGTGGCGAATAAATTGGCCGTCTGTTGTGATTGCAGCTTTTCGACGTTAAGCTTTACTTGCATTGTTGGGCGCACATTTTTTGCTGCACAGAGGCGGGAGCGTATCTTGGCTACAACAAGATAGTGGTCCGAGTCGATGTTTGGCTCTCGGAGTGTACGTACGTCCAAAACGCTTGAAGCATGCCTTCCGTCTATCACAACATGATCGATTTGGTTTCTCGTTTTTCGATCTGGAGACAGCCATGTAGCTTGGTGGATGTTCTTATGCTGGAACCTAGTACTACATATTACCATATTTCGAGCCCCGGCGAAGTCGATCAGCCTCAGTCCGTTATCGGACGTTTCGTCGTGGAGGCTGAATTTTCCGACAGTGGCGCCAAAGATCTCTTCCTTGCCCACCTTAGCATTAAAATCGCCAAGCACGATTTGACATCGTGTCGGGGGCAGCGCTCATATGTACGTTCCAAGCGCTCATAGAAGAGATCCTTGGACGCCTCATCCTTCTCTTCCGTCGGGGCATGGGCGCAGATGAGCGAGATGTTGAAGAATCTAGCTTTGATGCGGATTGTGGCTAGACGTTCGTCCACCGGGGTGAACGCCAGTACTCGGCGACGGAGTCTCTCTCCTACCACGAATCCAACACCGAATTTACGCTCCTTTACGTGGCAACTGTAGTAGACGTCGCAAGGCTTCACGCTTACTTTTCCTTGCCCCGTCCATCGCATTTCTTGGATGGCGGTGATGTCAGCCTTTGTCTTCCCGAGGACATCAACCAGCCGGGCAGAGGCACCTTCCCCATTAAGGGTCCAGATATTCCAGGTGCATACCCTTAAATCATAGTCCTTTATACGTTTGCCGTGGTCGTCATCAGAAAAAGGGGGTCTCATCCGAGGCTGTTTTTTTTTTCTTTTCATTGGGCGGGGTTTTAACGTGGCAGGACCCAAACCCAGCGCACGCGAAGTTTTACCCCTTCTCACTTTAGCTTGCTCCCAAACGGGTGTTTGGTTGCTACCCAGAGGATACGTGGATATAAATATCCGGACGTTGTGAGCTGCGATTTGAACCGTACGCACAAGAATCGCTTCTGGCCACTCCCAGGTGAATGGCAGTCAAAAGTTTTCCACTTCTGCGCACGGAACCATCCTCCACGTATGTACGTATGTATGTAAATATATTCACCACTAGGGTGATCTTTTCTTTTTTAACTTAAATTATTAATTTATTATTTTTAATTAATTTGCTACGCTATGTATATCCTTTTTGTTACTTAAATTTCCACTTAATTTTTTTCGCGCACTAAAACTTAACCACTACACTTATCTGGTATCGTCGATACGCTCGCCTGCGTTCAACAATTATCCGTCGGGGTCCGTTCGCACCAAACACGAAAAAAAATCCGGATAGCCGATTCCGCTCCGATAATACTCCGTCCCGTATTATGAAAAAACGTCCGGCCACATGCTATCAAAATAATAAATAAAATAAAATTAACGAAAATTGAAGTAAGGAAAAAACCAAACTTTGCAATAAAAAGTTCCCACGTTGGGCGCCAATTTGTCACCTTACTTTTTGCTACCAAAAGTAGACCTACCTAATGTACCAAAGCAATGATTTTTGCACAGATGCGCAGCAGAATGATTTGCACAATGATTGTGTTGCATGGGGTTTTTTACGCTGAAAAAACCGAAAGGGGCGTACAGTGACACTGGTGGGCCAAATCTCAGGATTCAACAGCTTATCAATTGAAGTTTCCTCGACTCCAAGCTTGAAGTTGATGTATTTCAAGCTACTAGCTGAGGTTCCTTTCTTAATTAGTGAGTCGCACAATAAAGAGCTCTTTTTAATTCCAGTGTGGTTTTCAATGTACGCTTTCACATCATCTGTAGTTACCGACGGCATAAAAGAAGAGAGATGAATCCACCTTATCTGCGCAGCAACTTTCAATTCCGCATTTGTGTTAGAGCCAACAACACGCATTTCGTTCTTTCTATTGCCTTACCTACGTGTAACATTGACCCAATTGTATTTTTGTGCATCGGACTGTGAAGCAGCACTAGTTGTCATCTCCACATTAGACGAGTCCGAACGAAGGCCAGAGCTTCCCAACAAAATGCTCTCATGAGCGACTGTATTATTACCAGCCACACACATACCAACACTTGAACTGGGCAACGTAGAGAACTGCTCAGCGGACAGCATAGGCAAAGGAGACGATGAAATTTCGCCAGAGGCCGAGTAATTGTTGAGAGAGTGCTGATTGTTCGGTCGAGGATCATCAGCAGCAGCAGCTACACCCACACCATCACCTGTAGTAGGCAACGCAGGCAATTTTGTAGGCATGAGAGTTAATAAGGTTTTACCGACGGCATCAGCAGCAGCAGCTACACCCACACCATCACTTGTAGTAGGCAACGCAGGCAATTTTGTAGGCATCAGAGTTAACAAGGTTTTACCGACGGCCGATTGTTTGTTGGGAATTTGTACATTGTCAGGTTGAGGCGAAAACGCAGCAGCTGATAGAGCGTTATCAGCAGCAGTTGAAAAGCCATCAGTACGATCAAAAGAAAAAGGAGGGAGGGTAGAATTAGATGAATTTATTTCAACGATTGCTTCTTTACCCTCACCCAGCTTCTCCAAAGCAACACTAACAGCAGAACGTAGATCATTAACCTCAGTTGTTAGCAGACTTATCATGCCATCTTTTTCGCAAAGGTTTTTCTGCAAGGACAGGAGATCAGAATGCATGCTTTCCACTTTTTTTACCAGATTAATATTGCTTTCATGCAGCGCCGCAATGAGTTCTTGCAAACGCACATTCTCCGAGCGTAGTGACACAATTGCATTGAAAACCGAATCCAACGATATTAGTTGATTGTTGTTATTAGAATTCTCGTTGAGTTTACCAGAGGTAGCCGATTGTGACTTGGCAGCAGGAGCAGCAGTAGATTTAGCAGCCTTTGATTTGTTGTCGGCAGAGTTAGCCGATTGTGACTTGGCAGCAGTAGCAGCAGTAGATTTAGCAGCCTCTAATTTGTGGTCGGCTGGCCGATCACCATCAGCATAGGGCGGTGGAGGCGTACGAATAGACTCCCGGCGTGCATTAGCACAGCTGTCGCAATAGCAACTCTTTCCAGCGCTAAGTAGGAATTCAAGTTCGGATGAACGCATACCAACGTAAACGAAGTGGAAGAGCTCATTACACTTCGCGCACTGCACTTTAGATTGCAAGCGATCGAATTTTTGTCCACACGAACAAGGCATAATTAATTTGAAATTAAAATATATTGATTGGATTTTTAGATCACCCAAAGAGTCACTATCTCAGTATTTAATGCGATTTCGACATTGAAAAGGCAAGTAATTGATTGTAGTCAGTTAAATCACTATTACATATGTAGGTAGATTGAAATTTAAATTGCGGAGTGAAGAAAAATACGTCCACTCTAACCGACAGCTCAACTACTACGAAATTAACAAATATACGCGCAAAAAGGAAGTGAGAAAAAAAATTGCAACCGACTGACTCAGTGGAGACGGAGGGGTTGCTTGAGGGGGAACAACAAGGCAATATACAAAATACTTAGGGCAAATGAAATTTAAAGTTGGAATAACAACAATTGCATGAGGGACCGGCATCAACTATTAACAATTAGCAAACTACCTACAAATATGACTATTAGGGTGAGCCCAAAAACTATGGAACAAATCACTCAAAATTCAAGGCAACCCAAAGAACTATATGACAAAACAAACTAAAACAAAGAGTCAAAAACGCCAAAAACAAAACCTTGTTTGTTGGTGCAGCCGACGCGAGGTCCAACCAAAAGGTTACGAACCCACTCGCAATACCACCCAAGCTGCCGGGGGTAACTTTAACCCGCCTGAAAGGAAGGAATAGGGAACACAATAGGGGAAAACTACCGACAACTCTATTAAGCCAAATACAGGCAACAACACAGAGGATACTTATGCTGTGGTCGGGGTGTGCGTCGACAACTGGGTGCTCCTGCGGGGCTGGGCCGCCCAAATCCGATACCGACTCCGCGCTTTGCCACCTCGACTGGGACCAGTCTTAAAATTTTCCTATCCAACCAGGCTAAGTGCCTCTCCTGGCACTTCTCAAAACTATCACAAACACTGTACCGCGACTGGTACCAACACACATATTTTTATGAATATCCGATCACTCTAAATACAATTTCGCACACAATAGGGATCTTTCCCTGTTCAATGCTCCCTTAGTTCTACCCCGGCGCGCAGCTACAAGTTGGGCCGCAACCTACGCGCCGGTCCGCAAAACCATCGGGCCTCAGTGCTGGTGTTGCTGTTGCTCGATCAACTGGCGCCGGCCCGTTAATTCTTAAAACGAATTGAGCGCTTTGGCGGTCGCCACCACGGCGCACACAAACAACCACCATGGACTTTGCCATTGCCATCATTCGGTAAACAACACAAGTGCGGCGATAAGAGAAAAAGGCGACGCCCCTATTGTGGGTTTTCGCGTTATCTCTTCTTCCTACCCTTTTACTATTCTTCTTAATTACGAAAGAACATCTGTGCACTTCACAACGACATTTTATGACGTACATACTCAAATTTGAAACGAGTTGGGTTGGTGCTCTTTCATATGCGTGTTTTTTTAAATTTAGCAATTTTTTTTTAATTCTAAAATTTTGTTCCCTCAGTGCATTGATAAAGAGCAAGGCTGACTTCCAAAACGTAAATTTCTTTGCATACGTACAAAGTATAATGTTCCATAACGCCGAACTACAAAACTACAAAATATTGACAATGTATACTGTTCCAAAACGCATCTGGTTACCATTGTTGTTTTAGAAATGAAAAATTCAGAAAAATTTTTCATTGTGTAGTGCATTATTGATAGTCAAACCTAAGTGTAAGCCTAAGCTAGTTTATTGTAACCTGTTCAATTATTGTGAACGGGCCACTATAATAATCAAATGGCGAAAAGAGCGAATAAACGGCAATTGGCAATCGACATTTAAAGCGTGTGGACGTGCTTCACTACAACGTCAGGTGTGGTACGAGCCAAACTTAAATAAAAGAGTAAATTACTTCCGAATACTTCCGATTTAATAACTAAAGCTGCCGTAAAGAAAAATGGTTGATTAAAGTGCCGCGAAATGGAAAACAACGCGAAAAACAAAATTGCACAAGCGATTACGGACACGGGCGTCACTGTGCGTAAGTCAGCAACGGAGGAGGAAGTCAGGTCACTCCTACACGACATAGTGGGAGCACCACCGCGTTCTCAAAACATCCGCAGCGCTGATCCAGCACGCGGAGCCCCAGCAGCAGAATCGCAACAAGGCGCAAACAATGTGCGAAATCAGCAGCAAAAATCGCCGTGTAATCCTAACGGCGACAAGCCGTTAGGCGAGAGGAACGGTAGTAACGACGAAGGTGACATTGAAGGCGCACGTGGTACAGTACACGGCGACGATTTTAAGTTGGAGGAAGTACGCAGCGATAGGGATGCCGATATGGGGGTGAATACGCTGGATGAGTGCTTACAAATGCTGCGGCTTAAGAAAGCCTTAAATGACTTTCCCACATTCAATTGCAAAAAAAAACCAAATACATATAACTACTCGTTAACGGATATTGAAGTCTTAGTGCCAAAATTCAGTGGAGATGATGACAAAGATGTGCGTAAGTGGGTCGACGAATTCGAGTATGCAGCTAATACGTATGGGTGCGACGATGACCGGAAACTTCTGTTAGCACGTCAACTACTAACAGGGAGTGCAAAAATGCTCGCCGAAATTGTGCCACGTACATGGCGCGAACTGAAAACGCACTTAAGGGACGAATTTGCGAAAATTCCTAGCTACAGAGACACCGTAAAAACGCTTGAAGCTCCATCAGCGACAACGACTTGGTGGAGTTTATAGTTGAAGGTTTGCGAGACAAAACCGCATGCGTCTCAATTTTGTATTGCGTAACAACATTGACGGAGCTGAAAAAAATTTTACCCAAATACGAAAAATTGATTAGCAACGTGGGTGAGCAAGCAGCTAAAGCTGAACAACGAACGCAACAAATTAGAAGCTACACTTGCTCTGCATATGGACATTATTCAGCTGATTGTAAGAAACCTAGACGACAAAAGGGATCGTGCTTCATCTGCGGAGAGTCGAACCATCTACATGGCAGCTGCCCGAAGAAGGTTGTTTGTGCAGTTTACGAGGACGACCAGTGGGAAGAGGTTAACTTTAAGGAAATGGTGAGTGTTGCTTTGAATAAATCATTCAGAACGTATCCACAATTTAGTTTATTCCCTTGCATGTTCGATACTGGCAGTCCAACTAATTTCATAAAGAAGTCTTGGTTTAACGCAAATATACTCCAATACGCAGTTAAGCAGTTCACCCAATATAAAACCTTAAGAAATACAAATTTAAATTGTTTCAGGGAAATTAATTTACTTATGAAATATCGTTACATTGTGAAGTTTTTGAGTTTTTCAATTTTGGCGGACGACGCTATGCCGTGTCCAATAATCTTAGGAAGAGATTTTTTACGTTCATTCAAAATTTACCTTTGTATTAAATCAAAACAAATCGAAAACAATAAAAATAAATTGAATTCACAAAAAGATAAAACCATTGAAAATGCTACTTATTATGATAACGGAAATCCAAAAAATCTTTTAGAGGTCGACACATTTAAGGAAATCTGTAGCATCGAATTAAATAACGACGCAATAAATGTTAATCAAAGGTTACCGCTGGTCGCATTACCCGGTGGGCCCTAGAGTTCGAATATTTTAATTATACAATACAGGTTCCGTGCAGGAACAAAAATGGCTCACGTGGATGCCCTTAGTAGGTACCAAGCAGGACACAGACTTCCGATTTAAAAAGAGTCAGCTTGAGAAAGAACGGACTAGTCTACAAAAAGGATAAGGGCAACCTTTTATTTTATGTCCCTCAGGAATTGGAACAGGAAATAATACGAACCACCCACGAAAATATTGGACATCTCGGCATTAAGAAGTGTTATCAAAACATAAAGACGAATTATTGGTTTCCGGACATGAAAACTAAAATAAATAAGTTTACGAAAAATTGTATACGATGTATAATGTATTCGCCACCACTGAAAACAAATGAAAGGGTACTACGCAACATCCCAAAAGAACCCGTGCCGTTCCATACATTTCACATAGATCACCTAGGGCCGCTACCATCTTTGCAATCCAAGCGAAAACATATTTTAGTTATAGTAGACAGTTTTACAAATTATGTCAAATTGTACCCAGTGCTCACAACGAGCACGAAAGAAGTTAACGCGTCTCTCAGCAAATACTTCGAATACTATATTTGCCCTGACAGATGCATCACAGACAGGGGAAGTTGTTTTACTTCCAAAGACTTTTCCGAATTCATGGAAAGTAAAAATATACAGCACATTAAAGTCGCAGTCTAATCGCCACAAGCTAATGGCCAGGCGAGAGGGTTAACCGCGCCCTAGTTGGTATGCTCGCGAAATTCAGTGAACCAATCCAACATGCAGATTGGGTAAAACATATTGCCAAAATCGAGTTTGCTCTTAACAACACTGTTAACAGGTCTATCGGTATGACACCTAGTCAAGCATTATTTGGAGTAAGCCAGCGAGGCCCTCTGGTTAATAAACTGACAGAATACCTAGAGGATTGCCTTTCACAGAGGGCGAGGGATAATATAGAAACATTACGTTAGATTGCAAGCCAAAATATTGAAAAAGTACACCAATACAACCTAAAGCGTAGTGAGTTACGAAATATTACCGTGAATGAGTTTCAAGTAGGAGACTTTATAGTAATTAAGAACGTAGACACGACAGTAGGAACCAACAAGAAACTTCTGCCCAAGTTTAAGGGACCCTATGTGCTACATAAACGACTTCCGAATGATCGGTATGTTATCAGGGATATCGAAAACTGCCAGATCTCCCAGATCCCGTATGATGGGGTTGTAGAAGCATGCAATATTAAAATGTGGAAAACAAACTCTGAGAATCAAAGCAACGCTCAGCAATTATGTTAGCAAATTTAGATAGTATAGTCAATTAAAACTATAATAATCAAATGGCGAAAAGAGCGAATAAACGGCAATTGGCAATCGACATTTAAAGCGTGTGGACGTGTTTCACTATAATTGCTATATTTAATATTTAAAATATGCAATGTATATGGTTGCAATGTGTCGCAACTCTGCATATAAAAACAGTTTAAATACCGCAGTATAATAGTTTCCAAACATTGAATTGATACGTTTTGGAAGGCAACCCAACCTTCGACATCTGCGATATCTATCCAATCCGTTCTTTAGTATATATAATAACACTGTGCTCCGATCTTGAACTTTTTTCTTGAGAACAGGTTTTGATAGTTCATCGAAGGGATGTTGCGAATGTGGAATTTTAGACATCCGCGGATGCTAATGCGAATGTCAAGTATTTTT
>NW_023458563.1:14293059-14294603 GCF_013731165.1 Rhagoletis pomonella
CTAAAAGATTTTCACAAAATACAAACTGATCGGATATACATAAATAATGAAATCTTTTTTATTTCCGAGCTCAGCTGTCAAACACAAAAAATATCCACGAAATATTCATATTCTTTCATTTAAGGGGGTTTGGAGGGCCACTCCCCCTTCATTATTCACCCCCCACACAAAAATTGTTTTACAAATAACTAAACATTTCCCATTTCTTTTATAAAATTGAGATAATGCAATCAAAAAATGTAATGTTTTAGGGTAAATCCAAAACTTGCACGGTCAATTTAAGTGGGTGATCTATTGTCCATACTCCTTCCAAGGACCATCATGTATGTATAGTAGGCTGCGTCACCAAAAAAAGTTGCGGTTTTTGTGGCGGGATTACAAAAAAGACTTCTACCAAAATATTTCGAAAAAATATTGAGATTTACGTGAGCTGGACCGGTTTGAAAATACCTCTAAAAATTAAGTTTTTTGTGAATAAAAATAGTTTATTAAAGGATTTTTTGGAAAAAATCCCCTCAGATGACAAAAGTGTTTAAGCTTAAAAAATCTACATAAAAATATTACAAATTTGTATCACCGCAATCATAATAATGAGATTTATGATGCTGATTTTTAACTTGTATCAAAGATTTGTGTAAGAAAAACTTGAATAACTGCTCCGAAACTTTACCGATATAGACTTATTAGGTAGCAGTGGAAAGGTATTTTCTCACCCTTTTTATTTTTTTTTGCAAAAAAAACCATTCACGTCCCAATTTTTTCTTTATTTATTCTTAATTCAACATGAAATGACACTCGTTTATCTTGCCTTCCTCTTTCATACTTTGAATGAGCTTATTCCCAAAGAAATTAAAAGGGTGAGAAAATATCTTACCAATGATATCTCAGAAGTCTAAATTGGTAAGGTTTTGGCTGAGTTATTCAAGTTTTTCTTAAACCAGTCTTTAAAAAAAGTTCAAAAACAGCACCAAAAATCTCATTATTATGATTCCGTAGAAAATTTGTTTGAAATATTTTTATGCAATTTTTAAGCTTAAACTGTTTAGACATCTGAGGTAATTTTTTCTCAAAAACTATTTAAAAACACTGTTTTTATTAATAAAAAAGTTAATTTTTCAAATCGGTCCAGCTCACGTAAATCATAATATTTTTGCGAGATATTTTGGTGCAGGTCTTAAAATATAATAGATTTTATAATTCCAGTGGAAAAACAGTACCGATTTTTTTTTTTTGTATGGGGGTCACCCCATATATAGTGGCCCTGTGCCAATTGATAGAAAATAGAAAATTTTGACGGATCAAAGTAAAAATTTGACACTTCTCGTGGTGAATACGAACGTCAAAATTTTACCTAGCTCATGGGGCTAGGTAAAATTTTGACAGATTATAACCATGTATACACATAATATTGCTTGGCGGTAATAAGGAGTGAACATGAAAATGAAAGCTGAAACAGCATAAAAAAAGCGTACGTTACTTGCAAATTATAAAATAAACATAAATTTTAAGAATTTCAGCAACACACAAAAATAAAGCTTTCGCAC
>NW_023458563.1:14294703-14298509 GCF_013731165.1 Rhagoletis pomonella
TTTTTAACAAACAATTAGGTAAGTAAATTAAATTACTTAGGAAAAAATGGAACAGTTAGTAATTTTTAACAATATATACAATTAAAAAAAAAAACAACAAAATAGTGGACGAACTTTACAAAGGCAAACACATAAACTTCAGGGGAAAACAACAACTCACCTGCACTGCAGCCACGGCGCCCAGAATTTATGGCTTGCCAAAAATACACAAACCTGAAGTCCCCCTCCGTCCTATTATCTTTTCTATTATGGTCCCCTGTTACAACCTGTCCAAATACATTGGCGAGATGTTACAAAGATTAATTTCAGAAAAATTTAACGTCAAGAATGCTTTTAATCTTAAAGACAAGTTAACCAATATATATGTGTGTGATGAAGATGTATTAGTTTCGTTTGATGTCTTTTCCCTATTTACAAACATACCAACGACATTAGCTTCGAGAATATTATGAATAAGTGGGACCTAATTCAAAAAAAAAAAACTTCTATTCCAAAAAATAAATTTCACGAAATAATAGATTTTTGCCTAAAGAATAACAATTACGTTACGTTCAGCAACATATACGCTCAAACTTTTCGCATGCCCATGGGCAATCCCATTTCTCCAACAATCGCTGATATTATTATGGACAACCTACTGGAGAACACCATCACGGAGCTGAAAGGAAAATTTAATATTAACATCAAATTTATAACTAAATATGTGGACGACATCTTCGCTATTATCAAACGTAATGACGCGAATATTATTCTAGATCAGTGTCCGCCAAACACTTTCCTGGGAAACGAACTATGTATATACGGCCTCACATGTACACAATCGGCTTCTTACACGTACACAATCCGAACGTCAACAGAAAGAGTAGCAGAGCAACAAATTTTATTTAGTTGCATGCAAACAATAGGCGAAGCAGGTTGATGACGCATTTCCGTGCATTACCACCAACCCATTCTCATTTTTTATTTCATAACTAATACATTCTCATTTTAAGACTTCTCTTTTTGGCGGACACTGTTCTAGATACCCTTAACAATTTTCACAATAAACTCTAATTTACCATGGAAATTGAGAAAGACACAAAAATACCATTCTTAGACGTATGCTTTTACCGAGAAAAGCGAAATCTCCTTTTAGACTGGTACTCAAAACCAACCTTTTCTGGGCGCCTGATAAATTATTTTTCATCACAACCGAGAAAATATAAAATTAACACCGCAAAAAACTTAATCCACAAAGTACTGACGATAAGCCACACACTGTTCCATTACACTAATATAGAGAAAATAACCAATATCCTAAAAAGCAATAATTATCATGTCAAATTAATACACGAACTCATAAATCAGGAAACAATAAAAAACAGCAACCATCCAAACACAAAATCGAGTACGGAAACCACAAAAAGCGCAAAGAAATTCTAGAGTGTTACATACATTCCCAATCTTACTGATAACTTTGATCACAACAAAACAAAAACACAAAACACAACACTTGCATTTAAATCGAATTGCACCCTTTCGACAATATATACAAAAACAAAATGTCCAAATGTCCAGTCGATGTCCACCAACAAAACAACGTAGTCAACGAAATTAAATGCAAAGGAAAGGAAACTGAAACATCCGGAAAAGTTTATATCGGAACAACGAAGCGGCCTTTAGCTGTTCCACTAGGCGAACATAAGAAAACAGAAAAGCACATTTTAGAAAGTGGACACACAGCTGACTTCGCAAATACAAATATTATTGATAAAGAAAAACGAGAGCAAACCCGATACGCAATAGAGAGCCTTAGAATCATGCAAAAACGAGATATGACAATTAATAAGAAGGAAGACACAGACAACATTGCGGCCGCATACATTACTTGTTTATAAAAATAAAACTTTCAGTACGGACAAAACTACCACATCAGGTGGTATGGATATTTCTTTAGTGATTAAATTTTTAAGTATTTTTGTATATCAATGTTTGAATATCTAAATAATGTAAATTGGTTTGTCATTTAATTAAATTCGTTGTTGTATATGTACACATATTCATTTGTTTTTCGATTATTCGTTTTAACAGAGAAAATAAACAATACCCCTGAAGATGCTAGAAAAGTTTAAGCGAAATGGAATAATCTAATTTTATTTGCACCAAAGCTTAAAGATCAGACTAGCCTATAAACATAAAATTAAAAAATTTTTAATAATGTTTATTTTATTTAGTACTTGAGTTTATAAATTGGAACCTTATATGAAATAAAAAGTAATGAGAATTGCATCGGGACGGAAAATGTCGGATGTATCCTCCTGACTTTCATCTTCACTTGAAGAATCTAGCATAATGGCGAGATCGTTGTTTAAACAGCGTTTACAAGCCAAACCATATGTCTCAGGTTTTTCTAAAGCGTATTAAAACGAATTCTTCATTCTCATTCCTTTGGCTGTTTCAGAATTTGGGGAACCTGTACCGTCATCAGGGTTTTTTTTTTTTTAATTTAGATTTTGTAATTGATTTTTAATACTTTCTTCTGGGACTGGTTTTGCTATTTTGCAGGAATAAAAATTTTGAATGGGATCAGAATATTGTTATTTTTTTTAACACCCCGTTTTTTACAAGCATTTGAACTCAATCACGGATGATGAGGGTCTCAGATAGTCGGTAATTCTTACCTAATTAAAGGTCAGACTATAGCCGTTTCTCTTTATAGCCAGACTTTCTGAGATTTCTGCTGCAAATCCCTATTGAAGGAGCTTACCTTTGACTTTAAATAGCACAGAAGGGAGACGCAGGGGGAGAGTTTTACCACAGAGGTTTATAGCCAAGATTTCCAAAGTATATCGCTATGAAAAAAATATTGCCCGACAAATAAACAAAATTTGTGTTTTTTTAATTTTTGCTAAAAATAAATTTCCCAAAGAGTCCCATTTGAAATGAATGAAACGAATATATCTTTACCTTAATTCACAAAGGCCCTAACCAACACTTTTTTCGAAACTGCATTTGCTCACTTTTGGAAGGATATGTTATGCCACTTTTTAATATGCCCTATCCGTATGAATGATTTGATTTTTGTAATGTTTTTTGCTTCTCCTGTAAAATAACAAATTTGCTGGTTAGGGCCTTTGTGAATTAAGGTGACGGTATGTAACAGCAAAAGCAAATCAAAATGCAGGTCTTTAAAGCACAGAAAACAAAAAAAATATTATTAAAAGGACTATGTTCTCTTTGCCGTACGTCAAAGGTCAAGTAGAAGTGGGAACTTGTATGACTGCCCATTGATAGCTCGGTTATATAGCTTAAGAAATAATATGTTTAAAGCCATTTTTATCAAAGTTGACCCGTTTTGTTAAAGAAATACTACCACGACTAAAGGCCAAAAATATTGGCTACAAATTGTTATTTTGTTTGCCAGATATACGTTTTATCGGTGCACTTGCACAACATTCGCATTCGCAATAATCAATGCGGAGCGAATGTGAATGTTAAAATTAATGCGGAAGCGGAATATTCGCAACAACCCTGATTCATCGTACTTAATTAGCGCCTTCTAAATTCAATGGCGTCCCCGTTTTGCTGGATTGAATCCGGTTTCCGAGGTAATGGTAATTGAACATTTCATCTTTTTTTAAATAACTCTCTAAGGTTATATTTCTAAAATTTTGTACGTGACTGTTTTTTAATATTACTATTTCTGAAAATCACCGAAATCGGTTTGCTATAGCGAATAGCACCCATGTAACTGATTATTGATATAGTATTTTTTAGTATAAAGACTCGTACATGAACAATCAGTTGTATGGGAACTATATGTTATA
>NW_023458563.1:14301509-14302834 GCF_013731165.1 Rhagoletis pomonella
GATTTTACTGGAATTGAGTAAAGAAACGCAAATAATTACCCAAAAAAGGAAAGAGAAGTAACATTTCATGACAAATTTTGAATAACAAGTGTAAGAAAGGCAATTTTAGTGAAAATTAAGTATAAAAAATGTAAAAAATTAAAAAAAAATTATAATTATAAAAAAGGGGTAATAAGGGTATTTAAAAAGTTGTTTAGCTTTTAGACACCTTTCTGCGTAGGCGGCCTTCGGCCGCGCTTTAGAATTATAACCTTACCAAATAGAATTAATTAGGGTATGAATTTGTTTGTTTATGAATTTGTACAACGATTTTGGGTTGCTGTGCCCAAACGCGCGAATCGAATCAAAAACCTTTTACACACACTTGTAGACAACAGTTCACGCTTTATTACAAAAATAAAATTTACACCATCTGTGCACTAATTTATTAATAATGTCGGTTGGAAATATGCTGCAAAAAAAATATGTCCACGAAATATCTCTGTAAAAGGTGTTCAGCCCCTCTTCTTTAGCAAAACAGAAAGGAGAATTCTTCTTAGTGAGGGTTATAATCCCTAAGCGCGGCCGAAGGCCGCCTACGCAGAAAGTTGTTTTCTGCAAAAGTTGTTCAGCCCCTTTTCTTCGGCAACACAGAAAGGAGAACTCTACTTAGTGAGGGTTATAATCCCTAAGTGCGGCCGAAGGCCGCCTACGCAGAAAGGTGCTCTCTGCAGAAGGTTGTTGTTGTTGTTGTAGCGGCACTACTAAGCCCCGCCTGTTTCAGGTCTACATTCAATCATTGTCGTCAAGCTCAACTAACGGGAGGCCCAGGAAACGAGCTGTTTCGATGGGTTCGGACCAGAGGGAGAGGGGTGTTAGTTGAGTCGGATTGAGCTGGCATGTAAAGAGGTGGTTGGTGTCGTGGGGGGACTCTCCACATGCCGGGCACTCATTGGGGATATGGGGGTCGAGTCTGGACAGGTAGCTGTTAAGGCGGCTACAGTATCCAGACCGTAATTGAGCCAGGGTAACGCGGGTCTCTCGTGGCAGTTGAAGCTCCGTCTCTTCTACAGGTGGTGATTGGGCTCGTATTACGGCATTCATAGGTCGAGAGTCGAGGTAGGTATTAACTGACTCTCTATGAATGTCGTTTATGGCTCGTCTGTATGTCGTCGGGTCCAATGGTTGGTCTACGTACTGTTGGACTGCGCCCTTGTACACGAATAGGTGCCCCCTGACGTGCCTGGGCGGAAGCTGCTCCTGATGCAACGGTCTGTTAGGGTGTTCACTTCTGTGACACCCCATCAGAAATTGCTTACAGAGCATTTTGTTGTGTTCCCTGACGA
>NW_023458563.1:14302844-14303977 GCF_013731165.1 Rhagoletis pomonella
ATATATTTGCAATCAGGAGAACTCCCCCTACCCCCCATAGCCACCTTTTTTCTAAAATTTTCCCGTAATAAGAGCTTTTATTTACAAGAATGCAACTCACGATCACTGCAATTAAAACATAAACATGCTAAATTATTGAGAAAAAGTTGACAGCAAAACAAGATGCAGCACTTTTTAACATAAATCGATAATTAATTGAATCGCATTTATCGATATGTCAAAATAACGTCTAGTCCGCACCATAATAGGGAATTAACATGAGGCGATTTTTCAGGCGATTTTTAGTTGAAAGCAACAATCGCCTGGTGTAAACAGCCTTTCAACTAATCGCTTAAGGCCAAAACACAATAGCGCAGTGGCAGTGGCAGTGACAGTTTTTAAAATCAGCTGTTACTGCTAATATTGGCAGTCAATGCCGCAGCAAACACAATACGGCGTTGTCAGCGACTGCTTTTTTTGACATTCCCTTTTGTTTGTTTACATTTTTGTTGTTGCCTTTTAGGCTTCAGTGACATCAACAGATGTTGGCTGCGTTTCATTTATGTCAAATTCAGCATGCGAAGTTTGCTGCGATGAAGGCAGTGGCAGTGAATTTAGAATTTGGGCTAAACTGAGCAGTACTGCTAGCTGCCACTGCTGTATTGTGAGTCGCTTCATTGGACACCACACTTTCTAAAAAACAGCTGATTTCGAAAAACTGCAGCTGCCACTGCGTTATTGTATTTTGGGCTTTACAATGAAGTTGGTCGGCTACCTACTTTCGTTCAACTTTTGGTTTAACTAATCGCCTGTGAAAGTTGAATCATGTAAATTCCCTATAAGCTCGACTTGTACGAGACAGGAATTGTGTTTTCTTATTGGGGTTGGCAGCACTAATTTTATACTACTAGCACATAATCCAACTACTCAAGATCTGACAAGATGAAGCAAAAGAAAAAAGTAATTTCTGGTTGACGTTTTGACGGCGCCATGTTATTTTCTGTGAAAAGTAAACAAAGAATATGAAAACAAAGCATAAAGAAAAAAATGCAAGCAATGTTGTAGCAAATGTTTGTGCTAACCAATTTATTATTTTTGTACGTGTTTTTGCATCCAATCACCGCACCCTTCATTTTAATTACATTTGCACAAAA
>NW_023458563.1:14304077-14305778 GCF_013731165.1 Rhagoletis pomonella
TTTTTTTGAAAATCGCTTAAAAATGACTGAAGTAAACCACGGACAAAATACACATAAAGAAAGAAGCAAAACAGAAACAGCAAACTTCAAAATTATAAACGTCACAATTTTTTCTCAATTGCTATTACAAATGGCTGCTTCTCAACCGGTCAGATCTGTTCTAATTGGTTCATGCTACTAGCACTTGAACCAACGACTAAAGATCACCTAATCAGCCATCGTTGTATTTGTAATCGATTTTCAGAAAAAAGTTTTCGTAGCATTTTTAACGATTTTCGGTTTTGTTTACATCGTCTTCTACCTCTTCGTAGTGATTTTTTAGCGATTGAGGGCCGGTTGTTCAATGTCTGGTTATCACTACCACTACACTATCGACGATTTCGACATCATGCATGTAACATGCGATCGATAAAGCAGTAGTTGTGCTTAACCGGAGCTTCTACCTCCGATTTGTGCTAATCAGACATTGAACAACCGGCCCTGAATGTGTTTTCTGCAGCGATTTTAATTATAAATTTTGGTTTATTACATATTTATGATGTAAAATGAAGTGCTGTGTGATTGGAGTAAGTTTATGCGTATGTTTGGTTTGCCAAAAGGCTTAAGGGCCGGTTACTCAATGTCTGGTTAAAACTAATCTGCGGTTAAACATCGTTATCGACGTCTTCGACTCCATGCATACAACAGGGAGTCGGTAACGACGATAACTATGTTTAAACGGAGATAAGTGGTAACCAGACATTGAGTAACCGGCCCTAAATTTGGGTGAAAAGTGATTGCACGTTTGTGGCCAGAACGGTGGCATTGAAAAATCGACCCATGGTAATGATATGCGATTGTAAAACACTTTCAATCATGAAAACCATATTTTATGAACTTTTTTTTTGCTAATTTTCATCAAGTTTCACTTTGTATATTTTATAATTAATACCTATTTAATCGCACTCAATCACCGCGCCTTTTTCGTTTTCTTTGTTTGCTTTCTTTCTTAGGGCCGGCTACTGAATGTCCGGTTAACACGAATCTCCGGTAAAACATCGTTATCGACGTCTACGACTCCATGCATACAACAGGGAGTCGGTAACGTCGATAACTCTGTTTAACAGGGGATTAGCGTTAACCAGACATTGAGTAACCGGCCCTAAGGCAGATGTCGAAAACGCTCAGAAATATACTTTTTTCTGGCTTCTTTGATTAGGTGATCTTGTATTTTTGGTTCATGCTACTAGCACGAGGAAACGAAATTATAAAAATGAACACCCTTTGCTAGCGCTGCGTTTCTTTTTAGTTTATTTAATAATTTTATTATTATTTAAGCTATTCATATAACAGGTAGTCGGTTACGTCGATAAAGATGTTTAACCAGAGATTAGAGTTAACCAGACATTGAGTAACCGGGCCTAAGTGGGGAAAAGTATATTAAACGAAAGGCAGCATACGGCCCGTTAAGGTAGAACAAAACGAAAAAGTGGGCGTGGTCCGCCCTTTTTTCCTGATTTTACTGATACACATTTTTTTTGGTGCAAAATAATATTTTCGATGATATGGAGGGGTGAAGGGGGAATTTTCGAAAATTTAAAATGGCTATATTTCAAAAAATTCCTGACCGAATTTAAAAAAATCCCTTTTTTTTAATATACATATTAGTATACTTTATGTGGATAAATTTTGAGTAAAATCATTTAATGATTGCATGTGCAC
>NW_023458563.1:14305788-14307517 GCF_013731165.1 Rhagoletis pomonella
TATATCTATTCTATACTATTATATAAAATTGATTATATGGGCATTGTTTGTCACGGCTTATTTCTCAAATTACTAAACAGATTTTAATAATTTTTGTTTTAAAACGAAGCATTTGTAAAAGGAAACAGAGTGGCATACTTATTATGAGCGACGTGACTGCACACATAAACGTAGTTGAGCTAAACAACCCTATGGAAAATCTCAAGTTCTGAACTGGCGCGCTTCTAGTACATTTAGACCCAGTACTGGTTCGCGATAAATCTCTTTTGCATGCAAGCAACTGGCGAATTTAACATGGCGATGTCCTAGGAAGTGTCAATTGCCACCCGCTGCATCCCTTTTTCGATAATTCCGAACTAGTCCTAAATTCTATAGTTCCGAACCAGTTCTGAAATCGACAGACGAAAGAAAAAAATATCATGATTTTTCCATCTTTATGGTTCTTCCGTGTGTGCGATTTTAAGTTATTTTGGAAGAAATGCGTTTTCAATTTGAAATTAAACCTGTTTGAATGATTGTGAGAAATGTACGTTTACATACCTTTAGCTGTAGCTGAGTTTGCAGAGGTGCTCGCTGTTATTTCTTAGATTCCAGACGGTCCCAAGATGTTGAAATGTTAACACAAATTTTAGTTTTGTATTACCAAGCTATGAAACAGCATCTGCAAAGCGCAGAATAGAAGCGTATTTGAACGAAAAAGCCGCCGAGCGCATATCTATGTAAAGCAAACAAGCCCCCCGCTGCATCCCTTATTCGATAGTTCCGAACTTGTTCTTAATTCGACAAATAAGATCTAGTTCGTTCTGAATCCCTTTTTCTATAGTTCCGAACCATTCCATATGTCGAATTTAGGACTGGTTTTGAACTATAGAAAAGTTAATGCAGCGGGGGACAATTTCCAATTCCTATGACATCGCTGTGTTAAATTCGCCAGGTGTTTGCATGCAAAAGAGATTTATCGCGAACTAGTAGTGGTTCTAAATGTACTAGAAGCGCAACAGTTCAAAACTAGAGATTTTCCCTACAGGGTATATACATGTATCTATATACATATGTACGATTGCAAAGCATCGCTTCACACTCATGTGCAGTATGTGGTTGACACAACAAATTAAACATACGTATGTTTGTAAATATGAACATACATATGTATTTATGTATGTATGTACTTGTTTCCAAATAAAGTGTACATGGCAAGTATTATTTATATACTTTTTTAAAGGCTGGTATGCAGCTCTCAAGAAATCGGTCAAGAAAAATTGGCCATTATTTCGTGTGTGTGTCCAAGGAATTTTGACATTTTTGATACTTCACAGCCTGTTGCCTCACTCTTTCCTCAAGAAATAATGGAACGGGCATATATTTCTGTTGCAAACCTGGGTTGCCTTAAGCTCTTTTTTCACAAAAAACTTTAGAAAACCGTAGTAAAGAGCGTAGCAAATTTCTTAAGAACTGCGTACTGCCTGAAGCAAATTTGACTTAAGAAAATTTATTAGCCATTTCTTGTACATCATTTTGTATGGAATTTTAGCTTTTCTTAAGAACTGCATACAGGCCTTAAGATTGGTAAATTTATTCTCTGAAACCGTTTACCGACGTGAAAATTTGTGCATAGTACGAAACTGCTTTCAGTCTTTAATTTTTGCATTTTTGAAAAAGATTCTCCACAATGTCACTTTTTTAAAAGTGAGTTAAAGGATTAAATAAGTTTAGAAGCTGTTAGAAAAAA
>NW_023458563.1:14307617-14351489 GCF_013731165.1 Rhagoletis pomonella
TTCAGATTTTGAGTTGTTACGCTTTAACGTAACAAGTGCGATATGTTAAAACTATCAACAGATCTATGATTTTGTTCTCAGAGATAATGCCAACAGAGTATTGGGATTTCCTTTCACAAGCTGAAAGAATAAACAGTGTTACTTATGTACCTAGAACTGTGTTTGCCAGTGGTAATATTTGCGGTAATAAATTTTTCCGGCTACAAAATGTTCGGAAACATGTACAATACACCTGCCAGTTGGAAATTACTTGCTGCTAAATTTCCTAAAACTAATGAAACGATTATTTTTCTGCTTGACAGACGGGTAAAAAAAAATAAATTTGTTCCACAGCGCCACTAGTCGCATATTAAAAAAAAAAAGTCGTTTCGGCGCCACCAGTGGAGTTCTGACAATCGCGATGCTAAATTTCCGTCGCCAAATCTGACAGATAGAGCGGCATGTAACTACTTGTTGCATGTTGTTAGGTGCCAGGCTATTTTTTTTGGCGATCAAAATTAGCGACAGCGAACGTTGCAATCCAGCTTCAAGAAAACAACTTGGTACAGCAAATTCTTAAAAAATTTGGAAAACAAATAACTACGAAAACATCCCATATAACGGCAATTTAAAGATATAGGCAATCGATAAATCAATAACTGCGATAAATCAGTATCTACTGAAGCTAATTTACTCAAACAGGTCTATTCTGCACGTTACCGAAAATTTTGTAACTGGAAAATTTTATCACCAAAAAATTTTACCGGTTCTTGTCACCGCGATTCTAGGTACGTTGGTAATGCAGTTAAAATATTCAGCAATTCAGCAATACTTGTTACCAGCTTATGAGATGGTAACAATATTTATGTTAATGTCCCAATGGTTTAAAAAATGACAGGAACTTTATTTACCGGTTTCAAACCGGAACCGCCCACTTACGACCATATATATATGTGTGTATCTCGGTAACCGTTCTTCAGTTTGTACCAAACTCGGCATAAGTATTGTACTTTACACAAAAAAGCAAGAAAGTTCTGCTGGAACAAAATTCTGATTTTCTTTAATTCTTCTATTTCAAATTCTGGTTTTGAAAGTTCCGAATTTCGAAATTCTGTCTCACAAAATTTTACTTTTTGCACTTTCGCCTTTCGAAATTCTGCTTTTGAAAGTTCCGCATTCTGAAATTCTGTATCACAAAATTCTACTATTCAAACTTTCGCCTTTCAAAACTTTGCCCCCACCATATTCGCATCTTTGGCTTAATCTACATTTAGGAAAAACGTTCTAAACGGCTTAAAAATCCGTTATACTTAGCGGAATGTATAAAAATTCTTAGAGCGTGTTTTTACAATTAAAAAAATAAACTTTTATTATCAATATATAAAACAATATTTTATTTTAGTAAGTTAAAATTTTTTATGCAATTCTCCCTTAAAAAAACTTTACTTAAGCCATTTCTTTTTTAATAGTTCTAAGCTGATTATCTTTTTAATTACTTGTTTTTTTCTCACTTTCTTTCTTCTTCTAAATTCAATACAAGATTATAAAACTGGGGATAGCTTTCTCCAACAACTAGTTTTAGCCGGCGATGCCACCCTTCGCCACTGTTTTGCGTTTTGGAAAATGTACCTGTTGCCGATGCATTGCTTTCGTGTACTGACCGAAACTAAGAAGAATATTTCGGGTTATAATTATTTCTAGTAATATAATTCTCGTCAAACCAATTCAAAATACTGAATTACAAAATTCGGTGTTATAATGTAAACCTCAGTATATCCAGTAAAAAAACTGTGGTGAAGTCCTTTATGGGGATAAAGTTTCCAGAGGTGAAATTTTAGGTAGTAAACAATTTCTTACTTGCATGGTTGCTTTTCAGCACTCATGAAAGAAACTTAAGAAATGTTTGAAAAAAAAGTTCATATAGTACATAAATTTTTGAAATAAATACCATATAATGTATGAACTCTGGTTAATAATATCAAAAAATGTATTAGAACCACCATTTAATGTTATATTTGATACAAATTAATATTGCTGCCCCGAACGCTCTGCGCCTTGCCACTGAATAATAGATTTACTTAAAATTACATCCCTGGTCCTTGTTCTTTCTGTATCGCATCGTGGTGAATTCACATTTCTCAGAAATTTGACAACAAAACAAAACAAAGCGAGTATTTTATTTGCTAATTTTTGCGATTTCTATTGTTTAATGTAAATTTGTCTTTTTAGGATATGTCGAGCCAACAAAGAAGGCGCAGTTGGAAAATTTAGTAATTAGTAATGAAGTAGCAGGCATATTTGGAAAATTATGCCGATAAACAGGATGGAATTTGGGAAAGTAAGTGTATGGTTGCAGCATATCATGTATAAAAAGTTTTTAATTAAATTGTTTATAGAAATGTTATAAATCGAGTGGCTCATTTACGATGTGCTCCAAACATTTGGCGAACTTTTTTTCGCCTTTTCAACGTGCTAAGTAACAAGTTAAGATGACTGCCATCATGGGCCGGTAAGAAACCGCAAGCAAAGGGCAGACAACCTTCCAGGAAGCTGCCTCCTGTCCCCGAGCCGAAGCTGCAGTTCAGCAAGAGCAGGTCAGCAAATTGCTACCCTGATCAAACGTAAACTAAAGCGCTCTGCTATGATTGCACTCCGCCGTGAGATGGTGTAACGATGTGTGGCAAAGAAATGCGGCCCATTCGACGGGCCTGAAAAATCCAAATTGGCTTTTGTGATCCGCATCCGCGGTATCAACAAAGTTGCACAAAAAGTGCGTAGTTTTACAGTTCTGTCTTCGCCACATTAAAACGGTGTGTTCATCAAATTGAGCAAGGCAACCATTAATATGCTACGTATGCCGAACCCCCTATATGGGGTTATCCAAATCTTAAATCAGTTTGTGAATTGATGTACAAACGTGGAATGGTCAAGCGTGTCCCAATCTCTGCTTTGTGATCGAACGCAAATTTCGCGAAGCGCACGAATTTCAGTGCGTTGATTCACTTCACTTCAAGAAAGCCCCCAACTTCCTGTTGCTATTCAAGCTCAACACATCAACCCGAGGCTGGCGCAAGAAGGCTAATCACTACGTTGAGGTTGGTGATTTCGGTAGCCGTGAGGATAAGATCAACAAATTGCTGCACAAGATGGCTTAAAGAAATTGTTGTTTTGTATTTAAGTAGACAATATAATTTGGCACATCTTCAAAAGACGCCCAAGCAAAAAAGAAAAAAGAAAATTAAAAAATTCCTGAAGTCGCCTTTTCACGGGTCGATTTCTGTCGACTGGAAAATTTACTTAAGATATCGACTAGCCAAAACGCTTACATTTTACGGTTGAATTGCAATTTACACGGGTAGATTTTGGTTAAACGACAAAAATCGACCGTGTAAAGGCAGCTTAAATAACGTTCAAATTAATCACCCCCTTTGAGATGGAAAATACCAATAACCATTTCATAATTTGAAAATTATTCCATTTATATTTGTTCTTGCATTTTCCACACCACTTGTGAGGTATGCTTTTACGCGCGTTACCGATTTTTTTTAATGTGCTCGGTTGCCCAGGAGGCCTATTTTCACCTTTACAACTTAACTTAAACAGATTAAAACTAAAGCATGCAATATATAAAGAAAATTAAAAGTTGTCTTACATCTAGTATACTTAAAAAATTGCACATTAAATTCATTTTTCATTATAAAATAAAATTAATTATCACAATTCAGTTTACAAAATGTGGTCTGTTTGCACCCACATAAGGTGCCCATGAAGCCTAGCCTAAATTCAGAACTGAAAAAAAACGAGCAAATGGGGTCGGAAACTACTAGCCCTAAAAGCATAATGTGGAAAATGTTTGAAGAGCTGCGAAATTGTATTGCAATAATAAAAATAACAGTGCATAAATTGGAAAAAATGGTTTTTGTTTTGCTTTATAATTTTTGGGAATATTGGTTCAGATGGAATTTTTTTTTTTTGGTTTTTCAGCTCGTTAATGATGCACCCAGGGTTGCATTTACTGTCAAAAAAAAATATACAAGTTCAACGCGCTAATTTAGGTATCCTTGTATGTATATACCTGTTACTCGTCTGGCATATACTCCAACTGCGAAAATAATGACAATTATAATTTATGTAGATCCCTGGATAAAAGATTGTCACAAGTTACTTTCGGTAACTCACGATTGAAGTTTGGAATGCAATTTCTCAGAAACACGACTACAGATTTTCTCCAAAGTGTCGGAGAATGCTATGTACTAGTTCATGAAATTCTTAAATTATCTTATTTTTTTTTAGTTTAGTGTCAACCATTCATGAGTTTAATAAAATTTTGTCGTATACGACATTTGTCAAAAAATTTGCAGTCAGTTTTAGTGATATACGCCAAAATGTGATAACAATTTTTATAAATTAACCATACTTTTTACTAATCAGCCTAATCGTGAGTTTCGCCCGAACAAAATTTCGCCAACAATTTTTTCATCCACCTGTAGTGAACACACGCAAACGAAAAGTGACCCGGTTCTAGAAAATGAAACTCATGATAAAGCTGAATATGTCGGAAACTAAAGAAGAACAGATAACTCTATTTGAAAGATCTTGATTAGTTTAGTACGACAGCAATACTAACGCAATTTGTACCAAATAACCGAAAAAATTTTAGCCAATTAGTCGGAAACTAAAGAAGCTATCCAAAAACCACAAATTGTCAAAATTACGCTTCCGGCAATTTTCCATCCAGGCGACGATATTTGAATAGGTTTGTATAGTTACCAATAGTCAGTACTAATTTGTACTGGAACCTGCAAACTTTTACTGGAAAAGTGTATGATAACCCAAAAAATTTGCAAGAGAGCACTGAATCGAGAGCGTAACAACACGAGAGAGCTGCAAATTCTTGCTAGTGAAATTTTTACTAGCAGAATTTAGCTAGCAGAAGAAGAAGAAGAATAAATGGCAAAAGAATATATAAAAAGTGGTGTTACTAGCTCAGTTGATTTTGTGTATGTGTTTCGCCGCACGGCTTCTGATATCAAATTGAAAAATTTTGTTTGAATTTCTACTCACACTTACAGGTTTTGACAGTTTATGCCGCCAAAGCAAAAACAAAATACATGTAAATTTTGGTTTTTGTACTCCTGCAATCACCTTATATTGATTCGCCTTGGCACAAACAAAAGTAAAATGAGTGGAAATAAAAATATTAATGATGTACTGGACAGTGTTAGTGCTTGTGTGTAAAGCAGAGTTTAAAACTGATTTATAAATAGTAAAATGTTTACAGCAGATTGTCAAAGCAGTGCAACAACTGTTCACTTGCAAGTTATTGCTAGTTTTGTGTTCAATAAGTTCTTCTGCTAGTTTTTCCTTCTTCTCAATTTAACGCTCTATTTTGCTTTTACGCTCTCGCTGCAATGTTACTGTTACTATACAAACCTAATGTTACTCGCATATTTTCGAGCCTGTATGTAAATTTTCGGGAAAAAGGTTAAAAAGTGTATTCATCTGCTGAAAAGATATTTTCGCAGATTCACAATTTATTTAAAATAAATCTATTAGCCCAATCTCCAATTCCATGTGAATAAATCTCCCCAGTGCTTAAATAATTTTCACCACATTAAATAGCTGCACAACACCCTAATTGTCGAAAAAGCGTTGCTTGCAACACTAGTCCTTTATGGGGACCAAACTTGGCGAAAAAAAATAGCTAAGTTTGTTTACTGGATATACTGAGATGTAAATAATATTAATTAGCACTTTCTCATTACTTTGAAAAGGGTCCTCTTTAACATTGTTTACATTATATTTTAATACGGAATTTCGCAATTCAGTTCTTTGAAAAGCATAATTTTCAAAGAGCAGATTTTTGAAAACGATAATTTTGTTAAGCAGAATTTCGTGTTCCGAATTTTGAAGTACTAACCCCCAAGCAAGGTTAAATTATTTCATTAAGTCTACTGAGCACATTATCGAAAATGTGTGAAACGGCAGTTTCCAGAATAGTGAAAAAACTATATTTACACCAGAGGTGGGCAGCCTCGGCAGAGCATCTTTGTAATGTGCTAGCAATTGATGTCACTGGGTGCGTGCGAATAAGTTGAATGAAGCTCTCGCTGTCTTCTCAAGCAGAGCGTGTATGTATATGCGAATACGACGCGAAGTTGCCCTCTGGACGCTGCCCAGGACTGATTTACACCCCTATTCTAGAACCCGAATTTTCGTAATTCGTGTTTTTCCAAGTCAACCGTATGAAGGAAACAAAGTAAAAAGGAATTAAAAATCCACTTTAAGTACTTATTTATGGTAAAATTTTTTGATTTCACATATTTTGAAGAAAATTAT
Organism: Rhagoletis pomonella; assembly: GCF_013731165.1. NCBI lineage: Eukaryota > Metazoa > Arthropoda > Insecta > Diptera > Tephritidae > Rhagoletis > Rhagoletis pomonella. The sequence goes on from NW_023458563.1 coordinate 14,313,936, forward strand.
GGATTCTATCGCATTTGCAATTATTGCAGTGGAGTAAGAGCGCGCTATGGAAATTAACTCACAAAGGTAAGCGGAGCTGTGGGCCATAGTAACCGTGGACGCATCTATGTATGTCAACTTCTGGTTGAATTGTTGAACCACAGGCCATAACTCCTCTTATACCTGAAGAACTGGTTATCAATCCAGTTAATGCAGCTTCTTCCAAGTTATTAAAAATGTGCGCTTGCTTCTGCCTTCGGCCGCGCTTAGGGATTATAACCCTTATTAAGTAGAATTTTCCTTTCTGTGTTGCCGGTGGGAAGCTATTGTAAAATATATAAGATATTTCTTGTGCTACGCCATCCAGAGTATGTTTCCGCAGAACCCACATCGAAATTTGCAAAAAAAGTGCATAGTTAAAACGAATTTATTAATAAACTAGTATTCGGTCTTAAATTAAAGTTGAATCCTTTGACTTCACGTGTACGTTAAAACTTTTAGATTCGGGTCATGCGTTTGGACATAACAACCCAATATCATTGTATAAATAACTAAACCGTAACAAAGTTTCTCGATTAGCGGCACCAAACATTTATTTTTGTTCGTTCATATAAAGCAGTGGATAAAAATGTACGCATATCCAAAAGGTAAAGTAATTTTTTGTCCAAACACACATCGACTAACATGTTTTTGCTTAATTACAACGCTTTTATCAACTTGCAATGTTGTGTGTCCAGACACCATTCATTGTTATAAAGCCTTTGCTTTGAAAAGATCCTAAAAAAATGTCTAGTGCATAGGACGACATCTACTTCTTAACCGACGCTACAGTGGAAATGGACGACACGCCATTTCTTTAAATGAAATTAATTGGTGCTCGTATGTATGTACATACATATGTATATGCATGTGTGTGCACCAATCTATTAATATCGTTGAACTATTTTAATATCTATTGCAAAATTTTGTACAGACAAGACTAAAAAGTAGAAAATAGATAATTTAAAACAACCTTTTAATTATATAACGATTTTATAAATGGACTAAAAAGTAGAAAATAATATTTCTCAGTCCCATAGAATTTGTTTTGATAACTTTTGATTTTAAATTGTTAGCAAAAGTTATTATAAACCATTTATGAGATTGAAAATGAAAAGCGTGGGGCGCATGCAATACAAAGCATTAGATTTAATTGACAATAGTCAAACTACATAACCTAAAATTTCTACAGAGAAAGTACAAATTTGAGATCGATTTTAAGCGGTCGTTATTCATAAATGCACATACATTTTCATTTCAATCTCATAATTGGTTTATAATAACTTTTGCTAAAATTTCAAAATCTAAAGTTATCAAAACAAATTCTATGGGACTGAGAAATATTATTTTCTACTTTCTTTCTACTAGTTTTTTATATTATTTATTTTTTATCTCGTTCCGACACAGAATTGTTTTCGTACAAAATTACGTAAAAAAGCTGTAAATTTCTTACTCGATCGTTTTTAGGCATGCCACTGTTACGAATATACGATTCGGATAGCAGCATACCATTTCTACGATTCGTAGCAAAATCCATATATTGATGCTCGGCTTCGCCCGAACTTTACTTGTTATACCCGAGCGCACTTGTGCACAAGGGTATTATAACTTTGTTCTCATAACGGTTGTTTGTAACAGCCAAAACGAATCGAGATAGATATAGACAAATGTGTACATGAATGCTCATAATGAAAAGAGAAATCGATTAAGCCATGTCTTTCCGTCCGTCCGTCTGTCCGTGTACACGATAACTCGAGCAAGAACTGAGATATGTGAATGAAATTTGGTAAGTAAGTTATTTTATCCAAGGTAGGTAGGGATTGAAAATGAAATCGAGCAATAACCACGCCCACCTCCCATATAAAGGTATTTTCGAAATATGCAAAATCTAAGATATTTCCGCAAATACTGGATCCAAATTGTTGAAAGTTTGTATTTGAGGTAGAATTTTGGCATAAAATAATACAGTTATAAAATTTTTGGAAAATGCGCGTGGCGCCGACCACTTATGATTAAATGCTGTATCTCTGTAGTCCCTTTACCAATCCCTACCAAACTCGGTGAGAACATTGCTTAGGGCCTCACTAAGAAACTCATTGAAAATGATTTTTAGGGAAAGTTTTGGAAAATTGGCGTGGCACCGTCCACTTACGCCTACATATGTGTATCTTCGTACCTGGTTTATCCATTTCTATTAAACTCGGCACATTTAGCAACCTTGGCGCAAAAAGCAATATGTTGAAAATTTATGAAATCGGTCTAAAATTACTGCGATTAACCATACAACGGTAAATTTCAGAAATCCAAAAACTCAGATCTTTCAATAACTAAAGATGCCAACTTACAACAATACTTTAATAAGACACAAGATTATTGATTGACTTATGAAGTATATATCGACAACCGCCGATTTCCACCAAATTAGGTTCAATTATTTCAACATATCATAGCTTGTTATTGAAACTGTTTGACATTGGGAAAAATACTCTCCCTTATCACCTTTACTGAAAGGTGAAAAAACTATATTTAATACATGCGCCGGGTATATAAAGTTCGGTTTCGCCCGCACTTATACTTCTTTACTTGTTTTTATTTATTTATGTCAAAACAGCCAATTAAGAAATTCAAATTTCCCTTTTTTGGTGGGCAACGTGGTGGATAGTTAAGAACGGATTACAGCATACCATTTTTATACTTTTCAAAGCGAAGCTACGAATTCGTAACTATGAAAATTTGGATTACAGCATAAGGGTTAGCGTGGGCCGAATATCCGTTTTTTAGAACTTTGTTTGGTAATAGCAAAAATATGGTTCATTATGCTCTAAAAACAATTTGTGTGAGAAAATTAAAATTAATAAATACAATAAGTAATAATTTGCTTTTACTAAAATTTTAACTATCTTTGAAGGTATTAGTCCAACATCATTTGGTATATGGATCTTTATTGTAGAGAATCGAAGTTAGCTAAGAAAAAAAATTGTTAGCACTTGACCTTTGAAGGACTTGGGTGAGCCTAAGATATTGACTAAAAATTGTCATCTTTCACACAGATTGTTTTTAGAGCATAATAAACCATAATTTTGCTATTATCAAAAAAAAATTCTAAAAAAGCGGATTTTCGGCCTACGCTAATAGGGGTGTACATTTTAGTCCTATTTATCGCAAAAATAGCTGTGTTTTCTTTGGCAGTGGTCGGGATACGGATAAAAAGTTTGCACGCAAATGCAACAACGATATGATCTTGACAGAGATCTGGTTCAATTTATGATCCACTCTGTTTGTTTTGTTTCACTGGTAACTTGCAGCACGGTTTGGTAGCACTGACAATTGAATGTATATACAAACAGATATTCTGCCATTTCATTCTCTCCAATTGATTCAAATCGCCTTTATGTTAAATATCTAGCGGACCCGCCGAACCTCGTCTCGCCCAAAATTAATTTTTTTGGGGAAATTTTGGTACAACACACCCACCAACTAATCACTTAACGACGTCCAGTGGCACATTTATCTGCATTTGATCCACATAAATCCAGTACATATAGACTTATTTGAGATGAAATCCTTTAGCTGTCTAATCATTGCATTTATGGACATTCATCAAGAACTGTACTTATTCTGGTAATTCGCCGTAAAACAATGAGCTCAGGGGTTCTGGTGGTTGATTTAGCGGTAGTAATTTGACTACAACCCCGGAATAACTCAATCCTGGCTTGCCCGAATGAAAGATTTACGCATTGGGTTTTGCATACAGATTAAAATTTTTAGATAGTTGGCAAATCTCTTTATAATTATTACTTTGTGTTTCATTCGCTGAATGATTTGCAATATTTTACATATTTAAGTAACTTAGACAGGAGTAACACTATTCAAAACTTTGTAATTTTTATCTAAACCGTTGATGTTTCAATCATTAAATTTTATGAAGTATTATGAAAGATGTGGTAATAGATTGACCGGATGCAGTGCTTTTAGCTTTTTAAACAACGTGGCTATCTTTCGCTCGTACGTGTGCTTCCCCTGTTGAATCAGAATTTGATAAAATATTAAGAGATATCACGTCGTAACACAAAAATATCTCTTACAATAATAATAATAATAATATTCCAACGGTTTTTACCCTCCATTCCCGCCCATCCGCACGAGGGGCGCAGTCCGCATGACGTACGGAACCAGTATTTTCAATTTTTGCGCCGAGTCACGATAGGCAGGAGTTTGTTAAGTGTCGAGATCTAAAACTGTTCAACTACAGAACTAAATTCATCAGCCGATTTTATGTCTTTATTTTAATGATTCATTTATTGAGAGAGGACAGTATCGATTTCTTAATGCTGAAAAGCGGATCTGATATATCAAACTTGCTGGAATGAGAGTTAAAATCCTGGCATAAGCAACGGAGTGGGTCGTGCAATTCAAAATTAGTTTTACAAGCTTTCAGAAATAGGTGGAAAAAGTGTATTGATACCCGGGAGGGAACATTAAGGCTAACTTCGCCAAAAAGAAATAAGTATGCATATAGATTGTTAAATAGTTGGCAACCCCCTTCAAAATTATTACTTCTGGTTAACATGTCTATTCTGCGCTGGTAATAACAAGTTTGTAACCGGTAAATAAAGTTCCTTTCAATTTTTAAATTCTTTTCGCATTCTGTGTACTCTTGAAACCGTTAAATTTTGTTACCATCTTCATAGCTGAATTGCTGAATATTTTAACTGCATTACCAACGTACCTAGAATCGCGGTGACAAGAACTTCGGCAACGTGCAGAATAGACCTCTAAGAGGGCATTTAAATGTGTTTCATTCGCTGAATGCTTTACAATATTTTACTCAAGATATATATATATATATTTAAGTCACTAAAATTTTAAGCAGGTGGCAATCCTAAAGCTTTTTATTTTTTACCTTAACCTATCCCTCAGAATGGTGTTTAGTTCAGTAAATTTGATGGAGTATTAAGAAAGATATGACGCATTATTGACCGGATACAGTGCTTTCAGCTCTTTAAAACCCCCTTTTTTAAATAAGTATCTAAATTGAAAAAAACGTGACTATTTTTCGCATGTGCATGAGCTTCTCCCCTTTAAAATAAGATATAATTTATTAAATTTGATAAAATATTAAAGGAGATATCGTTTGGTAACAGAAAAATACCTTTTAGAAATAAGTATGTATATTGATATGGCCTTATTCATAAAAAATAAAGTAGGTTTAAAGAGCTTTATAAATTGACGTTTTCATACATTTTTCAATTTATAAACCTTTTATAAATCTACTTAATTTTTTTATGAATAAGGCCAATAGATTATAACCAAAGAGGGAATATTATTTCGTTTAAATATACATTTTTCCATTTAATGAGTTAATTTTTATAATTTCATCTTTCTCGTGCTAGTGGTATAAAATTAGTGCTGCGAACCCTAATAAGAATGATCCAGATCGTTTCCGTGAAAAATGATCGTGATACTGAGCTGATAGCCCAAGGAAACACTACTATAAAGCTTAAGCAAAAGGCTAACGTATCCAATACGACATAGCTTACTTAATAGTAACACTGTAAAAATTCAAATAAATTGTATAGTTATGATTTCTGGCAAGTATTTCCAAATCTTTGTTTATATCCGCTTTGTTTCTTATGGGCTATTACCCCTATAAACAGCAAAAATCCTTACTAATATTATAAATCCGAAATAGAGCTTGTTTGATTGTTACGCTTTCACGCATTAACTACTCAACCGATCGTCTTGAAATTTAGTACACTGGTGTAATTTAGCCCAACTTAAAACAAAAGGCTGGTTTTCACTATGTAAGGTTCACACATTGTCAACTGGGATTAAAAAGCGGTTTATCGACTGATTTGAATCAGGGTAGGTCTTTATTCGTGTACATGCGCTGCTAAATCGGCTATCTGTCTGTTTTGGCCCATAATATCATCGGTAAAGGTATAGATAAAGGAGATAAGGTTGTGTCAAAATAAGTCGCCAAATTTTGGCGTAAAATATGACATAGTGAAAACCAGTCTATAGGATAGATTTAAACTCGATTAGACGATATTTGTGATAGAGTACTGGAACTATATAAAATCATTTCCATACTCATGAAAGAGATGACACCACCCTCAACTTAAATTAAGGGAATTATTTTTTGAAAAAGGTTGCCACCCGTTTGCAAAGTCAAATTTAAATTAATAGGGCTATTCGCGATCCGGTGCAAATGGCCTAGCGTCATTGCATTGCAAATTTGTATTGCAAATTATTTGCAATACACAAACAAAATACACGCATTTGCATTTGTCATGGCTTGGCAAATTTGCAATACCGAAAATCCATAGCATAAAAATGCTATGCATTGCATTCATAAACAAAACCAAAGCTGATGCACAAAAATTGTTTTGCAAAAGCTTTGCCATGACAGTTTAATAAAGGTCGCTCACAATCCATGGCATATTTCTGCAATTGCATAAATTTGTCAGTTCTTATGCACCGAATCGCGAATAGCCCTATTTATTCGCAAGCTATCTGAAAAATTAACATATGGGTGTCACACGAAAGATTGTTAAGAAACCCTCAGATTGAACATTCAGAATATTATTGACTTATTTTACAAGGGCTGCAACCCGTTTAAAAATTAAATACAATTAATTTAAACGAACTACCACAATATGGGCATCAAATGTTTTTAAAAAGAGCTTTAGTTCTAAGCTAAATGTTTGTTTAAAATTTGAAACCCCAAATTCTACTTGAATTAAGAGAATGAATTATAGATTGGCGCACATATGTTAGTGTTTGGCCGAACTTCCCCTGCGGTTTGTGGAGTGTGCCTTGATGGTGACCACAAAGGGGAATCGCCGACTACGAATGGCGATTGTATTTGTATGAGCTGTTTTTTCATGGCAGAAATACATTCGTAGGTTCGCCATTGCCTGCAGAGGGGCGGCAGCTATTAGAAAAACACTTTTAATGGAATTAGGTAATTGGAATATGTATCACAATATGGGTGCCTGACGAAAGGGGTTTCATAAGGTTTTAGTTGGAAAATCAATTCCATACTCATGAAGGAGTGCTGCCACCTTTTATTTATTTGAAAATTATATTAAAAAATGAATGTCAGGTGGCTGAATAAAGCTGTAGTTTGACAATATTTTCAATAGAGTTGGCAGTTGTCCTAAAAGTCAAATTTAAATTAATTTTACTCAAGTTTGACTGTCAAAAGTAAGAGTGTAAAGAAACGTTCAGCGTGAACATATAGAGTTGTCTGTAAATTCCAACTATTCAGTAATTTTAATGAATTATTACTATATGGGTATCAATCGAAACAGTTTAGTTTTAGCTTAAAAATATTTTGAAGATGGTAAAAACAATTTAAAATCACCCATTTTGGCATAGTTTAAGGATTTTGAGTTTTATAGAAATAAATTACACCTAATGTAGTACGCAGAAATTTCATACACTCAGCAAATCGGGAGAGGGCGATCTAGCAAACTATATTTCTTGCTTATAATAATAAATTTCATAAGTTTATTACAATTGTTTGCTATTTTTTTTTTATAAAATACTACATACGCGGAACGGTCTCCGGATTTCCACCTACCTCATTTTAATGAAAGGTGAAAGGATACAAAAACTTACTAGTTCAGTAAACTCGTTATATCCTATATCTAGCCGCAAAAGACTTGTTAGTCGAGCGATAGATTTTGGTAATGTTATTAAGTTATTTAAGCGCAGCTCCAGAACTTTCAAATGTATTAAACGACCAAAGTTTGCAGGCAAGAATTCCAGGTATGTCTCATTTAAAAATAATTCTTTGAGTGTAATAAGGCTCGTTAAGGCATCAGGTAGGCGGTTGAGGCTATTGCAGCTCAAGTCTAAATGGGTTAAATTTTTACACGCTTTCATACTTTCAGGAACATTTGAAATGACTGTAATGCGTACATTTTAAAAATGAGTTTTAATCGGTTCGGCCATACTTACAATTTCGACTTAAATTCAATGTTTGCAGCTGCCGTAAAGCAGCAACGGCATTCGGAACTGATTCTAAATTATTGTTGCTTACCACCAAAACACGTAAATTCTGACAGTAAAATAGCTCTGGCGGAAGACTTGTGATCTGTACGGAACGCGTTTTAAAACATTGTTATTAACAGTCTAGTTTAAATGCTACTTACGCGTGCCGAATTTAAATAGAGTTCTTCTAATGTACGCTCATGCTGCCATACATTTGGGAAAGCATCACTCAGTATATTATTGCTAAAATCTAGTTCTAAAATAATATCATCATTTTGATTCGCCAGGCAAGAAAAACAGCGGAGAAATGCCATTTTTTGCCTAATTTCCGAAAGTCGTTTGTTAAGTAGTAGGTGCAGATATGTTTACGATTTGGTTTTTTTTCGGTACTTAGGAAGGTGATGGTAATTCAGCAGTTTGCGGCAGGACTTCTTTGTTAAAAGCACACGCTGAAATTATAGGTACACAAAACAGTATATTTTAGTAAGTTTTTTGTATAAAAAAAGATAATGGCTGCGTTTGACAACAAATGGTTTTTACTGGTAAATACTCGCAATTTTTGATTGGTTTTGCGTTCAATAACCCACAAACTTGCAAATTAAAGCAACCACGAGAAAGTAACAACACGAGTGAGCAAATTATAACAAGTAAACATACTACTATCAGTTATATGCAGGTGTCGAAAAACCGCCATGTATCAAAATCAAAAGTAAACAAACGTTTAAGAAGCCTTGATGTGTACTTGCTCAAAATAAAGTTAGTGAAATGAAAATATAGATGAGTAACGTAGATTTTTTGCAAGAGCAAAAGGAAAATTGTGCACCACAACTTAAAACCTCAAAGTGTCAAAATGGCGTGAAATGCAAGATTGTATTGGTTTTACGTTCCATAACTTTATCTTATAATTTCTCTTCCACTCTGTTTTGTGTTTACGCTTTCGCTGGTATTACTTACTTAAAAAATTGTTATATCTTTTTTTTGACTGTCATGGGAAAAGAGAAATTTTCTTGATCAAGAAAATAATGAGAAATTTTGGACCATTATTTAGATTAGGGCCCAACTGCTAATGGCGTGGCAGGATGTAAAAGCATAGACAGACGGCAGCGTTGATCCAGATCAATTCGTTATTTCGGAATTGTCTCATTAAATGCAACTGATCCGGATTAAGTCCTAGGGCTAATTCTACAACTAAATGCGGATAAAAGGCATTTTCAATAACAACACTAACCAAAACACAGAGAACGTCATCGGCGATAGTACATTAATCATACTCATTTAGGATAGTCCTACTAAAAGTGAATAAGAACTTATTTGAATAAGTTCGGTGAATGCACTATCGCCGACGAGGTAGATGTCCAGCATTCCCACGATATCCGGTTCTGCACACCGAAATAACTCGGGTTTTGTTTCAGCGACCTAACCCGTTTGGATCGTCGAACCCCATCAATCGTTTTTATGCAGTAACACCTCGCAGCCGGGATGGTTCGCATCCTTCTTCTGAGGGAGGGCATTGACGATGACACACCAATTCCGGCGGTGAACAAACAAAAAATTCTAGAGGTTACCTTTGATAGCGAAATAATGTCGCCTGAACACCATCTGCATAACCGGGCCCTTAAGGGAGCACAACAAAGCGTTCAGCAAGCAGTTTCTGGTAGCGTGCTACCGACGCGAGCACTCGAGCATGACCTTGCTTGAGAAAGAGCTTCCACCCATGCACGTCACAAGGAATTTTGCGTGCATAAGAACACGATCCAGACTTATACAGAACCACTGGACCTGACGACCTACACACGAGCTATAAACGGCATTCATAGATAATCTTTCTCCACCTTCTGCGACTCTCGAACTGTAAATGCCGCGGGAGACCCGTTACTCGTACCGGTCTGGATGCTGTAGCCGTCTCAATAGTTATTTAACCAGACTCGTTCCCGATATACCCAATGAGTGTCCAGCATGAGGAAATACTCATAATAACACCAACCACCTCTTTACAAGCCTACTCAGCTAAAAACACTTTCCTATGGTCAAATCTCATCTAAATGACACGTTTCCTGGGCCTACCGTTAGTTGAGCTACAACAACATCAAAATTTCCAGGCTAGTTTTGCATGTTCTTTGCATTCTACGTTCTCTTGGAAAACAAGTAAGCAAGTAAAGCAAACGAGTTTGTCGTCCACGGTAGCCCAGTGGTCAAAATTGTGTACAACTGAGTAGGACCCAGGTTCGATCCGCACTCCGAGGAATTCTTACACATAATATTTATTTTTTAATTATATATTTAATTTTTTGGTTAATGTTATTTCACATAATTCAAATAAATTAAATTGTTTTATTTAAATTTTGTTAAAAAATGCCGCAACGCTGAGCTAACTCAAAATTCAGATCAGGAAATATAACTGCTAGTGGATCGTACAAATTCAGCGCAATTAATACAAAAACAGGTATAACAATAGTTTTTTAGTGTACATAACCATCAAGAAAAAAATATTTGCACTAATTGGAGGTAGATCCTAAGAATTTTTTTTGGTTAATCGGAATTTGGTGGTGTTAATAGGCAAGCTGATTTCTTGTTTTTTCATTCGCCTTTTGCTTTTACTGATTTAACAGCACACCGTAAAAGCCAACAACAAAAACATGTAAACATTGACGGCTTGACCCTAAAAACAGGAGCCAAATACAGGTACGTTCTTTTTGTAATGTTGCTATCACCAGGTATAAATTCGCCTTGTAGGTAGTCGTTATATACGTGTCGGAGACAAGGTCGGCAAGGGGAGGTTGTTAATGCTACAAAATGGAAGTTTCTAGACTTTTCAATTTCTGCAACTAGCCTGTGGACCTTTACCGCAGACTGGCATGTCTCAAATGAGATGCGAATATCGGACCATCGGCATATTAGATTCGATAAATAGTCCCAAGGGTAGCGAACCAGGTTAATAGAAACCCAGAAAAACAAAATGAAAACTTTTCCACCTCTGTATAAAGCGGGAAATGAATACTTTAACGGCGCCATATACATCCGTGTTTTTACTGGAAGACGATGCGAGAAAATACCAAGACGATCCAACACTAGCTGGCCACTGAGAAGAAATAAATCTCAAACGCACGTCCCTTGGTGCAACGATAATATCGGGAAGCTTAGGAAAAAAGCTAAAAAACTTGTCAATTGTAAAAGAAGAACAACGGATTGGGTCTAATTTTTACGACAGTAACCGAAATGACTCGGGTTTTACCAGATCAAGGGCAGTTGTTTCGACGACCTAGCCCCGTACAGATCAATAGTTTTTCGTCCGTAGAGCAATACCTTGCAGTTGGATTGCTAAGAATCCTTCTTCTCCGGGCGAACATTGAGTCTAGCCCCGAGCCAGAATCATATATCTGCTGCGTTTGCTAGAGACGACTCCATCGGAGCTCCACTCCGGTTAGGTCCAACTCTTGCAACGGATGGAGTCACCAACCTGCTGGGGCCATAGGACTCATAGGGAGTGGACCACAAGCTTTGTGGCTCCCTGTTGCTTAAGCCAAACGCGGAACGTGCAGGTGCGAATCAGCACCCAAAGAGCCTCCACGGCTCCACACAGCTCCCGTGAGCAAAAGAAAACCTCCCCACACCCTCACACCACTCTAACACCCGCTCCAACTCGCGTCTGCGAGCCAACCAGCACCTCTTGCTTGCTCACACGATCTGCTCCGTCTGTCAGAACAGAGTATATCGGAAAGTGGCATCAGTCAAATACAACTCTTTCCTTGGCTGGTGCCACTTCCGCCTATGCTCTGACCTGCGCATCACGCACGATTGGACAAGCTACCGCGCCACCTAGTTGCAGACCACCGCCGCCGCAGTCAACAACACAAACACTGCAGCCACCCACCACCAGGAAGCAAAAGCAACTGCGGCTGGCACGACAATCCCAAGGAAGACTGCACACTTCTCTTACCCTGGGTATCGCGACCAGCCTCCCAAGGCATACGAAACTTCTACAACTAAACTGTAACGGACTCCAGAGCAAGATTGGATAGATAGCAATCTTAATGGGTCGACACGGCATATTGATAGCTGCGAACCAAGAGACGAAGTTGCACGACAACTCGACATTATTGAGTTGTGCCGCCTACATGTGCTCCGTAAAGATTGTGTGCGCGAAAATGGTGGAGGGCTAGCGTTCATCCTACACTACACTGTACAGTATCGTCTAATCGAAGAAGACGTAGATCCGAGGGACACCACCCTAGAACGTCAGAACATAGCTGACCGGTCAGGCGATATCGAGCTCCAAATATTTAAAGTATATATATTAGTGTGATACAGAAAAAAATTTTTTTCTCGGAACCATGCTCAAAAGTTTAGTTAGACGCCAAAATAAGTCTCAGAAAATATGAGCTCTTAATATTAATATTACGAATGCCCGCATCGCAGTTTTCGATTTCATATAAGAACACAGGAAGTATTTTTTTTACTTCTGACTTTTATATTTAACGTACGATACGTTGTACTGTAAAGGTTTTCGAGTATTTTTGTAGAGAATACAATTAAGGTCTGAAGTCATTTTTAAATCAACTCGGCCAAAAGATATTCGGGGTGAAATTCGAAAGAATTGTAAAAAAAAAATTATTTTTCCTGTGTTATTCTTATTGAAGATCGAAGTGTTTTCTTTTACTTGTTTTTAACGAACGATACGTTGTACTGTAAAGAACTTGAAGTATTTTTGTAGAGAATTGAGCGCTCTACAAAAAAGAACTGAAGTTATTTTTCGATACGTCAACTCGGTCAAAAGTTATTCGCAGTCAAGATCTTTACAGAACGTATCGTTCGTTAAATATAAAAGTCAAAAGTAAAAAAAAAAAAATTTTCCAGTGGTATTCTTATGGGAAATCGAAAAGTGCGATGCGGACACTCTTAATATTGATATTAAGGGCTAATATTTTCTGAGGCTTATTTTGGTGTCTAAACGAAACTTTTGTGGATGGTTGCGAAGAAAACATTTTGTTTTTCTGAATCACCCCAATATATATTCCCGTCATCTGCTGCTCCGCAGGATATCATGCTGTCATAGGTTCGCTACTCAGAGGTGAAAACCGAATGGAAGTAGGTGACTTCAATGCGCACAATGCCCTTTGACACTCAGGCCTGGCATATGATCGTGGGGGAATCCTATTGGCTGAGCAGATAGACGATTCGACATTCTGCTTCATGAACGACGACGGCCTCAGCAAGGACTAGGAGATAAGCGTCTTCATGGGCCGGCATGGAATATTAATAAGCGACGAAGTTTGTCGCGTACTGACCGCAGCAAAGTTTTCTTTTGTGTATTCCTCCGTTTTACCCTTATTTCCTTTCACTCCAACCGATAGGAGCGAATTCTACCGGCAACTAGTTGTGTAACTTAAAGCTTAGGTTGAAGAGCAAAACAGCTGATCGTCGGTGGTGTGCTAACACATTGGGGAAATGTCTCCATTAGGGGTGTTCGCGCCAAAACGATACTGACCAATAGTAAATGGATAGGAAGAAGAGATGACGCGAAAAACCACAATAGGGGCGTCGCCTTTTTATCTTATCGCGGCACTTTTGTTGTCCGCTGAATGATAGCAATGGCAAAGTCCATGGTGGTTGTTTGTGTGCGCCGTCGTGGCGACCGCCAAAGCGCCCAATTCGTTTAAGAATTAACGGGCCGGCGCCATTGATCGGGCACCAACAACAACAGCACTGAGGCCCGATGGTTTTGCGGACCGGCGCGTAGGTTACGGCCCAACTTGTAGCTGCGCGCCGGGGCAGAACCTAGTGAGCATTGCGAAGGGAAACATCCCTATTGTGAGCGAATTAGTGCTAGTGTGATTTTACGAGAAAATTGAAAAGTGTTTTGGTACCAGACACGGTACAGTGGTTTATTTGAATTAGCCTTGTGAAGTGCCAGGAGAGGCCCTTAGCCTGTAGTAGGACAGGCAAATCTAGAAGTGGCCCCAGTCGAGGTGGCAAAGCGCGGAGTCGGTAGCGGATTTGGGCGGCGTAGCACCGCAGGAGCACCCAGTGGTCGACGCAAAACCCGACCACAGCATAAGTATCATCTGTGTTGTTGCCTGTATTTGGATAGTAGAGTTGTGGGTAGTTTTTCCCTATCGTGGTCCCTATCCCTTCCCTTTAGCATCCCGCACCCAGAGCCCAGTCACTCGGCGGGTTAAAGTTACCCCCGGCAGCTTGGGTGGCTTGCGAATGGGTTCGTAACCTTTTGGTTGGACCTCACCTCGGGTGCACCAACAAACAAGGTTTTGTTTTTGCATTTTTGTTGCGTAAAATCTTTTGTTTTGTCGTTTAATACTTTTGGGCCGCATTTAAATACTCAGTGATTTGTCTCGTAATTTTAGGCTCGCCCTAGTAGTGATATTTGTACGTTAGTTCGCTATATACATATTAATAGTTGATGCCGTTCCCTCATAAAATTGTTGTTGTCCAACTTTAAATTCCATTTGCCCTCAGAATTTTGTATATTGCCCTGTTGTTTCCCCTCAAGCAACCCCGCCGTCACCACTGAGTCAGCCGGTTGCAATTTTTTTTGTCACGTCCTTTTTGTGCGTATATTTGTTTATTTGGTTGGCCCTTGTGTATTGTTGTTTTTGGGCACTGGTAAGTGCACTTGCTTTGGTACATTAGGTACGTCGACTTTTGGTAGCAAAAAGAAAGGTAACAAATTGGCGCCCAACGTAGGGCCTTTTATTGCAAAAGTTTGGTTTTTTCCTTATTTCAATTTTCGTTTATTTTTCTATTCATTATTTTGATAGCAGGTGGCCGGACGTTTTTTCCTAATACGGCACGGAGTATTAGCGGCGCGGAATCGGCTATCCGGATTTTTTTCGTGTTTGGTGCGAACGGACCCCGACGGATAATTGTTGAGTGCAGGCGAGCGTATCGAGGATACCAGATAAGTGTAGTGGTTAAGATTTAGTGCGCGGAAAAGAAAAAGTTTAAGAAAAAAAAACTTTTCAAATTAATATCTTGTGGTGGCGAGCCTTTTGTTTCAATTTTAACTTTAAATTGGATAATAAAGGAAGCTATTTTTGGAATTTTTAATAAAAAATAGTAATAATAAAATAAAGTAGTAAAGTTAAAACAAGTAATTTTTATCAAAAAAAAACCGACTTCAACTCTCATATAAAAAAAAAATATATATAACTATATATATATCATGATCCACTAATCGGATCTTAACCAGATTATGGAGTATGGGACTACCTCTGAGACACTACCTTTCCGATGCAAAAAGAATTATCGAAATCGGTTGACGTGGTCCAAAGTTATGCGGTAACATACATAACAAATGAAAAATAAAATATTCCGACGAGCTGATAACCTCCTCCTTTTTTGGAAGTCGGTTAATGAGAGACCACCCTAGTGATATATAGATTTACATACATACGCACATACGTATATTGGCCGCTCCACCTTGTGTTGTGTGAAAATTATTACACACAAATATACATTCATATACATACGTATATTTACAGATTTTGCTTATTGTTTGTTGTTTCACATTTGCTGTGCCGTAATAGTAGTGCGTGCTATTTTTGTTCGGCGTTTTTTTGGGTGATAGGCTCTTTTGTTGTATCGCGTGATAGGGTCTTTTTGTTGTTGTGTAGCTAACTCAGTAGGACTGGTCCCGAAGCGGTCCAAATGGAACCATAACTGGTGTTAGGATTTATACTAATTTTTTCGAATTCTTATAAACTTTTTTATTTTTTATTTTAAATTGTTTTGGGAGCTTTACTGTAGTTTTTATTTGGTTTTTTTTTATTTGGATTCTTTAGTTAGTTTTTCGGATATTTATTTTGAATTTAATTTTTGCGTCGTTGAATTTTGCTGTTTATTTTGGAATCATGGAGATTAATAGATTGTCTCAAGAAGAGTTAGCGTAAGAGATGGAGGCTCGGGGCCTCTCGGTAGCGTCAGTAGAGTCTATGAGGAAATCGTTGCGTGCGTCGAGGTTGCTAGAGCAAAGAGGGTCAATGGACCTTTTCCAAGATTACCCGTTTAGTTTTGAAGAGGATCAGGCCGCGGTTGACGCTAAGGTGGAGGAGATCGAGAAAGTGATGGGCGAAATAGTTAAGGGCGCGAAGCCGTCGACCGGGGCCAAAGCTATGACTAAGCTTGAATGGTGTTTGTCGAGGATCGGGCGCGCGAAACCGAGCAACGACGCGGAGATGACCCAGCAGATGGAGCTGACGAGCAAATTGCTGTTACGCTTGGCCGACCTGCAGGAGGCAGGCGGTGAGAAAGACGAACGGATCGAACGGAGGATCGGGAGCGAGATACAGCGGTGGAACCGGTAGCAGCACCAATCATGGTGAACAGCGAGCGGGCGTACGAACGTGTCGAGCAAGTCGGGGCTCAAAAGATTGAGAACTTGTCGAATCGGGCATGTCGGTCCACGCATTTTTAGAGAGGGTCGACGAGTTGAGCGAGGCTCGCGGTGTGACCAGGGCTCAACTCTTTCGCGGTGCAGTTGATCTGTTTTCGGGTAAAGCGCTTTTGTGGTTTAGGTCGGTTAGGAGTTCGTTTGGCAATTGGGATGAGTTGGTTAGGGAGCTAAAGTTGGAGTTTTTGCCGGCCAACTACAACGACCTGTTAATGGACGCGATTCGCCGGCGGACTCAGGGAGCGAATGAGTCCATCGGAGTGTATGTGGACGCGATGAAAATAATGTTTGTCAGATTACAGGAGCCGTTGTCTGAGAGTAGGATGTTAGGAATAATTAGGGCGAATCTTCTTCCTTTTTATCAGACCCAGTTCGGGCTAGTTACCCCGGGGTCAGTGGCGGAACTGGTCGCGTTAGGTAGGAAGTTGGAATCGATTAGGTCGTCGGTCGAAGCTTTTGTCCCCCCACCGAGTCACAAGGCCAAGGGTCTATTGGAGCCTGACCTGGCCTATGCCTCGGTGAATGTAGAGGTTGCAGCGGTGGCAGATCCAAAGGGCAGCGAAGGGTTTAGGGCGGGGCCTAATACCGGTTGTTTTAATTGCAGGCGGTTTGGTCATGTTTCAGCTGATTGTAGAAACGGGATAAAGTGCTGCGGCTGTGGTAGGCCTGGGCCATGAAGCGGGACTGCCCGGCGTGTGCAGCGAAGCGGAATGGCGCCCAGGGTACCCAGCGTAGTCCGGGTGGAGGTGGTCGGCGGAACCACAACCCGTTTAGGTCGGAGTCGAAGTCGAATAGTAGGGCGAATAGTTGGTCGAATTCGAAGTCAAATGTTAGGTCGGAAAATAAGTCGGGAAACGGGGGGTGGCGGGACGCCAGGTCGGGTGGTCTTGTAGGGCGAGTTAATAATCCTGCTAACTCCCAGCTGGCTAAAGTAGGTTTCGGTGAGTCGAATGTTCGGTTAGCATATTCTTTGGTGGCGGGTGGCTTCGATAAGCGTCCGTATTTAGACTTACAATTTTTGGTTCAACTTTTCGAGCGTTGTTGGATTCTGCAGCGACGAGGACGGTGATTGGTCAATTCGGTTGGAGTATTTTGAGTTCTTGGGGCATTAGGGCGTCTTCTTTACCGAACTCTTTAAAAATGACTTTGGCGGATGGAGGCCATATTTCGGTTTTAGGTTCGGTTTCGTTGCCAAGTCGGTCCTCCTGGAGTGCCTCATAGTCCCCGGTTTGCCTGAGTCTTATCCTTGGTGTCGATTTTTGGACCAAGGCGGGTATCATCCCGCATTTTATGAAGATGAGGTGGAGCTTTTCTCAACCGGAACAGGAGTCGTTGGCGGCGATAGTGGACCACTCCGAGCTAGGCAGTAGAGAGGCTAGAGCCTTAGAGGAGCTAGTGGCCCGAGCGTTCAAGGCTATGCCAGAAGGGTTAGGTCGAACGCACCTTGTCGAGCATAGGATTAGGGTCAAGGCAGGAGTCGAACCTGTCAAGCAACGTTATTACCCCGTGTCTCCCGTCATACAGTCGCGTATAGACGAGGAATTAAAAGACGTGCTCGGCAAGGGTGTCATTGAGAAGTCGCATAGTCCTTGGGCGTCCCCTGTAGTGATGATTAGAAAAAAAGATGGGTCTTATAGGTTTTGTGTAGATTATAGGGTCTTAAATAAATGCACTGATAAGGATAGATATCCCCTCCCCTATGTTCCAGCGACCTTAGACAACCTAAGAGACACAAGGTTCTTGTCCAGTCTGGACATTAAGTCTGCTTATTGGCAGGCGCCGGTGGAGGATCGGTCGAGGCCCTTCACGGCGTTCACGGTACCAGGTCGGGGTCTCTCCCAGTTTAGGAGAATGCCATATGGGTTGCATAATGCACCTGCGACTTGGCAAAGATTTATAGATTCGGTCATAGGTCCAGAGTTAGAGCCCCATGTCTTTGTTTACCTGGATGACATCATTATCGTCACGAATAATTTTGAGAAAAATTTGGAAGTTTTGCAAGTAGTTTTAGATAGGTTAGCTAAAGCAAGACTTAGGTTGAACAGGACTAAATGCAATTTTTGTAGGTCAGAGCTAAAATATTTAGGCTACGTGGTAGACAAACACGGTCTACACGTAGATCCAGAGAAGGTAGAGGCGATGGTTAACATCGAGAGACCCAAAAATGTCAAACAGGTTAGGGCCTTTATAGGTACAGTATCCTGGTACAGTAGGTTTATAAAAGATTTCGCGGAATTAGTTAGGCCCCTCACCGAGTTAACAAAGAAAACCCGAAAATTCGAGTGGAACGAAGATTGTGGTGAAAGGAGCTTTAGGGAGGCGAAGGAATGCCTAGTGACAGCGTCGGTTTTGAGCTGCCCAGATTTTGAGAGGCCTTTCACAATCCAGACAGACGCGTCTGATTTCGGTGTAGGAGCAGTGTTGACCCAGAGATTTGAGGACGGTGAGAGGGTTATAGCGTATTTGAGCAGGAATAAGAACGAGAAAAATTATTCAACGACAGAAAAGGAGTGTCGAGCGGTCTTGTGGGCGGTTGAGAAATCGCGACCATATGTTGAGGGCGCTAAGTTTACGGTTGTCACTGATCACTATTCCTTAGTTTGGCTAAACAATTTGAAGGATCCTTGTGGTAGGTTGGCGCGTTGGGCATTAAAGCTTCAGCAGTACGATTTTGAGATTGTACACCGGAAGGGCAAGGAACATGTGGTTCTAGATATGTTGTCTCGTAGTGTGCCAGTTGTTTCTGAAGTTTCTACTAGTGACCCTTGGTTGTTGAAAATGATTCGCTCTGTTGAAAAGGAACCCTTGTCATATCGAGCGTGGAGAGTAGAAGGTGGCTACCTCTACAAATTCGTTAGGTCGAAGTTCCCCTCTATCTATAGAAGCTGGATTGGAAAAAGGTCCTAGGGCGCCTAGGAAAGGTTGGTGTTTCTAAAGAAATATCATGATGACCAGTTGGCGGGTCATATGGGTGTCAGAAAAACTTTCGCTAGGGTTGCACAAAAATTGTATGGGCCACAGATGAAGGCGGATATAGCGAAGTATGTGAGGAATTGTAAAGTTTGTCAGCAGGTTAAGCCTGATAGTTCACAGCCAACTGGGGGTTGGGCGAGAGGTCCAAGGCAGTCGAGCCTTGGTGAAGTCGACCCAGGGCTACCAGTATATTTTAACGGTGGTAGATTATTTTTCGAAGTTTCCACTTTTGTTCCCCTTACGGACTGCCACGGCGAAGGGCATCTGTAAGCTTCTCGAGGATCAGGTATTTCTTTTGTTTGGAGTCCCTTGGTCGGTGGTTTGCGACAACGGACCCCAGTTCAAGAGTCGTGAACTGCGGGGACTCTGCGGTGCTTATGGCGTCCAACTCCGACACACCGCACACTACCCTCCGCAAACTAACCCAGCTGAGAGGATAAATCAGATTATAAAAACTACGCTTAGGGCTTATGTATCGGAGAATCAGAGATCATGGGATCAGCAATTAGCTAAGGTAGCTTGTTGCATTAGGTCAGCGCAGCACGAAGTTTTAGGAGCCACGCCATATTTTGTTAATTTTGGTAGGTAAATGGCGTTAGAAGGTAGTAGGGATTACATTGAATCGTTAGGCGACCAGGATAAGGTTAGTTACGAAGAGCGAGCAAGGAGGCTTGAAGGTATTAGGCGTGTAGTGAGAACTACGTTGGAAGTGTCTAGTGCGAAGTTAGCCACGCAGTATAATCTTAGGACACGGGATGTCCAGTATATGCCAGGAGAGCTATTGCGGAGGAAAAATTTCGTGTTATCGGAGCGAATTACTACGCGGTCAAGTTAGCACCGAAATACGTAGGACCATTTATAGTGAAGAGGAAGGTGTCGCCATGGACGTATGTCCTGGTAGACGATACAAGTCGGGAAACGGAGACGTGGAACTTCAAAGAATTAAGACCCTATAGGGACGAGCAGCTCAAGTCTTAGACAAAAGAAATCTTCGCTTTCTTTTTAATGAGGAAGGGGTGGAGTTGTCGCGTACTGGCCGCAACAAAGTTTTCTTTTGTGTATTCCCCCGTTTTACCCTAATTTCCTTTCACTCCAACCGATAGGAGCGAATTCTACCGGCAACTAGTTGTGTAACTTAAAGTTTAGGTTGAAGAGCAAAACAGCTGATCGTCGGTGGTGTGCTAACACATTGGGGAGATCTCTCCATTAGGGGTGTTCGCGCCAAAACGATACCGGCCAATAGTAAATGGATAGGAAGAAGAGATGACGCGAAAACCCACAATTGGGGCGTCGCCTTTTTCTCTTATCGCGGCACTTTTTTTTGTCCGCCGAGTGATGGCAATCGCAAAGTCCATGGTGGTTGTTTGTGTGCGCCGTCGTGGTGACAGCCAAAGCGCCCAATTCGTTTAAGAATTAACGGGCCAGCGCCAAGTGATCGGGCACCAACAACAACAGCACTGAGGCCCGATGGTTTTGCGGACCGGCGCGTAGGTTACGGCCCAACTTGTAGCTGTGCGCCGGGGCAGAACCTAGTGAGCATTGCGAAGGGAAACATCCCTATTGTGCGCGAATTAGTGCTAGTGTGATTTTACGAGATAATTGAAAAGTGTTTTGGTACCAGACGCGGTACAGTGGTTTGTTTGGAATTAGCCTTGTGAAGTGCCAGGAGAGGCCCTTAGCCTGTAGTAGGACAGGCAAATCTAGAAGTGGCCCCAGTCGAGGTGGCAAAGCGCGGAGTCGGTAGCGGATTTGGGCGGCGTAGCACCGCAGGAGCACCCAGTGGTCGACGCAAAACCCGACCACAGCATAAGTATCATCTGTGTTATTGCCTGTATTTGGCTAGTAGAGTTGTCGGCAGTTTTTCCCTATCGTGGTCCCTATCACTTCCCTTTAGCATCCCGCACCCAAAACCCAGTCACTCGGCGAGTTAAAGTTACCCCCGGCAGCTTGGGTGGTTTGCGAGTGGGTTCGTAACCTTTTGGACCTCACCTCGGGTGCCCCAACAAACAAGGTTTTGTTTTTGCATTTTTGTTGCGTAGAATCTTTTGTTTTGTCGTTTAATACTTTTGGGCCGGATTTAAATACTCAGTGATTTGTCTCGTAATTTTAGGCTCGCCCTAGTAGTGATATTTGTACGTTAGTTCGCTATATACATATTAATAGTTGATGCCGTTCCCTCATAAAATTGTTGTTGTCCAACTTTAAATTCCATTTGCCCTCAGTATTTTGTATATTGCCCTGTTGTTCCCCCTCAAGCAACCCTGCCGTCACCACTGAGTCAGCCGGTTGCAATTTTTTTTGTCACGTCCTTTTTGTGCGTATATTTGTTTATTTGGTTGGCCCTTGTGTATTGTTGTTGTTGGGCACTGATAAGTGCACTTGCTTTGGTACATTAGGTAGGTCGACTTTTGGTAGCAAAAAGTAAGGTGACAAATTGCCGCCCAACGTGGGGCCTTTTATTGCAAAAGTTTGGTTTGTTTCCTTATTTCAATTTTCGTTTATTTTTTTTATTCATTATTTTGATAGCAGGTGGCCGGACGTTTTTTCCTAATACGGGACGGAGTATTAGCGGCGCGGAATCGGCTATCCGGATTTTTTTCGTGTTTGGTGCGAACGGACCCCGACGGATAATTGTTGAGCGCAGGCGAGCGTATCGAGGATACCAGATAAGTGTAGTGTTAAGAAAAAAAAAAACTTCAAATTAATCTCTTGTGGTGGCGAGCCTTTTGTTTAAATTTTAACTTCAGATTGGATAATAAAGTAAGCTATTTTTGGAATTTTTAATAAAAAAAATAATAATAAAATAAAGTAGTAAAGTTAAAATAAGTAATTTTTAGCAAAAAAAACCGACTTCAACTCTCATATAAAAAAAAAATATATATATATATATATATCATGATCCACTAATCGGATCTTAACCAGATTATGGAGTATGGGACCACCTCTGAGACACTACCTTTCCGATGCAAAAAGAATTATCGAAATCAGTTGACGTGGTCCAAAGTTATGCGGTAACACACATAAAAAATAAAAATAAAAATATTCCGGCGAACTGATAACCTCCTCCTTTTTTGGAAGTCGGTTAAAAAGAGACCACCCTAGTGGTAAATATATTTACATACAAACGTACATACGTATATTGGCCGCTCCACCTTGTGTTGTGTGAAAATTATAACACACAAATATATACATACATTCATATACATACGTATATGTACAGATTTTGCTTATTGTTTGTTGTTTCACATTTGGTGTGCCGTATTAGTAGTGCGTGTTATTTTTGTTCGGCGTTTTTTTGTACGATAGGCTCTTTTGCTGTATCGCGTGATAGGGTCTTTTTGTTGTGCCAGTATAGGGCAACTGAAAACCCAGTAGTCAGTTGAGGTGTAGCTAACTCAGTAGGAACCATGTGGTTGTTGTTGTTGTAGCGGCTACTAAGCCCCGTTCAGGACGGTTCATCCATCATCGTTGTCGTCTATTTCAGCTAAGGGGAGGCCCAGGAAGTATGCGACTTCCACAGGGGCTGTCCATAGGGACAGGGGCGTTAGCTGAGTGGGATTCACCGGGCATGTGAAGAGGTGCCGGGAGTCATGTGGCGACTCTCCACATGCCGGGCATTGGTTGGACACATCCTCGTTGATTCTGCTCAGGTAGCTGTTGAGCCTGCTGCAATAGCCAGAGCGAAGTTGGGCTATTGTTGTGCGGGTCTCCCGAGGCAGACAAAGTTCTGTCCCGTCCACGTCCGGTGGTTGAGTGCCTAGAACGGCATTCACAGGGCGGGAGTCTACATAACTTGAGACTGATTCCCTGTGAATGCCGTTAAGGGCCTGTCGGTAGGTTGTCGGGTCCAGAGGTTGTTTAATATACCTCTGGACTTCGTCTGTCAGTTCGTAAAGATGCCTCCTGACGTGCCGTGGCGAGGGCTCTTCCGCGAGCAGTTGCCCGCAGGGAAGGCCACGTCTGTAGCTCCCAGCGAGGAACTGCTTGCAAAGTATTAAGTTATGCTCCTTTACCGGGAGCATCTGGGCCTCGTCGTGAAGGTGATGTAGAGGCGTCATCAGGAGGCATCCTGTCGCGGTACGTAATGCCGTGTTTTGGCAGGTCTGCAGCTTCATCCACTGCGTCCTGCTACCATACGGGCGCTGCGTAGTTCAGAACCGGCCGGCCAATTGCCTTGTATGTTGCCAATAACGTTTCTTTATCTTTGCCCCAAGTGCTGCCGGCCAGCGACTTGAAGACATTGTTGCGGCTCTGTACTTTGTTGACAATTGCGGTTGTATGCGCCGAGAAGGAGAGCAGACTGTCGAAGGTAACTCCGAGGATTTTCGGGTTATTCACCGTCGGTATTGTTACGTCATCGACGTGAATACCCAGTGGCAGTCTGACCTCCTTCGTCCAGGTGGTGAAAAGGGTTGCCGAGGATTTCGCAGCGGATAGGGCTAGGCTCCTTGCAGTGAAGAAGCGAGAAAGTTCGGAGAGGTAACCGTTTACTTTTGAGCACAAGTCATCAATTCCATTCCCAGATGCCATGATCGAACAATCGTCAGCATATGAGACTATATTAACACCCTCTGGTGGCTGAGGAAGCTTTGATATGTCAGTAGGAACCATAACTGGTGGTGGATTTATATCTAATTTTTTTTGGTATTTTTATAAACTTTTTTTTTTTTTTTTATTATTTTGGGAGCTTTACTTTAGTTTTTATTCGGTTTTTTTTATTTGGATTCTTTAGTTAGTTTTTTTGGTATTTATTTTGAATTTAATTTTTGCGTCGTTGAATTTTGCTGTTAATTTTGGAATCATGGAGATTAATAGATTGTCTCAAGAAGAGTTAGCGTACGAGATGGAGGCTCGGGGCCTCTCGGTAGCGTCAGTAGAGTCTATGAGGAAATCGTTGCGTGCGTCGAGGTTGCTAGAGCGACCTTTTGGTGGACCTTTTCCAAGATTACCCTTTTAGTTTTGAAGAGGATCAGGTTGAAGCTAAGGTTAAGGAGATCGAGAAACTGATGGGCGAAATAGTTAAGGGCGCGAAGCCGTCGACCGGGGCCAAAGCTATGACTAAGCTTGAATGGTGTTTGTCGAGGATCGGGCGCGCGAAACCGAGCAACGACGCGGAGATGACCCAGCAGATGGAGCTGAATAGCAAATTGCTGTTACATTTGGCCGACCTGCAGGAGGCAGGCGGTGAGAAAGACGAACCGGAAAGAACGGAGGATCGGGAGCGAGATACAGCGGTGGAACCGGTAGCAGCACCAATCGTGGTGAACAGGGAGCGGGCGTACGAACGTGTCGAGCCAGTCGGGGCTCAAAAGATTGAGAACTTGTCGAAGTGAGTGAGTGAGCGAGGCACGCGGTGTGACCAGGGCTCAACTCTTTCACGGTGCAGTTGATCTGTTTTCGGGTAAAGCGCTTTTGTGGTTTAGGTCGTTTAGGACTTCGTTTGGCAATTGGGATGAGTTGGTTAGGGAGCTAAAGTTGGAGTTTTTGCCGGCCAACTACAACGACCTGTTAACGGATGCGATTCGCCGGCGGACTCAGGGAGCGAATGAGTCCATCGGAGTGTATGTGGCGGCGATGAAAATAATGTTTGTCAGATTACAGGAGCCGTTGTCTGAGAGTAGGATGTTAGGAATAATTAGGGCGAATCTTTTTCCTTTTTATCAGACCCAGTTGGGGCTAGTTAACCCGAGGTCAGTGGCGGAACTGGTCGCGTTAGGTAGGATGTTGGAATGGGTTAGGTCGTCGGTCGAAGCTTTTGTCCCCCCCCACCGAGTCACAAGGCCAAGGGTCTATTGGAGCCTGACCTGGCCTATGCCTCGGTGGATGTAGAGGTTGCAGCGGTGGCAGATCCAAAGGACAGCGAAGGGTTTAGGGCGGGGCCTAGTACCCGCTGATTGTAGGAAGGGGATAAAGTGCTTCGGCTGTGGTAGGCCTGGGGACATGAAGCGGGACTGCCCGGTGTGTGCAGCGAAGCGGAATGGTGCCCAGGGTACCCAGCGTAGTCCGGGTGGAGGTGGTCGGCGGAATCACAACCCGTTTAGGTCGGAGTCAAAGTCGAATAGTAGGGCGAATAGTTGGTCGAATTCGAAGTCAAATGTTAGGTCGGAAAATAAGTCGGGAAACGGGAGGTGGCGGGACGGCAGGTCGGGTGGTCTTGTAGGGCGAGTTAGTAATCCTGCTAACTTCCAGCTGGCTAAAGTAGGTTTCGGTGAGTCGGATGTTCGGTTAGCATATTCTTTGGTGGCGGATGGCTTCGATAAGCGTCCGTATTTAGACTTACAATTTTTGGTTCAACTTTTCGAGCGTTGTTGGATTCTGGGGCGAGGAGGACGGTGATTGGTCAATTCGGTTGGAGTATTTTGAGTTCTTGGGGCATTAGGGCGTCTTCTTTACCGAACTCTTTAGAAGTGACTTTGGCGGATGGAGGCCATATTTCGGTTTTAGGTTCGGTTTCGTTGCCAATCGAGGTGGAGGGCAAGTCGGTCCTACTGGAGTGCCTCGTAGTCCCCGGTTTGCCTCAGAGTCTTATCCTTGGTGTCGATTTTTGGACCAAGGCGGGTATCATCCCGGATTTGATGAAGATGAGGCGGAGCTTTTCTCAACCGGAACAGGAGTCGTTGGCGGCGATAGTGGACCACTCCGAGCTAGGCAGTAGAGAGGCTAGGGCTTTAGAGGAGCTACGGGTCTGAGCGTTCAAGGCTATGCCAGAAGGGTTAGGTCGAACGCACCTTGTCGAGCATAGGATTAGGGTCAAGGCAGGGGTCGAGCCTGTCAAGCAATATTATTACCCCGTGTCTCCCGTCATACAGTCGCGTATAGACGAGGAATTAAAAGACATGCTCGACAAGGGTGTCATTGAGAAGTCGCATAGTCCTTGGGCGTCCCCTGTAGTGATGATTAGAAAGAAAGATGGGTCTTATAAGTTTTATGTTCCAGCGACCTTAGACAAGCTAAGGGACGCAAGGTTCTTGTCCAGTCTGGACATTAAGTCTGCTTATTGGTAGGTGCCGGTGGAGGAGCGGTCGAGGCCCTTCACGGCGTTCACGCTACCAGGTCGGGGTCTCTCCCAGTTTAGGAGAATGCCATATGGGTTGCATAATGCACCCGCGACTTGGCAAAGATTTATAGATTCGGTCATAGGTCCAGAGTTAGAGCCCCATGTCTTTGGTTACTTGGATGACATCATTATCGTCACGAATAATTTTGAGAAGCATTTGGAAATTTTGCAAGTAGTTTTAGATAGGTTAGCTAAAGCAGGACTTAGGTTGAACAGGACTAAATGCAATTTTTGTAGGTCAGAGCTAAAATATTTAGGCTACGTGGTAGACAAACACGGTCTACACGTAGATCCAGAGAAGGTAGAGGCGATGGTTAACATCGAGAGACCCAAAAATGTCAAACAGGTTAGGGCCTTTATAGGTACAGTATCCTGGTACAGTAGGTTTATAAAAGTATTCGCGGAATTAGTTAGGCCCCTCACCGAGTTAACAAAGAAATCCCGAAAATTCGAGTGGAACGAAGATTGTGGTGAAAGGTGCTTTAGGGAGGCGAAGGAATGCCTAGTGACAGCGTCGGTTTTGTGCTGCCCAGATTTTGAGGCCTTTCACAATCCAGACAGACGCGTCTGATTTCGGTGTAGGAGCAGTGTTGACCCAGAGATTTGAGGACGGTGAGAGGGTTATAGCGTATTTGAGCAGGAATAAGAACGAGAAAAATTATTTAACGACAGAGGAGTGTCTAGCGGTCTTGTGGGCGGTTGAGAAATTGCGACCATATGTTGAGGGCGCTAAGTTTACGGTTGTCACTGATCACTATTCCTTAGTTTGGCTAAACAATTTGAAGGATCCTTGTGGTAGGTTGGCGCGTTGGGCATTAAAGCTCAGCAGTACGATTTTGAGATTGTACACCGGAAGGGCAAGGAACATGTGGGTCTAGATATGTTGTCTCGTAGTGTGCCAGTTTGAAGTTTCTACTAGTGACCCTTGGTTGTTGAAAATGATTCGCTCTGTTGAAAAGGAACCCTTGTCATATCGAGCGTGGAGAGTAGAAGGTGGCTACCTCTACTAATTCGTTAGGGCGAAGTTCCTCTCTATCTATGGAAGCTCGTCGGATTGGAAAAAGGTCCTAGGGCGCCAGGAAAGGTTGGTGGTTCTAAAGAAATATCATGATGACCAGTTGGCGGGTCATATGGGTGTCAGAAAAACTTTCGCTAGGGTTGCACAAAAATTTTATTGGCCACAGATGAAGGCGGATATAGCGAAGTATGTGAGTAATTGTAAAGTTTGTCAGCAGGTTAAGCCTGATAATTCACAGCCAACTGGGGGTATGGTCCAGAGGTCCAAGGCAGTCGAGCCTTGGGAAACGATTTGCGTAGATCTGGTAGGGCCCATGGTGAAGTCGACCCAGGGCTACCAGTATATTTTAACGGTGGTAGATTATTTTTCGAAGTTTCTACTTTTGTTCCCCTTACGGGCTGCCACGGCGAAGGGCATCTGTAAGCTTCTCGAGGATCAGGTATTTCTTTTGTTTGGAGTCCCTCGGTCGGTGGTTTGCGACAACGGACCCCAGTTCAAGAGTCGTGAACTGCGGGGACTCTGCGGTGCTTATGGCGTCCAACTCCGATACACCGCACACTACCCTCCGCAGGCTAACCCAGCTGAGAGGATAAATCAGATTATAGAAACTACGCTTAGGGCTTATGTATCGGAGAATCAGAGATCATGGGATCAGCAATTAGCTAAGGTAGCTTGTTGCATTAGGTCAGCGCAGCACGAGGTTTTAGGAGCCACGCCATATTTTGTTAATTTTGGTAGGTAAATGACGTTAGAAGGTAGTAGGGATTACATTGAATCGTTAGGGGACCAGGATAAGGTTAGTTACGAAGAGCGAGCAAGGAGGCTTGAAGGTATTAGGCGTATAGTGAAAACTAGGTTGGAAGATTCTAGTGCGAAGTTAGCCACGCAGTATAATCTTAGGAGACGGCATGTCCAGTAAATGCCAGGAAAGTTAGCACCGAAGTACATAGGACCATTTATAGTGAAGAGGAAGGTGTCGCCATGGACGTATGTCCTGGTAGACGATACAGGTCGGGAAAAGGGGACGTGGAACGTCAAAAAATTGAGACCCTATAGGGACGACTAGCTCAAGTCTTAGACAAAAGAAAGCTTCGCTTCGCCACAATAGGAGCGTCGCCTTTTTCTCTTATCGCGGCACTTTTGTTGTCCGCCGAATGATGGCAATGGCAAAGTCCATGGTGGTTGTTTGTGTGCGCCGTCGTGGCGACCGCCAAAGCGCCCAATTCGTTTAAGAATTAACGGGCCGGCGCCAAGTGATCGGGCACCAACAACACCAGCACTGAGGCCCGATGGTTTTGCGGACCGGCGCGTAGGTTACGGCCCAACTTGTAGCTGCGCGCCGGGGCGGAACCTAGTGAGCATTGCGAAAGGAAACATCCCTATTGTGAGCGAATTAGTGCTAGTGTGATTTTACGAGTTAATTGAAAAGTTTTTTTTGTACCAGACGCGGTACAGTGGTTTGTTTGGAATTAGCCTTGTGAAGTGCCAGGAGAGGCCCTTATCCTGTAGTAGGACAGGCAAATCTAGAAGTGACCCCAGTCGAGGTGGCAAAGCGCGGAGTCGGTAGCGGATTTGGGCGGCGTAGCACCGCAGGAGCACCCAGTGGTCGACGCAAAACCCGACCACAGCATAAGTATCATCTGTGTTGTTGCCTGTATTTGGCTAGTAGAGTTGTCGGCAGTTTTTCCCTATCGTGGTCCCTATCCCTTCCCTTTAGCATCCCGCACCCAGAACCCAGTCACTCGGCGGGTTAAAGTTACCCCCGGCAGCTTGGGTGGCTTACGAGTGGGTTCGTAACCTTTTGGTTGGACCTCACCTCGGGTGCACCAACAAAAAAGGTTTTGTTTTTGCATTTTTGTTGCGTAGAATCTTTTGTTTTGTCGTTTAATACTTTCGGGCCGCATTTAAATACTCAGTGATTTGTCTCGTAATTTTAGGCTCGCCCTAGTAGTGATATTTGTACGTTAGTTCGCTACATACATATTAATAGTTGATGCCGTTCCCTCATAAAATTGTTGTTGTTTAACTTTAAATTCCATTTGCCCTCAGTATTTTGTATATTGCCCTGTTGTTCCCCCTCAAGCAACCCCGCCGTCTCCACTGAGTCAGCCGGTTGCATTTTTTTTTGTCACGTCCTTTTTGTGCGTATATTTGTTTATTTGGTTGGCCCTTGTGTATTGTTGTTGTTGGGCACTGGTGAGTACACTTGCTTTGGTAAATTAAGTAGGTCGACTTTTGGTAGCAAAAAGTAAGCGGACAAGTTGACCAGCAGGTCAACTCTGAGATTCTGCAGCTTGTGAACGTATATAAGCGGAAGAAGTGGGAAGAGCATCTGAAGACCTGCAACTTCGCGTCTGGTGTGAGCAAGATTTGGTCTACCCTAAAGTCATTGCCCTAAACCTGTCTATGGCCACTCTCATCATTCCAGACATCTGGAAAATGGGGGAGTAGTCCCACTGCTTAAACCGGGGAAACTGTCCAACAAAGGAGTCTTATCGCCTGAGAACCCTCCTTTCTCCAGTAGTGAAGACACTAGAGACCCTTCTACTCCAGCACTATACAAACAACCTGACCCCAGCGAAGCATCAGCATGGATTCTGTAAAGTGCACAGCACAACAACAGCACTTAATGCCATAAACACTCAGATAACTCGTGGCCTTAACCGAAAACGCCCCTGTGAGAAAGCGCTTCTAGTAGCGCTGGACTTGTCAAAAGCTTTTGACACCGTCAGTCACTCCCAGAAAGGTCCATTACCCCGAAGAGACCGCCCTCGCGGCGCCGGAGGCGGCATTGCCTTTATATTGCATAACGCGGTCCAATACCGACTCATTACCTTCCGAATCGTTGCCAACAATACACTCATTGAGTGCCGTGGTTTGGCAATCAAGTCGGGAGATACTAAGCTTGAAGTCGTCAACGTGTACATACCACCGGCCACCAGCTGCCCAGCAGGATACCGCCCGAAGATAAGTGCGCTACTTAAAGGCGGAAACCGGGTAGTGCTAGGGGATTTTAACGCGGACCACAAACTCTGGCACTCCAACCTGGGCAACGACCAGCGGGGTACACTGCTCGCTGAACAAATTGACGACTCAACATTTTGCACTGTAAACGACGATACCCCCACCAGGGTCGTGGGTAACTGCTACAGCTCGCCAGACCTCACTATAGCAAGCGGGTCTGATAAATTGCATTGGATGGCAACCAGTGCTCACACTCGCATCAGACCACCTGCCCATAGTAGTCGCGATAGACCATCTAAGAGATTTTGAACATACATGAACACCAAAGGGCCAACTTGGACGGTTTTACGGAACACACAGATCGAAAATTCAACGCTGTTCCACCACCAACATGCGCACGCGAAGCTGAGCGCAACATCCGCTGGATCATCAACGCAGCAGACGCCCGCTTCATACCAACCGGTAGGATCGCCAAAATCCGCCCGGGCTTTCCAGCAGAAGCGGCGAGACTCTGATGGAATCTCGATGCAGATGTTGAAAAAGCGAGGACCTACAGGAGTCGAGTACATCACAGCAGCGTTCAACTTGTCACTGTCCACCCTGATCATCCGTGAGACGTGGCAAATAGGTACGATCATTCCCCTCCTTAAGCCAGGTAAGAATGCGGACACGGGAGACTTACCGGCCACTGTCCCTCCTATCCCCAGCGGCAAAGACAATGGAAGCACTACTCCTCCCCAACCTGACGAAGCATCTGCAACTAGCCGAACAACAGCACGGATTCCGTAAAATGCATGGCACGACCACAGCATTAAACGCCATCACCACACAGATAAGCGAGGGTCTGAACCAACGTCGACCCTGTGAAGTACACAAATTTATTACATTTCGTTCAAACTAACAATTAAGTGTAGCTATAAGGCGCGAAAATGGATAAATGCCATAAGTGCAAGAATCCAATTCGCGGTGACAGCGGAATCCGTTGCGACGGGATGAATATAATGCGAATGACCTCAAGGAAAACAACTTTGTGCGCTTTATGTGTAACCAATGTCACACATACATGCATAACATAAATGAGGTGCTGCGAAACATGAACTTAACAATAGAGAAAAATAGTCAACAGATCCAAGAAAGTAATGATGACTTCCATGAGTCGCAAAAAATGCAAGTGAAAGAGCTCAAACTTCTCTCAATTTTAGTGAACTTTTTTGAAATTCAGTGAACTCATTGATGCAATGCAGAGTACAAAAAACCTGTGAGGCGAGTATTCTCGAAGTGAATGAAATTCAGTCAATAGCTAACGGCATAAAAAAGCAAAGTCATGATCTATGCGAAGCCATAGTGCGCAATAAAACTGAGAACAAAAAAAATTGTGAAGAAATCGGTGCTGCTGATGCCTTAGCAGGTCCGCGGGCGAAAGCCACTTACGCGGATCTCTTTAAAGGTAACATTGCGAAAGATAATAGGCTGCCAAAACTAAATAAAGAGAAGCCATTAGTTCTCCAACCAAAAGAGTGCGAAAAACAAAAGAAGACTTGAAGAAAAATGTTGAACCGTCGGACTTGAAAATTAATAGTGTACAGGGTAGGAAAAGTGGGGCTGTAGTAATACAAACAGAAAATGAGGCTGAGCGTGGAAAAATCAAAAAGGCAAAAGAGAATAAAATGAGTGATACAGGCATGTTCTGCAAATCGTACGATTTCAAAACGGTTCGATTTACAAAATCTATTGCAAAGGATTAATAACAAATAGGGAAAAATTTGGCACTAAATCGATGGATATAGATGGATATAACGCAAATGATGTGTTTCTGGTAGTTTCCATTTGAAACATCTAATACATTGATTACAAATATAAAACCATACTTTGCAAATCGTACCGATTTAAAATCGTTCGATTTGCAGAACATACCTGATAGATATGAAATAAAAATCCCAAACGTAGTCAAGCCGAAGTTCATGGTATATAGAATGAGCTTTAAGCATGAGAATGAGCAGCTTTCGGATATGATAAAAAAAAAACAGAATGAATGCTTCAAAAATGGTAACTTCAAAATTCTGACATGTTATGAAACAATAAGAGGCAATGCAAAATATTATAATGCGTTAATAAAAACAGATGAAGATGCCTTTGCAGACGTGCCGGCAAACGAGAAAATAAACATCGGTTGGGAAAAATGTAGAGTCAAAAATGGAATGGAATGCATTTGTGCTAATAAAAAAATTTAACTTAGGGCTTGACGAAAATCATATGACCTTTAACCGACAGTGTCCTGTATACCAGAAAAATAAATTATTAACAAAAACAGCAAGTTTGCGTGGACCCTGGGGTTGAGTTTACGTCTCATTTATTATTCTTACTCCATTGGTAGAGGGCTTCGGGTGTATGAATTTGTTGTAACGTCAGAACTTGAAGAATTTCTCTAAATAGCTGCTAGCCTCTTAAAATTTCCTCGAGTCCAGTCGCAAGCAGATTTCCCATGTGAACTTGCAACAAAGTTCAATTCTGCCATATCCTTGAAGGGATTTTCGTGATTTCAGACCCTTTAGTAAAGTTAATATGATTTATTCATATTGTTTTTGTTTTTACACCCCTTTTCTCTTTCAAAAATATACAATTTCATAAAATTTCAATGTCTATTTATCATATTGCTCGAGCGTTAGACGATCTACAGTCCATACGCCTAAATAGCCTATAACGCCCATTTGGCTACTTAAAGTCGACATTATCGACAATATTTTTATGTAAAAATAAAAATTTTTAAAAATGCTACAATCAAAAAGAAAAATGCGTACTTAATATTTTTTTTTTTTATACGTTGCACATTAATGTAAACAATTTATAATTAGAGCCCATTTTTTTCATTACGTTTCGTTAAAAGGTTTCCAAGATACAGCACTTTAAAGAAAGGTATGTGTGACATTTTCTTAAAATTTAAGTCCCTTGTAAATAGGCAACCCTACTTCATATCGGCAAAATATGCTGCACGAATATTAATGTCACCTAGACCTAGGTCGCGCACAAAGGTGGCCGCGGTAACATGAAATGCCTCATTAGTAATTTTTATCCGATAAATACCTAATTCTGATTAAGTTTCATATTTTATTTAATTACTGAGTAGATAAACACATAAAATAATTTTGAACGTGTTCTACTATGCGAATACTCTGTGCGTCGTCGGGGTGAATTGGTACCTGTTGGAATGCTCTTCGCAGGTCGGTTTTCGAAAAAATCGATTTTCCGCGGAGAATATTAGCAAAGTCCGTTAGGTACGGCAGTGGATACCGGTCGACTATGGTTGGCGATAGAGGCGATGCTAGGGACGGCATGTTGTCGATAAGCTTATTCCGAAGCATATCTATAAGAAGATCGTATTATTTTATGAAATCAGCGCCGATGATAGGTTGAGTCACATCGGCGATTATAAATGACCAGAGAAACTCACACCGAAGTCCGAGATCAAGTTTCAACCGCTTTTCGCCTAAAACTTTGTTGGCAACATAAAATTTCAAGGCACTAGGGCGAATATCGCATGATGGTGAGCCTAGTGGTAGGATCGATACGTGGGCACCCGTATTGATGAGGAATGTCATTTTTGAAATTCGGTCTTTTACTTGGAGGCGAAAAGCTTTACAATGTGCGATAAACGAATCGCAATGTACCTGTCAGAGTGGAGTGCAATGGGATATAGTCGTTGCGCTGGGTATGCAGTTACAGTTGCATGGCTATACTCCATCGCGACTCGTGCGTCCTCGTTCGCGCACTCTGGGCAACGTGAGCAACCCATGTGCGAGATGTGGTAACCAATCCGAGTGGAGCTTTGGGTCACGGCAGAAAGAGAGGGAGCTTCGGTGGGGCCACTCCGACTTATTCGGTTTAAGGGCTCACTGAAGTCTGCAGCGTCTGTTCACCAGTAGGTGCGGCTGCAAGCGCGTGTCTGCTTAGAGCAAGCGGCTCGCATTATAAACGTGTATTTCGTTGCGAAACCACCGCCGTCCCAGCAATGGGTTGTGCGCTGGGCTTGGGACCCGCCACGTAAAAACCACTTCCAGTGAAGAAGCAAGGCAAAGCCTCGGATGAGACAACCCCTTATGATGAAGACCACGGCATACGTTTAAAGGACTACGATTTGAGGGCATGCACCTGGAATGTCCGGACCCTTAATGGGGAAGGTGCCTCTGCCCGGCTGGTTGATGTCCTCGTAAGGACAAAAGCTGACATCACCGCCATCCAATAAATGCGTTGGACGGGGCAAGGCAAACAATGTCTGGGGCCTTGCGACGTCTACTACAGCTGCCATGTCAAGGAGTGCAAATTCGGAGTTGGATTTAAACTGGGAGAGAGACTCCGTCGACGAGTACTCGTTCACCCCGGTGGACGAGCGTCTAGCCACAATCCGCATCAAAGCAAGATTCTTCAACATCTCGCTCATCTGCGCCCATGCCCCGACGGAAGAGAAGGATGAGGCATCCAAGGATCTCTTCTATGAGCGCTTGGAGCGCACGTACGACCGCTGCCCCCGTCATTATATCAAAATCGTGCTTGGCGACTTCAATGCCAGCGTGGGCAAGGAAGGGATCTTTGGAACCACCGTCGGAAAATTCAGCCTCCACGACGAAACGTCCGACAACGGATTGAGGCTGATCGACTTCGCCGAAACCCGAAACATGGTAGTATGCAGTACAAGGTTCAAGCATAAAAAGATCCATCAAGCTACGTGGCAGTCTCCGGATCGAAAAACGAGAAACCAAATCGATAATGTTGTGATAGACGGAAGGCACGCTTCCCGTCTTTTAGACGTACGCGCACTCCGAGGCCCAAACATCGACTCGGACCACTATCTTGTTGCAGCCAAGATACGCACCCGCCACTGTGCTGCAAAAAATGTGCGCCCAAATATGCAAGGAAAGCTTAACGTCGAAAAGCTGCAATAACAACAGACAGCCAGCGCATTCGCTACTCGACTCTCACACCTGCTCTCAGAGATCACTCTTCAACAAACCGACATATGCGAGCAGTGGAACCACATTTCCCGCTCATTAAGTACCGCCGCTGAAGAAGTAGTCGGATTTCAGCGAGCCCGAAAGAACAAATGGAAGCTGCAGAGAAAAAAGATGCCGCCGACAGGGCCACGCTGCGATCGGGCGCAACGTGCGCTATGTGGGACCGCTATAGGGTTCTGAAGAGGGAAGCGAGACGTATTGGTCGCAATAAGAAGAGAGAGGCTGAAATAATTGAGTGCGAAGAGCTTGAAATGCTGGCCGACAGGAGGAATGCCCGATAATTTTACCAGAGAGTTAGGCGACTTACGGAAGGTTTAAAGACCGGGGCGCACTCCTGTAAGAACAATAATGGCGACCTAGTAACTGATGTCCAGAGCGTACTTAAATTATGGAGGGAACACTTTGCAGCCCTACTAAATGGTAGCAGCACGGAAAGTTGTGGAGGAGAACCCGAGTCCGCAGTCGATGATGACGGAGTCGACGTTCCACCGCCTGACTATGACGAGGTACGTATAGCAATAACGCAGCTGAAAACCAACAAAGCCCCTGGAGCTGACAGCCTGCCAGCTGAGCTATTCAAGTACGGCGGCGAGGAGTTGAAAAGGTACATGCATCAACTCTTGTGCAGAATATGGTCAGATGAACGCATGCCCGACGACAGGAATTTAAGTGTGCTCTGCCCAATCCACAAGAAAGGTGACCCCGCCATTCGCGCCAACTACCGCGGGATCAGCCTTCTAAGCATAGGTTACAAGGTCTTATCGAGCGTATTGTGTGAAAGACTGAAGCCCACCGTCAATGAACTGATTGGGCCTTATCAGTGTGGCTTTAGACCTGGCAAATCCACCATAGACCAGGTCTTCACAATACGCCAAATCTTGGAAAAAACCCGCCAGAAAAGGATCGACACTCACCACCTATTTGTCGACTTTAAAGCCGCTTTTGACAGCACTAAAAGGAGTTGACTATACGCCGCTATGTCTGAATTTGGCATCTTCTCAAAACTCGTACTGCGTCAGAACTGGAAAAGACCTCTCCGAGCCGTTCGCCACAAAACGGAGTTTCAGACATGGCGACTCCCTTTCATGTGACTTCTTTAATCTGATGTTGGAGAAGATAATAAGAGCTGCAGAACTGAACCGCTCAGGAACAATTTACTACAAGAGCGTGCAATTGCTGGCTTATGCGGATGACATCGACATCATCGGTAACAAAAACCGCGGTCTGTTCTGCCTTTTAGAAGTTGGATAGGGAAGCAAAGCGAATGGGTCTGGTGGTAAACGAGGACAAGACGAAGTATCTCCTGTCATCAAACAAACAGTCAGCACATTCGCGCCTTGGCACCCACGTCACTGTTGACAGTTACAATTTCGAGAAAGTAGAGAATTTCGTTTACTTGGGAACCAGCATTAACACCAATAATAATGTCAGCCTTGAAATCCAACGGAGAATCACTCTTGCCAACAAGTGCTACTTTGGGCTGAGTAGGCAATTGAGAAGTAAAGTCCTCTCTCGTCGTACAAAGATCACACTCTATAAGTCACTCATCATGCCTGTGCTGGTGTATGGCGCGGAAGCATGGACAATGACAACATCCGATGAGGCGGCTCTTGGAGTGTTTGAGAGAAAGATTTTGCGGAAGATTTACGGGCCTTTACGCGTTGGCGACGGCGAGTACCGCAGACGATGGAACGATGAGCTGTATGAGCTTTACAACATGCAAATTAAATGACGGAGCTGAGCTGTCAAACAAAAAATATACACGAAGGATAAAGAGAAAAGGAAATAAGCAAAAACCCCAGGTTTACCACACAGAAAGGGAATTCTAGTTACCTCATCCTTTCCCAAGGCTACATCACTGGAGTGGTAGCCCCAGTTGGTGTACACCAAAAGGAGAATTCTATTTGGTAAGGTAATCCTAAAGCGCGGCCGAAGGCCGCCTACGCAGAAAGGTGTCTAAAAGCTAAACCACTTTTTAAATACCCTTATTACGCCTTTTTTAAAATTATATATTTTTTTTTTCTTTTTTAATTTTTTATACTTAATTTTCCCTAAAATTGCCTTTATTACACTTTTTATTCAAAATTTGTCATGAGATGTTACTTCTCTTTCC
>NW_023458563.1:14351589-14360768 GCF_013731165.1 Rhagoletis pomonella
AAATTATTACTGGAATAGCGTTCGCGTACTTTTTTGTAAATTTTGTCTATGAGAGCGAATTCTTAGCGATAAAGTTACTGGAGAGTTGCTGGCAAGTTGCTGGATAATTTGTAAACAAACAACTATTATCTAGGTGGGCTTTCAACCTCCAAAATTGGTCAAAATTTTGGAGAGGGGGTACCATTAGATGTGTCTGGACCCCAAAACAAGAACCTGAAAGCGGAAATGTACTTTTTTTACCCGATCAAAAGTTATTAACAAAAAACTTTTCCACAATAGCACTTTTTTTAGTGTTGGGAGTTTCGAGTACTTTTGAGAATCGAGTACTTTCTTTAATTATACATATGTTGGTAACATTTTAAACTTTGGTATGGAAATCTGACAAGCTGGCTGGACTTTATTCCAATTAATATATTAATCCCAAATAACATCGATTGAATGTTACTTTGTAGTACTCAGTATCGATACTGTTAAAAATTGGGTACTGTCGATTCTTTTGAGAATCGAGTTCTGAGTACTTTTGGTATCGATACTGCCCAACACAACTTTTTTTATTCACTTACTACACTCACACAAACGCATAAAATGCCCATTCCCACGACAGCCGGTTCTACGTACCGGAATGACTCGGGTTTTACCCGACCAAGGGCTGTTGTTTCGGCGATCTAACCCCGTTTAGGTCGGCGAAGTATCTCAGAAGTTGTTCGTCCATAGGGCTACATTCGCTACGTATTTTTCTACTCAGGGCTCGTATCGAGTCAAACCCAGGGCCAGAAACCTACACCTGCCAGAGACGACTACACCACAACTCCACCTCCGTCAAGTGTAATGCCTTCGAGGGGTGGAGTCACCTCAGAGTATGTTCAGGATTAAGGACACATCGGCAGTGGACCACGTCGTATGTGGCCCCCTGCTGCTCAAACAGAGCAGCCTCCAAGGCTAACCCCAGTCCACCTGAGCAGCCCCACACAATAACCACAGTACAACAACATAACAACACAATAGACCATATCACAGCCACGACAGACCACAGAACAAACACAACCGCACCACTACCCACACGCCGCCGCCAACAACTCCTGGTTCCTCCTACAATCCGCACGGTATGTCAGACCAGGATATTCAGCCAACGGCGTCACGACCACACACATTTCTCACACCCCGCATCACCACACGTCTCCCGAACCACATGAAGCTCCTTCAATTTAACTGTAACGGGCAACAGAGCAAGATCGAGGAGATAACCGTCTTCATGGGAAGGCATGGCATATTGATAGCTGCGGTCCAAGAGACGAAGTTGCACAGCAATTCAACACTGTTGAATTGTGCCGGGTACAACGTGCACCGTCGAGATCGTGAGCGAGATAATGGTGGTGGCTTAGCGTTCATCACGCACCACACCGTGCAGTATCGTCTCATCGAAGCAGACATCGACCGCAGGGATACCACCCTAGAATGTCAGGGCATTGCTATCCTGACAGGCCCGGCAGGATATCGCCCTGACATAGGTGCGCACCTGAGAGGTGAAAAAGGTATGGTAGTAGGTGACTTTAACGCGCACCACGATCTTTGGCACTCAAGCCTGTCAAACGAACTTAGAGGAACTGACTTGGCTGAGCAGATAGACGATTCGACATTCTGCACAATGAACGACGACGCACCCACCAGGATTATGGGTAGCTGCTGCAGCTCGCCAGACATTACAATAGGCAGCGCTGGTCTGATAAACAGCATATCATGGCGATCTATGCTGACTCTAGCATCAGACCATCTGCCCATAGTCATCTCGATCAATAAACCAACCGACTTTGCTTCCGCGGAACACCGAACCTATATCAACTTCTCTAAAGCTGATTGGAAAGGCTTCGCGGAATTTACTGAAAACACCTTTGCTGCACCCCCCACACCAACCGACGTCCACCTTGGTGAACGTAAGTTCCGCAGGGCTGTCACCGCTGCTGCAGCTCGCTTCGTACCGGCAGGATGTATTACGGACCCACGTTCAAATTTCCCTGCTGAGCGGCTGTTCTAGCCGATGAGCGTGATAGCCTTTGTCAGGCTGATCTCGGAGATCCCCGTATCAGGGAACTCAACGTGGAGATTCGGCAACTAGTGAACGTACATAAGCGGAAGAAGTGGGAAGAGCATCTGAAGACCTGTAACTTCACCTCTGATGTGAGTAAGCTTTGGTCAACCGTGAGGTCACTATCCAATCCGATGAAGCACGACGCCAGAGTCGAAATTTCTTTCGGCGACCATGCTTCGTCGGACCCGGAGCGATGCGCGAGCTATTTTAGCCGGCAGTTTATACTGCATCCTCCGGTGGACAAAGCCAAGCGTCGAGTGACCAGAAGGCTGCACAAACTGCCAACAACCTGTGCCCCCCTTGCTTTCACTTGCGGTGAAGTTCAGGTGGCCATCGGGAAGGCGAAAGCCTCCAACGCCATGGGTCCCGACGGAATATGCATGCTGATGCTGAAAAATTTGGGTCCTGCGGGAGTAGCGTACCTAACGGAGGTCCTCAATTTGTCTATAGCCACTCTCATCATCCCAGACATCTGGAGGGTGGGGAGAGTGGTCCCACTGCTCAAACTGGGGAAACCTGCCAACCAAGGAGCACAACAACGGCACTTAACGCCATAAATACTCATATAACTCGTGGCCTTAACCGTAACCGTCCCTGTGAGAGAACGATTCTAGTAGCGTTGGACTTGTCAAAGGCGTTTGACACCGTCTGCCATTCCACGCTACTAGAAGATATTGAGGCTTCCTCTCTCCCACAGAGGCTCAAACGGTGGTCGACAAATTATCTGAGTGGTCGACACTCGTCGGTAATATTTAGAGACAAATCGAGTAAACTCAGAAAAATAAAACAGGGGGTTCCACAGGGTGATGTCCTTTCCCCGCTACTGTTTAACTTTTACATTTCAAAGCTCCCTCAACCACCTGAAGGAGTCTCGATTGTCTCTTACGCCGACGATTGCTCGATCATGGCGACTGGGAATGGAATTGATGACCTGTGTTCGAAAGTAAACGGGTATCTCTCCGAACTTTCTCGCTTCTTCACTGCAAAGTGTCTAGCCCTCTCCCCTACGAAATCCTCTGCGACCCTGTTCACAACCTGGACGAAGGAGGTCAGGCTACCACGGGAAATTCACGTCGATGACACACCAATTCCGACGGTGAAT
This sequence comes from Rhagoletis pomonella, assembly GCF_013731165.1. Classification (NCBI taxonomy): domain Eukaryota; kingdom Metazoa; phylum Arthropoda; class Insecta; order Diptera; family Tephritidae; genus Rhagoletis; species Rhagoletis pomonella. The sequence goes on from NW_023458563.1 coordinate 14,354,778, forward strand.
AATCCCAACATACTCGGAGTAACATTCGACAGCCTGCTCTCCTTCTCTGCGAACGCAACCGCTATTGTCAATAAAGTAAAGAGCCGCAACAAGGTCCTCAAGTCGCTAATCGCAGTACTTGGGGCAAAGACAAAGAAACGTTGGTGGTAACATACAAGGCTATAGGCCGGCCGGTTTCAAACTATGTAGCACCAGTGTGGTCGCCGGGGACTAGTAGGACGCAGTGGACGAAGCTACAGACTGTACAGAACACCGCACTCAGGACAGCGACAAGATGCCTCTTGATGTCGGCAGAACATCACCTCCACAACGTGGCACAAATGCTCCCTATAAAGGAGCACAACCTAATGCTCTGCAAGCAGTTCCTGATTGGGAGCCACAGGAGTGGCCACCCGAACAGACAGCTGCTTGCAGAGGAGCGCTCGCCTAGGCACGTCAGGAGGCATCTATATGAAATGACGGACGAAGTCCAGAGGATCGTCAAGCAGCCGGACATAGACGAGACGGAGCTTCATCTGCCTCGAGAGACACGAACAACAATAGCCCAACTTCGCTCTGGCTACTGCAGCAGGTTAAACTCATACCTGTGTAGATTGAAAGAGGATGTGCCAAATGAGTGTCCGGCAAGCGGAGGGACCCCACATGACTCGATACATCTCTTCGCATGCCCGGAAAACCCGACAACCCTAACGGCTTTGTCCATGTGGACCGGCCCGATAGAGGCTGCACGCTTCCTAGGGCTGCCGTTAGTGGAACTTGACGACAACGACTGAGATATCAACCGATCGGGGCGGGGTTGTTGTAGCCGCTACAACAACAACACAAAATACCCATATTTCACTATACATACAACAACAATACTTCATTTTAGACATATATGTCAAAATATCGCTAAATATATCACTAAAAACTTATATATTTTATTAATTAAAATGTAAAAAATTTTGGTGTGCTCAACGCAAAATTCACCTGCTGATGTGCGGTATTACCACGTTGCGTTTGTGTGTGTGTATTAAGTGAATAAAACAGGTGCTATTGTGAAAGTTTTTTGTTAATAACTTTTGATCGGGTAAAAAAAAGTTAACTTCCGCTTTCGGATTCTTGTTACTGGGGTCCAGAGGTGTCTAATGGTACCCCCTTTCCTAAATTTTGATCAATTTTAGGGGTTGAAAGCCCACCTAGATAATTACCCTTTTCTGTTGCAAAACTTCTTTTGCCTTTCAAAAAATCTAAAATTCCCATATTTTCAAAAGGCTCCGCTGTGGTCTGTAGGGGGGTTGGGGAGGGGGGGTCACTTTTCATAAAGCGGCGTCCATCCTAAAATTCATTGCCTAAAATTTCCACTCGACTAGTGTATTAAAACGGAAAACCTTGGCAGCACTGTATAGTTTTCGACGCTTTTGGTCGTTTACTTATTTCAGTACGACAATAGACAATGCTGCTGTTGTCGAGTCGTACAATTTAACCTAATTTCCGACTTACGCAATGAGGCTGATTAATACGGTGGGATTTTCAACAATTTACCACTGTTTCATAATGATCTCGATAACAGTAGGGAATGAATGAGTATAATGTGTTTTTAAAATATGTTAAACAAAGACCTCTGTATACAGACAGCACTGGGGCGGCAGCCCCAGGTTTACCACACAGAAAGGGAATTCTAGTTACCTCATCCTTTCCCAAGGCTACATCACTTTGGTGCACACCAAAAGTAGAATTCTATTTGGTAAGGGTTATAATCCTAAAGCGCGACCGAAGGCCGCCTACGCAGAAAGGAATTCTACGCAAAAATACTGTGGACGCAAGTAAAAATTTTGATTTTGGCCATTTTTCTAAGGGGTCTCTACGGACCCATAGGGGGCCTAGGTGGTCGGGGGTTGCATTTTTGTCAATGGCGGTTATGCCCTCTCCAAGAAGGCGGGTTGGAGGTGCCACGACCACTCCCCCTTCGCCCACCGCCCTGTAATGAATGCCCGTATTGGAAAGTTTCTCCAAAATCAATACTTCGATAAATAATGAAAATTTTTTATAAAAAATCGCGCTATTTTTTATTACAAACATTCGCCTGCGGCGCTTTAAAAAAAAAAACAATACTTCGATATATACATAATGATAAATTTTCGCCTTCGGCGCTTTCTTATAAAAATCGATGGTTCGATAAATAATTAAAATTTTGATTAAAATCAATACTTCGCCTGCGTCGCTTATTTTATTAAAACAATATAAGGTGAATACAAAAACGCCCCCTTTTCTCATCATCTGGTAGCACCAATTTATGTGTTTATTTCCACCACTTCCATGTAATCAATGAAATTTATATGGTGAATTGTGCAACTTTAAAATTAATAACTTTTTAAATAAAAGCCCCTGCGGAATTCAACCTCACTTTGTAGACCAATTGAACTGAAATGCGCACTTCTTGGGCCTCCCCTTAGCTGAAGCAGACGACAGCGTTGATGGATGAACCGACCCGAGCTGGGCTTGGTAGCCGGTACAACAACAACAACAAAACACAGCACTTCGGACAGCGACCGGATGCCTCCTGATGTCGCCAGAACATCACCTACACGACAATGCTCTGCAAGCAATTCTTAGTAGGGAGCCACAGACGTGGACACCCGAACAGACACTTTCTTGCAGAGGAGCCCTCGCCAACGCATGTCAGAAGGCATCTATACGAACTGACGGACGAAGTCCTGAGGTTCATAAGGCAACCTCTGGACCCGTTAGCATATCGACAGGCTTTCAGCCGCGCTTAGGGATTGTAACCCTAACGACGCAGAATTCAACTTTCTGCGTTGCCGGAGAAAAAGTACGGAACTTCTTCAATATGCTCGGAATGAAATATGCTGGTGTGAGTAAGCTTTGGTCAACCGTGAGGTCACTGTTCAAGCCGACGACGCGCGACGACGGTGCAATTTTTTTTCGGCGGGAGATGAGCGAGCTACTTTAGCCGACAGTTTACGCTGCATCTTCCGATGGACGAAGCCAAACGCTGAGTGACCAATAGAGGCTGCACAAACTACCAATACCAAGTGCGCTTCCTGCTTTCACCAGCGGGCAGATTCGGGTAGACATCGGGAAGGCAAAAGCCTCCAAAGCCATTGAAACCGGCGAAATATGCATGCAAATGCTGAAAAAATTGGGTCCCTCGGGAGTACACTATCTCACCAAGGCCCTCATGTTGTCCATGGCTACTCTCATCGTCTCTGATATCTGGAAAACGAGGAAGCGTGGTCCACTGCTCAAACCGGGGAAACCGGCTAACAAAGAAGTCTGATCGTCCTTTCCCCGGTCGCGAAGACACTTGAGGTTTTGCTACTCACACACTATATGAACCATCTGACCCCAGCGAGGCATCAGCATAGGTTCCGTAAAGTGCACAACACAGCAATAACATTTAACGTTATAAACACCCAGATAACTCTTGGCGTGAACCGAAACCGCTCCTATGAGAGAACAGTCCTAGTAGTGTTAGATCTGTCGAAAGCGTTTGACACCGTCAGCCACTCCACGCTACTAGAAGACACTGAGGCCTCATTTCTCCCAGAGGGACTCAAACGGTGGTCAGCGAACTATCTGTGTGGTTGACATTCGTCCCTAATTTTCATTGTCGGCAACCATTTTTACCACCTAGACGAAGGAGGTCAGTCTACAGCTGGGAATTCATGTCGATGTCGTGCTCTCCTACTAGGCGAATAAAACCGCAATTTTCAATAGAGGATATAGCCGAAACAAGGTCCTTAAGTTGCTAGCCGGCAGCGCCTGAGGCAAAGACAAACGTTGTTCGCAACATACAAGGCAATTGGTCGGTCGGTTCTAGACTATGCAGCGCCCGTGGGGTCGCCGGGGACTAACAGGACGCAGTGGACGAAGCTGCAGACATGCGAGAACACGGCACTCCGGACTGCGTTGCCTCTGAAGTTACTCACTTCCTTCGTTGTTGTTGTTGTTGTTGTTGTAGCGGCTACAACAACCCCGCCCAGATCGGTTGATATCTCAGTCGTTGTCGTCGAGTTCCACTAACAGCAGCCCCAAGAAGCGTGCAGCCTCTATAGGGTCGGTCCACAGGGACGACGCCGTTAGGGTTGTGTGGTTTTCCGGGCATGCGATAAGATGTTTCGAGTCGTGAGGGGTCTCTCCGCATGCCGGACATTCATTCGGCACATCCGCATTTAGCCTACTCAGGTAGGAGTTTAGTCTGCTGCAGTAGCCACAGCGAAGTTGGGCTATTGTTGTTTTGGTCTCCCGAGACAGATGGAGCTCCGTCGCGTCAATATCCGGTGTTTGTGTGCCTAGAACAGCATTCAGAGGTCTAGAGTCTACATAACTCGAGACTGCGTCCCTGTGAATGCCGTTCAGGGCCTGTCTGTAAGCTGACGGGTCCCGAGGCTGCTTAATGAACCTCTGGATTTCGTCCGTCAGTTCATATAGATGCCTCCTGACGTGCCTTGGCGAGGGCTTCCTTCGTCTCCCGTTGTGGTTTTTGTAGCGGCACTACTAAGCCCCGCCTATTTCGGTTCATCCTTCAATCATTGTCGTCAAGCTCAACTAACGGTAGGCCCAGGAAATGGGCTGTTTCACTAAGTTCGGACCAAAGGGAGAGGGTTGTTAGTTGAGTAGGATAGAGCTGGTGGTGTCGTGCGGGAGTCTCCACATGCCGGACACTCATTGGGGATATTGGGGTCGAGTCTGAACAGGTAGCTGTTGAGGCGGCTGCAGTATCCAGACTGTAATCGGGTGTCTATGCATGTCTGGACCACGTCCTTATCAATGTGGAGCACCCTGCTGCTTAGCACCAACAGCCCTGCATTCATATTCGGCTATGCTACAATATCATACATCCGCTTAAGTATCATTTCGTATTCTTACTCTTCTCATTTGTCTAGTTTGCATATTCGCATTATTCCTACATTGTAACTTTTTAGAACAAAAACCTAACTGTAGTCTGTTTCCTTTTATCATTACGACACGGTAAGCTACATGCAATATCATTTTCAATTTTGTCACGCCTCTCGCGAATTGGTTTTACGCTTTCCTACATAGGCGTCTTAACTACTGCTCTAATTTGGCAAAACAATTATCAAGTTTAAATAAAGAATTTATACATTTGGTGATTTTGAAGCTCTAAGCGTTTTTATTTCGGTAGAAAGCTAACCCAAGCTACAGCTACGGTGATACGCATAAAACCTGTAGCTAAAAACTGGTGACCCCGTACAAAGTTAGAAGGTCGGATGTGAGACTCCGTTATAACGCTATTAAACACCGTTATAAAATCACGTGATAGAAAATTTAACTGCTAAGATGATCGCCAATTCCGATAGCGGAGTTTCATCAGAACCGCCGTGTTATGTCTTCTTTTCCTTTTATTCAACGACTTACAATTCAATAGAGAAGGTAGTTATAATTCATGTTAGCGATGGTACAAACTAGGAATGATACTTATTCGAGTAGAGTTACCATACTTATGTAATACTTAGTTGAATCTAATAAGTGAAGATACATAATAATCTCCCCCGCTAGTAACATACATAGTCTCGGAGACGAGATTAAGGGTTTCGTGTTCTTTCCGAGCGCCTCACTGCTTCGCCTCACTGCTTCGCCTCACTGCTTCGCCTCGTGCTTGGAATTCTTGTTCTCGTTCTTGACCCTCTGGCTGGCCTTCTTCGTTTTGTTGATTGACTACCTCAGGGGATATCCGATGCTCGATTAATTCTTCCTGTGGGTGTTTGGATTTTCTTTCGTTTTCCGTCGTGTCTCCATGTGTTTTCATGTCTCCAACGTTTGATTTATACAATTGATTAATGTGTCGCTTAAGACTGTATCCATTGTCAAGGTGAACTTGATAATGCAGCTTCCCGTACTTCCTTGTTACTACTCCCAACTACCACTTCGATTGTACACGGTCTCCCACGCTGAATTGTCGGTTTGGCCCCAAAGACGTAGCTTGCGTTGTTGATTTGTATAATGGCCGAATAGCATCCAGTCTAC
>NW_023458563.1:14360868-14362094 GCF_013731165.1 Rhagoletis pomonella
AGCTTGCGTTGTTGATTTGTATAATGGCCGAATAGCATCCAGTCTACAATAATATTTGCAGTTGATATTTTTTTCCAATATTTATATGGCAGAGAGTTCACGTTAGTGACAGATGATCGCCCACTTTTAAGAATATTACATCAAAACGAAAAAATTCCGGCAATGACATCGGCACGCCTCCTTAGATACGCATCTTTCCTCCAAGGATTTAACTATAAAATGAAACATCGGAGATCCGAACAAATTGCGCACGCTCATTGCTCATCCAGAGCTCCCGCAAAGGATTCGTCAAATTGCTTCACACATTTCCTAGACGAATAAGTAACAGCAGTACAAGATCAGACAATAAATACGATTGCCACGAATACAGTTACGGTAACATCTATTGAAAAAGAAACAGGAAACGACCCGGAACTAGCTCAATTAAGAACAAATTTAAAAATTAAAAAAAAAAAAAACAAGATCCAGAATACTCGCTACAAGGTGGTATTATACTAAGAGGCCAACGAGTAATAATTCCAATGCCCTTGCGCAACGAAATATTAAAAGAACTGCATTACACCCATCTCGGAGTAGTGAAAATGAAACAACTGGCTCGGAGGTATTGTTACCGGAAAGGGATCGACGCAGATATAGAGCGTATGGTAAAAGGATGCCGGGATTGTGCTTTGGTTAGGTAGAACCCGCCACAAATCACCACCCATGTTTGGGAACAACCAAAAGAAAACTTTGAAAGAGTTAACATGGACTATGCAGGGCCTTACCAGAATTGCTATTTCTTCGTTCTTGTTGACGGGAAATCTAAGTGGTCTGAAGTGAAAGTAGGAAGAAGTGCACCCACATCTGAAAGCACGATTGAATTACTTGAAAATATTTTTGCAACACATGGTCAGCCCCAAGTATTAGTTTCCGATAACGCAACGATTTTTCAGAGTAAAACCTTCAAATCCTTCTGTCAAGAAAATGGTATAATTCAAAAATTCATCGCACCGGGCCATCCAGCTACAAACGGCTTAGCGGAACGACATATCCAAACGTTAAAATATAAACTAGAAGCTATGCAGCACGACAACACACCAATCCGCAAGAAAGTTCAAGAAATTGTCTGTCGCTACCTAATCACCCCTTTAGAAAATGGTAAAACGCCAGCAGAAATGTATTTAGGTCAGAAAATTCGAAGTAGACTGGATGCTATTCGGCCATTATACAAATCAACAACGCAAGCT
>NW_023458563.1:14362194-14364379 GCF_013731165.1 Rhagoletis pomonella
AAAAAAGGATACTAGCTGATAAGCATTGTACTGATTTTTTACATTAAATGCATGACTTTTAAACATTTGCATATCACTTTGAATCTCATTTATTACATAAGCTTATGTTGAATTTTTTCCACCTTCTTCATGACATTTTTTTTGGTTTTATGTCATGGTTTTTCTTGGGAGGCAGGCTTTTTGATTAATCTTTCTTCGGCAAGAATTTCCCATATATGCTTTTTAAATGAAAAATCCCTTTTCACCTAAAAGTGACATTCTGGAAATATTTCACATTTTTTGGTTTTTTTTTTAAGAGTTTTATTTCACTAAAGCATATAAACAAGGAAATGAAAAACGTTACATTCAGGAAAATTCGGAGGGACAAGGTTAAAATAGAAAGCAACGCTTATGTATGTTGATAAAATTTTTCAGCCGAAAATATAATAAAACAATAAAGGTTAAGGTGGTCATTTACAAACAGTTAGGCCTTTTTTACATTGTTACATTCAGGAAAATTCGGAGGGACAATGTTATAATAGAAAGCAATGCTTATGTATGTTGATAAAATTATTCAGCCGAAAATATAATAAAACAATAAACGTTAAGGTGGTCATTTACAAAAAGTTGGGCCTTTTTTTTCATTGTTTCTTTGCTTAAACATTTTTTTCATGTTGATTATCGAATTACCTGAGCGGGGATATATATTTTTATATGAAGTACGCAAAATATATCAAAGAAATACCGTTCGCAAAAGAACTGCGCAAAGTGCAACTATGGCTTCGATTTTGCTGTTCTCAAGCTTAATTCTATACATATAATAAAATTGTAAAAAAACGATGTATTATAGATATTAAAGAACAATTAATATGGGAGGTCTTTATTAGAGCAACAGAAGCCAAATCAAGAGTTTTTTGAAATTTTGTCTGTCTTTCTGCTGGTATGTTTGCACGCGCATCAGTCAAAACCTAATGCATGGAACTGAATGAACTTCTCACCGATGCATTGCTAGACTTAAAATATTGAAAACAATATTAGAGAGGCCATTTTTGTAAATTTTAGTTAAAGCAGAATGATAAGATAAAGTAGATGTTGAAGTATGGCTGTCAAAAGAAAGAGGTTAAAGAAAGCCTATTGTCATACCCACACAAAAGCGTTGGGCTGAGCGTTGTCTGACGCCTAGCGTTAACGCCGAAGTGTAATACCTAAACAAAAGCGGCAACGCTACGTTAAATGAATAAATAACACCAACAATAAACATAGGTTTGTTTATGTGAATTACGAAAATGACAGTTTCGCCGTTTGCTGCAGCAAACTTCACTTCCCAACGCCCTGTCAAGTTCGGATCTTCTAACCGCTAAGCGTTGACGCCGCTTTATTTCGGTATGCTTCATACAAATTGAATGATCATGGGAATTTTTTTGCCAACCAGACAACGCTGACGCTTTTGGTTAGGTATCATGAACGAAGGACACAAGTTCACGTAAGAACAAGAGAGTGAAAAAAGTCGATTTTTTTTAGCGGGTTCTACGCCCTCTTGTTTCACTGGAAAATGAGCGAAAAGTAAACAAAGCAAAGAAAACAACGAAAACCAAAATTAGCCAAAATTATTGTCAGCCACTTTAAACGCACAATTTAGGTAAAATGATGCAACAAAATGCTTTAAAATGTGTTGTCATGTTGAATTAACTCTTCTTTACTTGAATAAAAGTGTAAAATAGTGGTGCTTGTGATGTAAACAAACGCTCAGCTGACGAACCCGCTTTCGCAAACTTTTTTCTCAAAACCAGTTACAAATACAACGTCGCGTTCTTACGTGATCTTGTATTTTTGGTTCATGGCTAGGTATGGCTGTTACAGCCGAAAATATTTTTTTGGGAGGTAGCCACCTGTTTTAAAATTTTAATTTAATTTGATTATTAAATACTAGCGAATACACGGCGTGCTTCGCTGCGCCTTAAAAGTAATATTGTTTTGTTACTCCCTCTCACAACATTTGAAAATATTAGTCAATATTGCTGTACATATTTGTATAGTAGGGAGATTTTTTCAAATTATATAAATATACCTTATTTGAATATTGAATTAATACACGTTTGAGGAAAGGGTGTGATAGTAGACTCCAGTTATAAGATTATAAATTAAATTTCCAAGAGAAAGTCGGTTCTTTACATATTTTCTAATTACCTTCGAAAATATATTAACT
>NW_023458563.1:14364479-14368273 GCF_013731165.1 Rhagoletis pomonella
TTTTTTTTTAAATCTAACTTCATAAAGTTCTTTAAAAATATTTTGTAAATGAGGCCATAAGAGCTTAGGGGGAGAGTTACAACACAAAAATACATTTAAGGCGCAGCGAAGCACGCCGGGTAATTGCTAGTATTATATAAACATTAGAAAACATTAAAACATTTGAAATAAATCTCGTCTCACTTTTTTGTATTTTTCACTTGGTTGCTGAAGTAATGAAGACTAAAAAATTGATAAGGGAAAATTGTAGTTTTTGTAAGTTTTATGTTAATATCTTAAAAACTTGTAGACTTATTGAAAAATGATAAATGAACGTGAGGTACCAAATTTAATGACCCTTAATTTGATATATCGTCTTGTTCACAATAATTAACGCATTCCATGGATATTAGAAGCATTACAATGATACTTTGCATTGTCAAAATTCATACATTTTGATTCAATAGCGCGGGTTAAACATAAGTTTTCAATTAATCTTTCGTGGCCAATAACAATTGGCTTAGACCTAAGACATCATAATATTACTATTGCAAAGCGGTCAAATGCCTTTTATTTTCCCCATACAAAATCGACCCAGCCTAATGTATATGGTATCAAAATGGCACTTAGCTGCTACTTGGCGCAATAGATTTTCCGCCACCATTCTAGCCTAACCTAACGTGATAACTACTTCGAAGCTAAAAAACACATTAGAAGGAAATATAGAGCTCTGCAAGAATAATGATATGTCGTTTTTATAAATCGGATGTCAAAAAACAAAGTTATAATAAAAACCATTTAGGCGGTTTTTATAAGGATAACAAACACTATTTTTTAAGCTTCAAATACAGGGGTGGACTTTTACAAATATTTTGTTTCACCTAGTCTAATGTATATATGTATGTAGATATACAAATTCATATAGAAAATTCCATGTCAACCGAAATATGATTCCGATCTAAAATAGCTTCAAATTTTTTCATAAATATTTATGTTTTTCTTAAACCAATTTTTTTTCTTTTTCGAACTATTTGTACCAAATATTGACAAAAACGTAACTTTTGTTTCATTATTCCACATCCTCTTTTCATAGGTACATTTACAGGTCTATTCTGCGCAGGTAACATAAATTTTATAACCGGTAATTAAAGTGTCTGTCAATTTGTAAACCTTTTTCTCATTCTGTGCTCTCGTAACCGGTAAATTTGGTTACCATCTCATAAGCTGGTAACAAAATATTGCCCCGTGAAATATGCAATACAGGAATTTCCACAAATCTTCATAGCTGAATTGTTGAATATTTTCACTGCATTACCAACGTACGTAGAATCGCGGTGACAAGAAGTGGTAACATTTTTTGGTAATAAAATTTTCCGGTCACAAAATCTTCGGTAACGTGCAGAATAGACCTGTTAATAAAAAAGTTATATGCCTAATGTACATATGCACATACATATGTATGGAGATGCATTTCAATTTATGCAATTTAGATATGTAGGTACATATGTACATACATGCATCTGAATATATCAAATAATATTGATGCTTGCCTACGAATATGTAATACGTAAATATATTCCTTGCATCATTATTTCGAATTCTGTCTAAATTGTGACTCTAAATTCACTTATGCAAATGAAAACTCACTACCCGAATGCTGCTGAACTGTTAAATCACAGTAGAGGGTACAAATTGGCATTAATTTAAACATGGGCACAACTCAGTATCCACTATTTTTATAAAATAAAAATAAGTTTTTTTTTGAACAATCATATGCATCCATGCAAAGTCTTATGGCCCGTGAAATGCCATAACACAGTCGAGAGTATTCAAATTCTAGTTTTTAAATTCTGCTGTTTTATTTTTGTAGAAAACAAAAATTTTACAAGTTATAAAAACAATAATTTTGAGATCTGCCCTTTTATAGATAATGGTGATATGTAAAGAAATATTTATGTACGTGCATTTACAGAATGAAGGGGATCATAGTTAAATCAATGCCTTAACAAAGAGGGAAAAATTATATCAGTCAGTAAAAGGTCATGAATTCAGATAAGCCCACAAAAGCCAAAAAGTTACTTAAAAATAATATGCTGCGCTTAAAACCGAACGTATGCAGTGGCCGATCATGATGTTTGAGATCGAGTTGCTGCACTAGTATAAACTGTCACTTTTACAATTATGTGGGGTAGGTAGTTGCTGGTTGTCATAGAATGATTAAACTAGAATGTTATAAAAGCGCATCGCAGTCATTTTTTTAAACTTCTCCTTTGGTAACAACTCTGGTGGCAACAACTCACATCTGCAGATAACCCAATTCGATTGCGACTAATCCTTCCGTAAGAGAAAAACACTCTTGTGTAAAATTTTTTAATACCTTGAATTGAAAAGCAGTATCTATAAGGAAATTAAATGAACAAAATAAATAAACTAATACTGAATGAATAAGTACAAAAATAACAAAGCAAGATGGAATTAAATGTGTAATAGTGGTTGAAGGCGTAAAATGTAAGTAACGTAAAACAAATTTTATATTTCGAAGAAGCAAGTGTAAATGCTTTTTTAATGGAAATGTGTCTCCAGAATTAAAAGGTATTTACTAAAGCACATTGTGCCAAAATTATTGTTTAAAAAGCTAAAAAAAGCACGTAATAAGTAGAAAATAATGTGTAACATTATTAACAGTTCTATTACCGATATCATTTTCAAAAGGCCTGTAGTGCTTTGTACTATGTTCTTATACAAAATCTACTTTTAAAGAAAGGTATTAAAGGCTTTTCAATAATTAGTACACCCTACTTCTGTTTTTCTTTATTGGCGCTGTAACCGTCTAATCGATTTTGGCCAACTGACGCAAATTAAAAACGACAAGTGAAGCGAAGTCCTTGTCCATTTTGTGTTTCCACCGCAGAGGAGGCCTCCCTCTTCCTTTTGATCACCCTACGCTTCTTTTTAATGATATAAACTTTTGTGATAATCTCTTTACATTTATTTAAACAATTATCTATTAGCTTTTTAAAGAATTATATCTAATTAAAAATAAACTTCGAGCACCTCATGCTTTTTGAAGATATAGCATATATATATATGTATGTATATGGGCCATTTCCAAATAAAGTGTAGGTACATGGCAGGTATTTTTTATATTTTGTTAAGATTGATAAATTTATCCACTGAAATGGTTTAGTGACGTGAAAATTTGTGCAATATACGAAACTGCTTTCAGGCTCTTCAAAAATTATTATTTTTTCTTATTTTTGCATTTTTGTAAAATATTTTCCAGAATGTAACACTTTTAAGAGTAAGCTAAAGGAATAAATGCATGCTTTTTTAACATTTGCATCCCACTTAAAAACTCATTTATCAGAAAAAACTATTGTTGAAGTTTTTTCCACCTTCTTCATAACATTAACGTGGGGCCTTTTTTGCGAGACAGGTTTTTTGTTTAATCTCTCATCAGCAACAACTTCCCATATGTGGCATTTTTGAGAAATATGCTATTTAAAAATAATAAATCATTTTTCACCTAAAAGTGATATTCTGCAAATATTTCACTTTTTTTGTTCTAAGAGTCTTATTTCATCAAAATATAAAAACAAGGAAATCATTGAAACTCTTAAAGCAATAAACAGACATTGGTAATTATCTTATTTTTAGTGTTTTTTGCATAAAAAACTGGGTGATACATTTTCTTAAAAACACAAAATAATTCTTTTAATTAAGTTATTTCTTATGTCATTCGATCAACGCTTCTTAACCGCAATGCACTTAGGCAAGCAAAACAACTAATGTTAATATCTCGGAAAAATTAAAAA
>NW_023458563.1:14368283-14371943 GCF_013731165.1 Rhagoletis pomonella
GAACTCCTCCTATGCCTGAAGAACTGGTTCTCAATCCAGTTAATGCATTAACAGATTCTTCCAAGCCATTGAAAACATGCACTTTGTTATGTTCACCACCTGTTGCACTTGCTTCTGCCTTCGGCCACGCTTAGGGATTATAACCCTTACTAAGTAGAATTCTCCTTTCTGTGTTGCCGGAGAAGAGGGGATTCCGCATGTCAAAGGTATACAACACTCCTTGTACATATCACCCGCCTACGCCATCCACAGTATTTTTACGCAGAACCCACGGCCAAATTTGCAAAAAAGTGCATAGTGCAAACCGAATCTATTAATAAGCTAGTGGTCGGAAATTTGAAACATTTATTTTAAATAAAATTTTAATCCTTTGATTACACGTGTATGTTAAAGTTTTTGGATTCGGGTTATGCGTTTGGAGACAACACCCGAAAATCATTGTACAAATAACTAAACCGAACTCAAGTTTCTCGGGGCAAGAAAGATTCTTTTTTGCTCGTTTATATAAAGCAGTGGATAAAAATATACGTATATATGTACGAAAGGCAAATTTATCTGTTTAAATGAACGCCACTAATAACACATCGATTTACATCTTTTATCTCGCCTCCGACACAGAATTGTTTTCGTACAAAATTACGCAAAAAAGCTTACTCGTTCGTTTTTAGGCATGCCATTGTTACGAATTTCGAATGCTCGAAGATACGATTCGGACTGCAGCATACTATTTCTACGATACCACGAAACAACTGAACGGAGACCCTTAATTTAGTCGGCGAAACGGTGGGAGCCGATTACTAAATTTCAATGCGGCAAATTTCAACCCTGAGGCCCAGTGTTAGCCTCGCGAAGGTTGGACAGTCTAAAAGAAAGTGTGGAGATGATTCCATCTCATCTTTCTCTTGACAGGTTATACAAAAGGAATGGGTTGAAATTCCTAGTCTTACCGTATGAATACCAATCGCACAATGGCCTGTCAGAACCCCCATCAGTAGCCCTTGAGAGGTAACGTATGTTTCGGCACCTCTAAGGGTAACGATTGGTCACTCGTGTCTTGCGCTGCGAAAAGTATTTTAAAGTGCCCCATAAAAAACATTTGCTGCAGCAGAGGTTTCTCTGCTCTGTCTTCTTGTCTTTTTTTATGTCACAGGGAGCAACGCTTTCTTTTTTTTTGTCCATTTTATTAGGCAGTGGAGTATGCAATTTCATTGTCGCGATTACGAAGTATGTGCTGGTTGAGCTAACGTTAGGCTCAACCATTCAAGAGTGTACCGTAGGAGAACAAAGGCGTCCTTATCTGGGGATAAAGTTTTAAGGGTGCCCTTCCAACGCCAGGTCATCAGCCACGAACTTTTCCGCGATGTTACTGTGACCCGGCCCTAATCTAGCCTTATTAAGAAGCACTTTGATGCGATTGATAGGGAGGTCACACATTTCTTTACCGATTTCGAGCGCACCATCACACTCTTTAGCGGTGAGTCTACCGCTTCCTTAATAGCAGCTATTTCCACCCGAAAGACACCGCAGAAGCCTGAGCATAGTTACGATGGAGAGTTATCGACAGAAAACACCTCCATCTCCTCTGTATCCAAGTGTTAATCTGTCCGTGAAGAATTTTACCGCTCCCTTCTTCGAGTAACCTAGCCCAACTCAGTCCCCCCTAACTTCCAAATTTTTGCCTAGATATTGAAATATATTACCACGAAATGCTTGCTCGATAATTTCGGCTTCCCCTAACTTTAAAGGTTTTTCCTATATATATACTGTATAACAAATTATACTCCCAACGCTAACAAAATAATTAGTAGATTGATTTAAAAAGTGGATATGTGGATCATCCGGTTCTGTATCAAGTTATTCTCTCTAACTTCAAAGCACTTCCATTTAAAAAGGGTAAAAACCTGGTTGCTGTCGACAATGAGCAAAAATGGATTGAACGGAAACTATAAATAAATTTATAGTTCAATTGTTTATTCCTTCGTCTTTATGTTTGCAATGATTATAAATTGTTAGTTTATCTTACAAAATTGCGGAAGAATACTACAGAGTATGCGGAAAAAAGTTTATTTTTTACATTTTTTATTTTGAATAACATCTGGTCCGGCTATTTGATTTACTATACAGGTATGTAGAGCTATGAATTTAAAAATTACATCAGGGTTAAGTTGAGATATTCGCTTTTGACCACTATGTTTTGTACATTTCCCAGTACTGCAAAGCTCTTGACTGCCATTCCCCTGGGAGTGGCCAGAAGTGATTCCTGTGCTTACGGTTTAAATCGCAGCTAACTACGTCCGGATATTTATATCCATGAATCCTCTGGGTAGCGACCGAAAGTTAGTTTGGGAGCGAGCTATAGTGGGATGGCGCAACACCCCGCGTGCGCTGGGTTTGGGTCCCGCCACGTTAAAACCCTGCCCAATGAAAAAAAACACATGCCTCGGATGATACCCCCTTCTTTTGATGACGATCACGGCAAACATAGGAAGGACTATGATTTTAGGCTATGCACCTGGAATATCCGAACCCTTAATCGGGATGGTCCCTCTGCCCGGCTGGTTGATGTCCTAGGGAAAATAAAGGCTGACGTCACCGCCATCCATGAAATGCGATGGACGGGGCGAGAAAGGTAAGCGTGGAGCCTTGCGACGTCTACCACAGTTGCCACGTAAAGGAGCGCAACTCGGTGTTGGATTTGTGGTGGGAGAGAGACCGGCATTCACTCTAGTGGACGAACATCTAGCCACACTCCGCATCAAAGCGAGATTCTTCACCATCTCGCTCATATGTGCTACTGCCCCGATGGGAGATAAGGACGAGGCATCCAAGGATCTCTTAGCTTAGAGCGTACATATTAGCGCTGCCCCCGACACGTATTAAAATCGTGCTTTGGCGCCAGGGTCGGAAAATTCAGCCTCCACATAGAAACGCCGGGCTGAGGCTGATCGACTTCATCGGGGCCCGAAACATGGTAATACGTAGTACTAGCTGCCAGTATAAGAACAACCACCAAGCTACATGGTTGTCTCCAGATCGAAAAACGGGAAACCAAATAGAGCATGTTGTGAGAGACAGAAGGCATACCTCCAGTTTTTTAGATGTACATACGTACACTCCGAGGGCCAAACATCGACTCGCAGCCAATATACGACCCCACCTCGGTGCAGCAAAAAGATGGCCCCCAACAATGCAAGGAAAGTTCAACGTCGAAAAGCTGCAATCAAACCAGACGGTCAATGGGTTCGCCGCTCGACCATCATACCTACTGTGAGAGAGCACTCTTCAACAAACCAACTTGCGCGAGCAGTAGAACCACATTTCCCGCTCATGGTCTCAGAAAGCCTTCTGGTCTCAGAAAGCCTTCTCCGAAGGGCTGACGGATGGAGAGTGATGGAAGACCTGAGTGGTAGCGACCACAACTACATCACCTTCCAAGTCACTGACATCACGCGAGGGCAAACACGTAGTATCCCTCGCAGGAAACCAGGATGGAACCCGTCTAGGGTCGATGTTCGCAAGTTCGATACGTAACTCCTAGCAGATTCCCAAGGCATTTCACCCACAACGGGAGAGATCCACAACAGGGAGTCTTGTACTAAGCTGGTCGAAGAAACGCTGCATTCACCGGGCATGCAAAGCCTCAATGCCACAGAGGAGAGC
>NW_023458563.1:14374943-14375032 GCF_013731165.1 Rhagoletis pomonella
CATTGTGGAAAATTCTCTGTACTTTAGTTGTGATAAATTGTTTTGTTTTGCTGGTGTACGTTGTAATGATCTCATGATCTCATGTTTTT
>NW_023458563.1:14375132-14384266 GCF_013731165.1 Rhagoletis pomonella
TCCAATCGGTGCTCCTGTACGGGGCAGAAATATGGGCTGACGCATTGAAAGTCAAAAAATACCGGGTTCAAATGTCTTCGGTACAGCGCAGAGGGGCACTACGCATTGCTTCTGCATACCGTACAGTGTCCGCGGACGCGGTTCTAGTTATTTCTGGCGTCATGCCAATTGAGCTACTTGCTTACGAGCGAAAAGAGATTTACAATCTCAGTGCCGAGATAGGTCGAGCAGCTGCCGCGGCAAGGGCGCGCGAGCAACTGATCCAGCAGTGGCAACAAAACTGGAACGCGAGCACAAAAGGTCGATGGACACACTCCCTGATAGCCGACCTTCAAACATGGCTGAACAGACCACATGGGGAAGTCGATTTCTACCTGACGCAATTCCTCACCGGTCATGGTTACTTCCGAGAATATCTTCATAGAATGGGAAGGGTGGACTCACCGTTCTGTCACTACTGTGGAAACGTCGAAGATAACGTGTACCACACGTTCTTCACCTGCGAACACTTCTTGATTTCGCGCAGAATGTTGGAAGAAAGACACGGAGACATTACTCCGGACAACATAGTTGGGATAATGATTTCCAGCGCAGAAAAGTGGGAAGCAGTTGCGAGATACGTGAAATTCGTATTCCGCTGCAAACGAGAGGACGGTTGTCTACTGAGGACACCCGAATGAAACACCCCTATAAAAGAGCAGCCCCAAGGCTCTAACAGCGCGTTCCTGCATCTGAAGACATGCAGAATTGCGGTGCCAGATGCGGGATTCTTGCGCGGGCGGTGGGAGTTTGGGTTTTAGTGGGTAGCCCAACACGCTTCGGTGGGAGTCCCACACTCGGGGAAGGTAGTATAGAGACTAGCGCCCCCGGCCAGTGCATAAAGCATTTCCCTCTCCTACGAAAAAAAAAAAAAAAAAACCACATTTCCCGGATGAGGAGTGTGAGAAAAATTCTTGAAATGCTGGCAGACAGAAAAAACACCCGAAAATTTAGCACACAGTTGAGCGACTTACGGAAGATTTCAAGAGTCCTGTAGGAACAACCATGGCGAGCTAGTGACCGATATCCAGAACGTAATCAGATTATGGAGGGAACACATTTCGAACCTTTTGAATGGCAGAAGCACTGAAAGAAGTGGAGAAGACGAACCCGAGTCCCCAGTCGATGACGATGGAGTCGATATCCCAGCGCCTGACTATAACGAAAAGTAACAAAGCTGCTTGAGCTGACGGCCTGTAAGCCGAGCTACTCAATAACGATGGCAAGGAGGTAATAAGGTGCATGCCCGACGACTGGAATTCAAGTGCGCTCTGCCCAATCTACAAGAAAGGCGACCCCGCTATGCGTGCCAACTACCGCTGGATCAGCCTTCTAAGCATAGGTTGAAAGGTCTTATCGAATGTATTGTGTTAAGATGAACACCACCGTTAATGAAGTGATTGGGCCTTATCAGTGTGGCTTTAGACCTGGAAAATCCTCCTGAGACCAGGTATTTACAATACGCCAAACCTTGGAATAGACCGTCGAGAAAAAGATCGGTACTCACCACCTATTTCTCGACTTTAAAGCCGCTTTCGACAGCACTAAAAGGAGTTTCCTATACGCCTATACGCAATTCAGGAGTAAAGTCCTCTCTCGACTTACGAAAACCACGCTCTATAAGTCACCCATCATGTCCGTGCTGGTATATGTCGCGGAAGCATGGACAATAACAACATCCGATGAGGTGACTTTCGGAGTATTCGAGGGAAAGATTTTGCGGAAGATTGACGGGCCTCAACTAGCTTGACCATGTCGTTCGAATGGACACCGACGCTCCAGCTCTGCAAGTATTCTGGCTTCACTTGGCATTTCCAATTGGCGTCAGTTGGCCAAAATCGCTTTGGCGGTTACAGCGCCAAATAAGAAGAAGAAGCAAAAGAGAATAGATCTATAACCTTATCAGTCACACAGTGTTATAATCCCGACGAAATCCTTGACGGTGGTACCGGGAGCGGAACGGTACATGACGGTAGGAAGTTTAGTTTGGGTTAGAGTCTCACACTGACTGGGTTAGGCTTTCGATGCTTCCTCCTCGTAAAATAAACATGCTCAGTAAAAAGTTAACAATTTAAATCGATGAATAGTTTTATACAGTTACAACAGTTAGTTACAAAATATTTAACTCTAATGGTTACAATAATTTTAAGCTATAACAAAGAATTTTTTAGTAAGTAAGTTATTGGTTTTGAATTTTTTTTTTGACTTGCTAGTATCGGAACTATTTCTTGCAAGTTTATTTGCTAAAAGTTGTTTAACGGCTTAGCGCCCGTAAGTCATTCGCAATCGTATGCTGCGAATGCCGATTTATACTAAAGCCAGCCTTTCGACATAAGCTACTTTTCCATACGAACACAGATATATTATATTGCTCATCATTTGGTAATATCGGAGATATCCTTCCTTTTTAGTCTTCTTGCATATCTCGGGCTAAGAAGATCTCTCGCTAGCCGTTTTGGGTCGTTCCTTAACCATACTGAGTAACTGGTGCTTATCCTTGTGGATATTAGTATTTTTTATGTACCACGGTCCTCCGCATATGGCGCGTAAAATTTTCGACTGCAGTCTTTGAAGTCTGTTCACAATGGAATTGCACGCTGTGCAATCGTCATATTAAATATCAACATCTTGTTTTCTAGGCTTAATTTAGATTTGTGTGCTATAACCCATTGAAGGCTTGCTTGTTTTAGTTTCGTTTGTGAAATTTTGTTTTCTATATGCTTTTTCCAGGTAAGTCTTCTATCTAGTGTCATCCCAAGGTACTTGACGCTATCTTTTGTAGTATAGCCTTGCTGTTTATTTTTAGTGGTGGACAAGTTTCTTTTTTCAGAGTAAATGTTGTCTGAACATACTTGCTCTCGTTAAACTTTATTCTCCAAGAACCTAGCCATAGCTCTAACTCTTTCAAATATTCTTGCAGTTTGTAAGAAGCTGTGTCATCAGCAAACGTTGAAATGGCTAGAGTTTCATCAGTTCGCAATTCACGAGTGTATATTACGAACAATATGGGTCCTAGAACACTGCCTAGAGGGACACCTGCGCTTCCTGTTCTAAAGGAATTCTGCCTGACTCTGAAGTTTCTCCCCAGCAGAAAGCTTTCCAGAATTGCATGCGTATTTTCAGGGAGTGAAACCTTTGGTTATTATATAAGGCCATCATGTCAGACATTGTCAAAAGCTTGAGAAATGTCTAAAAAATACACCAGTGCAGTATTGCTTCCCTTCGAAGACTTTTCTAATACAAGAAACCATTCTATGAACTAGTTCTACACTGCCATGCTTTTCACGAAAACCAAGCTGACGTGGTGGTATTATTTGGTTACTTGTTAGAGAAGGTTGTATTTTTTCAATCGAAGTTTTTCAAATATTTTGGAAAATACAAAAATCAAGCTAATGGGCCGATATGAATTTACTGCCGTCGGATCTTTGCCTGGCTTTGGCACCATAACTATTTCTGAAAGTTTCCATAAGTCGGGGAAGTGCCCCAACTTAAAAAAGATGTAATAAAAATCGTACGGCTGTTAGTGGAAGCTCCCTTATCATTTTACCTGTAATCTTATCGTAACCAGACGCTTTATTCTTCTGAATGTCATGAACAATGGTGTTAATTAAATCTTTCTTTTTAAACCGAAGCGAATTTGTGGTAAGGCTACTGAGGTTATGGAAATATTGGAAGAATGAGCACCTTCATTGGGTCTAAAGACTTGTGAAAGATGGCAGGCGAAAGCGTTTGCTTTATACTCATCATTCCTCGCCCAGCTTCCGTTCTGAGTATGTAATGGTGCTTCTCGAAGAACGGGCCTCTTCGCATCCTTCAGCGTTCGCCAAAGGGAGTAGTCAGTCTGTTTCGAGGCAGACAAGGACTGGTGGATCGACTGCAAACTTCTTTCTTTTTCCGCCTGCAACTAAATACGCAATTCCTTTGTACACGCATTCAGCTCCTGTTTAAGCTTAGAAGAGCGAATTATTTGCCATTATCTTCTTAATTTGCGCTTTTTACTTATTAAGTTAGAATTGTTTGGGTGTGCAGACCAGGGCAGTAAGAACTGCGATGTTTAATAGAAGGAATTGGTGTTGCAATTTCTGCGGCCCTAAATATTATATCAGTGAGATTTTCAGCTGACCTGTCGATATCATTCTTGGTCCGAATAAGAATTTGCAGCTCAATGTGCGAACTAACATACTTTTTGTATTTTAACCAGTTTGTGTGCTTATTTGTAAGTTTTTTTTTTGTTTTTCTTCATAGTTAAGAAATATAGATAATGTTATGGGGCAGGGAGAATGATCTGAAGAGAGATCAAATAATGCTTCTGTATTAACTTGATATCGCGCAATACCCTTTGTTACACCCAAGTCAATAAGATTATTTTTTGCGGTTCAGAAGGCCAATACGTTGGTTGACCAGTAGACAATACGTCAAATCCTCTATTCTGGATTACTTTATATAGATTTCTACCCTTTGGTGTAATCAATCTAGACCCCCAGAATGTAAGTTTGGCATTGTAGTCTCCTGCTGCAATAAACTTAGTGCCAAACTTTAGGAAAAAGTCATCAAATTGTTTTTCCGTTATGTTATGACGAGGGGGGCAGTATATAGTGTACCGGCCACCCAAGTGGTCATCAATGTGTATTGCAGTATTATGAATGAACTCATCACTTTGCGTTTCTAATTCATAGTGCTTTATTCTGTTACGAATGAGAATGGCTGTTCCACCTCGGGCTTTGCCTTGTGGATTCTTAGTATCATAGAATTTGTACCCATTATTTTAAAAATTATTAAATTGCGTAAGGTGGATTTCAGTTACAAGCAAGACGTCTACATGAAAGCATTCTGGGAAAACTTCTAGTTCGTATTGATGCTGGATTAGCCCGTTCGCATTCCAAAAACAAATTTTAAGATTATTCACGGTTTAGCAAAAATGGCTTGAAGTAATAGATTTTGATTTTTCATCAAATCTTGTACCATGCTCTGCATTGCCATCATTTGCTCCTGCATATCGCAATTGGTATATTTGAAGCACTTCCCCTTTCTTCAGGTTATGAAAGTCAGGTTCTAGTTCTATTTTGAACATCGGTTGAGGGATGTTTCCTTTATTTTTGATGTCTGAAAACATTTCGCACCTTAAAACCATCTTCCGTAAGAGCATTTTCTATTTCTTGTGAGTTCACACTGGACTCGATGCCTTTTATGACAACTTCTAGTCCTCGACTACTTTTAAGTTGATAGGTGTAATACGGTTTTTTACACTTATCAAACCTATTGGTAATTTTACGAAAAATATCTTCGTTTTGAGCCTGAGTTTTCACTTCATGTATATTACCCTTTTTAATAGGAAACTACATGAAAATTATTTTTCCCTACTAGTTTCAGGAGAGTATCTACCAGAGCTCTAGAACTTTTTTCTCGTACATAAATAGGTGGAGGCTCATATTTTTTAACTACCTGCTGGTTAGAATCATTATTCATATCAGCGAGAATACTAAAACGATTATTCTCCGCTGATGTAGATGTACCTGAAGTGTCTACTTTCAAAATTTTATTTTTTGGACTTAGTTTTCTATTTTTTTCGGGTGTTCGCTGTCGCTTTATTAATACGTAGCGATCAAACCCAGTATGAACAGTAGCATTTTTTGCTTATTTGCTTCTTCTTTGTTCGTTGCTATCGAAGTATTAGTAGCGGCAGCTACGTTGTTGTCCGCATTGATCACTGCTGGAGAGCAAGACGGTGCACTTTGCTTGGTTGCATCTGGTGTTTGTGATGGTGTGCTAGCAGCAAGAATGATAGAATACAAGATTGCGCCAATGAGAGAAGATTTTTGAGCGTAATATTTGCGTGACGTCATCTTGGTGCAATTGCGAGAGAGAAATGCCAAAACGCATATAAAAATATGTAAACAATGCAGAAAAATGTGTTAATTTTAATATTACATGGCCCAATTTTGTAGGAATCAATAAATATACAAAGACTGATTAATTAGGAACACGTAGCAATAATTTTGGACATGTACCCCTTTAGGTAAGTACGATTTTTAGCACATGAAAATGGATGTGTCAACAGTGTTTGCAATTTCATGTAGACCAAAAGGAAGGTGTGCAGCAAAGTGAATTTTTGGACACTCGCCATTGTAAAAAGCCATGCAGAGTACATATTTATATTTGTGGACGGTAGCCAACCACCTTAAACTCCACAGCTTTTATTTGATGACTTTTGTACGATTTCCGAGAGGATGAATGAGTGTGGCTTCTTTGGAAACAAATATTCTATGTAAGTAAAACATAATTTAAGCTGAACTTTTAAATGCATAATAATTTGGGCACTTTTTTGTATTAAGTACGTAACAGCGCGGTAATATGCCGCTGGAATTAGCGCCCGGCGACCTTATCCACCGGTGCCTTACCTCATACCAGCACTAAAAAGAATCAGGTACTAACAAAAATAAGTAGGTAGTTAAGTTCATGTATCTATTTACTGAAGAAACTGCTTTTATATGTATGCCATTACCAGAAAACTAAACCAGCAACTGTCCACATTCACCCTGGAAATATACCTGCTACAATTCATCAAGGAAAGGCCAACATAGTTCCATATAGAAGCTCATAGCTCACACACATAGCACAAATATCGATTTGGTGTTTAATGCATCTCATCGCCAGCACAACTGCTTCCAATTTTTCGGCAGATTTGCGTCCGTAGGAAACGAAAAAAAACTTATATCGCACGCTTTCCTTCTGTTTTCAGTATTACACTTTGCCACGGCACACTTCATTTTGATTTGTAATGTCTCAATAATTGTTTAAAGCCACGCAGAAATATTAACGCACAAATATTTAAATTGTTATTTGGTTTTTTCGTATGCTCACAATCAACAATTGCACCAAGATGACGTCACGCACACAGCTGATTCTGTCAAAATCCCAAAGAGCGGATTAGCGGTACCGTGATCTCCATTTCTCTCAATCGTGTGCTAGCAGTATAAGAGTTTTCTTTAGCGTAGTTGTTGTTGGTTTTTGGGCTGCATGCAGTAATTGTCAAATATGCATTTCTTTCGTTTGCGCTTTGGATTGAGTGCCTGCGCCTTAGACACTCATCTGTCACAACTTTGCATTCTACTTTTGGTTGAACGGCCTTTCAACTAATCGCTTTCAACAAAGATGGTCGCCAGCCAACATTTAGCCACACATGAGTTGAACGCAAAATCGCCCGTGCGAACACCTTTTAATGCAGAGCTGGAGTATATGGTCCTGGCTAGTGGTGGCAAACTATCGATAGTGGACACCATCGATAGTTTATGATAGTTTTTTCACTATCGATTGTGCCGATAGTCATTTTTTCCGATAGTGCGCTGCCATCGATAGTGAATTCATTTATTTAAATAAGGTTTCAAGTTGCTACATAACCTCGTTGATTTTTGAAAATTTTTTGCTAACAGTGTCACGCATTTTTTCTATATAAAAACGAAATTCTTTGTATAGAAGAAAATGCGTGACACTGTTTATTGTACTAAAATTTAATGGAATATAAAATTGCATACCAAACATTTTTTCCAAAATTCTGATTCCAAAGTTTGAAATTTTGGTGAAGGAAATTTATTAATTGTTGCACGAAGTTTGAAATTGGGACTTAGATGGTTTTCGTTAGACGAGAAGCTGGGCTTTTATAAAAAATTAATAGGCCTAAAAAAAAAAATATGTCGCGACACTATAAAATGTTCATTAATTTACTTAAATTCTTGTTTATCTACACTAATATATATTTTGAAAGCCGTTTTTTTTTTCTGTTCGCAAAGCTCGAGATCGACTGCACCGATTTTTTTGAAATTTTGGTTATAGGTTCTGGATGGGCTTCTCATTGTCTTAGGTAAAAAAAAGTTTAAATACTTCTTAAAAAAGAGAACTGCAGGACTTTACAAATACCATAGAATCTAACATACATGCACGCATAACAGCGCTGCTCACCTGCAAATCAGAAATAATTGCGCCCTCTGCTGTTCATTTGTACAGCATACAGCGCAAAACAAGGGTTATGTATACATATACACCAGGGGTTCCCAAACTTTTTTCACCTCGGCACCCTTGTTGTGCTAAAAAAAATTTCGCGGCACCCCTACTCTTCAAATGTCTACGAAAACAAGAAAACACAATGCAAACTTTATGCTCCTTTAGCTGTAATGTGAGGACTGAAGTTGTTTTGATAATTTCATTATTTCCTTTAAGTTTATTGGAAGCTTTGACAATTTTACCCTGAAATTATTTGACGCTGAAAGCTTGCTGGTGTATATTTTTTTTTACCGACTTCACAAAAAGGATAAGGTTATCAATTCGTCGGAATATTTTTTTATAAATATGTATGTATGTTACCGCATAAGTTTGGACCACGTTAACCGATTACTATAATTCTTTTTTAAAGGAAACAGACGACAGGTGGCCTAATTTGGTTTAAATCCGATCATTGGGTCATGAATAGATTAACGATAATCTTAAATTCTTAGAAGGGAATTGAAATCGGTTTTGTTTTTTTTGCTTAAAAATTACTTGTTTATATAAGCATTTGTTGAAAATAGAAATGTAAAAGTAAGGCCCCTATTATGAGTTCCATTCGACTGTGGTCGAAAGTGCTGATCGAACGAATTTTCATTTGGTATTATGACGTTCATTCGATGAAGAATAGCGCTATTGTGAATTTCGCTCGGTTAGGTTGTTTACAATAGTATATTTTTCACCGCTGAGAAGTTCTGTTTAAAAATCGAGCAAACTAAATAGTGTGCTTATACATATGTATGTAAATTTGTGCAAATTAAAATGAAATAAAAAAGAAAGCGAGTTTATAAAAACGTTGTAAAAATGAGTACAACGGAGTTCTGGTTCAACGTTTCGTCAGAGGATGAGAGCTTGGTAAACTGGCCAGGAGTAGAAAATGTTTAAGAGGGTTTAAGTGTAGTCTTTCGAATATATTTTGACATAAAATATATTTAAGAAATTTCTTTATTAAAAACTTCCGACTGTCTAAAAAGGACTTTGTGAGCCAAATCTATTTAAAATATTTTAAAACTATCAACAGTTTACGATTTTGTTTTCAGAGATCGTGCCAACTGAGT
>NW_023458563.1:14384366-14386338 GCF_013731165.1 Rhagoletis pomonella
AAAAAAAATCTCGACGTGCTAGAAAAAACCTGAGATGTATTTTAATTTCGTAGGCCTTTGTTATCTTCGCAGCGTCATCCAATATGGGTTTTAAATCTAGTGGCGACATCTTCCTAGTCGCCAGGGAATACCGAGTGATCATACAGTGACTTCTCGTGGCGTTTTCTGCCTCTTTCTTCATCCTAGATATCGCTCCTTTCTTTTTCCAACCACCGCAAATATCCGCACACTTGCTCCATTTCAAACCATTGTTCTGTACAAATTTGTCGATAGCTTTAGAAATTTCGTCGCTAGTGGCGTAAGTCTGAAGTACTTCGTTCTTCTTCGATTTGCATTGCTAATGGGTACCTCACTAACATGAGAAGGTTTTGAAGTTTACCTTATATGTAGGTATACAATCTTCGATTATTACCGCAGCAACCACAAAAATGCAGTGCCAATATAGCAACTCAGTTGCCAGCTTGCAGTTGCCATCTGTAAAACCATTTCAGCCAGTGGCCACTCAACTGAAGTTCGGTTGCCATATGCTCAAGTCGGCTCAGCTCGATGTTCTGGTTACATACATAAGTACACATTTTCATGAGTCTATCTCTTCTTATCCTTGTACTTACAAATATCGGACCAAAGTTATAATACCATTTCATGCTCATGAAAGGTATAGTTTTCAGATTTCAAGTCGGTGAAGTAGGTAACAAAATATAAATTTAAAAATTTTCTTAACTTCTTCCCAGCGTATCTATTAAAATGTCATTTTCAAAAATTTCATGCATTGCTATGCCATGTCATTCCATCTCAAACATACTGTTATAGCATGCCATTGCTTCTTAGCTCAGTTGTTGTTTGCTGTTGTGTTTCTGCAGCATATTTTTAATACTGTTTAATCCTGCCTTGTATGAAAATGTATATAGCAGGGGTGGGCAAGGCCTAGGCCGAAAAGAGCCACATCTAAGTTCTAAATGCTACAAAGAGCCACAAAAAAAGAACAAGAAAAACAAAAATTTTATTTTTAAATAAAATTATTGTTAGAAATGCAAAACATTAATTTTATTATTATTCTACTAGCTGTACCCTGCCACGCTTTGCTGTGGCATATTCCTGTTATATGGATGATAAATGATTAACGAAACAAAGCTTACGATTCAGATAAGTTTGATTTTGCGGTACTTGTGTGCAGGTACACAATATTTTTCGTTTTTCCATTATCTACGTAGATATCAAGGCTATCTGGTTTGCCGACACGCAACATAGATTTGTCCATGTGAGAAGCAATCGGCATCTAAATCTAAACCATACTTTTCCAAAGGTTGACCTTGAGCATTACTGATTGTGATTCCGGATGCCAATGGAATTGGGATTTGCCATCTTTTAAATTGAAATGGTGTATCGGTCGGAATTATGAGAATTCTTCACCTTTGAAAGGCCAGGTTAAAATCTTTACTTTCACTACGTTGTTCTTCAATTTCTTAACTGCGAGTCGCTTGCCGTTGCAGAGTTTTAGCTGATTAATATTCCGTAACATGATAACTGCCAAACCCATTTTTAATTTCAGTATGTGGGGTAATCCCTGGAAGATCAATCGAGTTCAAAAATTCCGTTGGATAATTAAGTGATTAATTTATTTCGTGACCCCTAAAATTAATTTGCATATTCGGAAACGTTCTTTCGATCAGTTCTCCTTTCGATGTTTCTAAGTTACAAAAACTATCAGGCAATAAAATTCGACCCAATCTCTCTTTGACTGGCAGCTTTCCGTTCCCCATGTTCAGTAATTGTCGCGAGAATATCTAGGCTGATTAATCCCTCTGTAGTTGGACACGCATATTCGTAGTCAACTGCAATTGCCACAGTGTTGAATATCTCAGGCAAGCATTTATCTCTTCTGCTGGTGTCAATTGGGAAATTACAGGCAATGTGTACGTAAAATCTCCTGCGAGCAATATCAATGCATTCCCGAATGGTTGAACATTTCTAC
>NW_023458563.1:14386438-14389678 GCF_013731165.1 Rhagoletis pomonella
GCGCGGATTTCGGCGGCTCTTTGACGATGGGTGGTGACGATGGGCGGTAATCGACACTGGTGTGGTACTTGCGGTGGTGGGGCTGCTGCACTTCCGTGTAGGAGGACGTGGCGCAGGCGCTAATTCGCGGCTGCTTCCTTGCGCATACAACAGCGACTTTCAAAGCGAAAAATACTGATAGGTTTTAGATTTTTTTTCTTCGCGCGCCTTGGTTATTTTGCGAGCGACTACTGTGACCGTTGAAAATAATACCGAATGTTTATACTTTAAAGTGCAATATTGTTTATTGAAACCAAGTTATAAAAGTTATTCAAATTAAGAGCGAAATCCGGCTCGAACAATAGTAAGGGGGCCGGCTCTTCTTTTGGTTGCTGAACTCCGGACGTGGACAGACGGTGGGCTGGTGGGCGATTGCAGGCTGGTGAGGATGCGGCGTTTCGTTGCTGTTGGCCGTTGACTCCGGCGATGACGGTGGATTTGGCGATAGTGGAGGGTTTGGCGGTGGTGGAGGTTTTGGCGCGGATTTCGGCGGCACTTTGACGATGGGTGGTGACGATGGGCGGTAATCGACACTTGGGGTGGTGCGACACTGGGCTGCTGCACTTCCGTATAGGAGGACGTGGTGCAGGCGCTAATTCGCGGCTGCTTCCTTGCGCATACAACAGCGACTTTCAAAGCGAGAAATACTGATAGGTTTTAGATTTTTTTTCTTCGCGCGCCTTGGTTATTTTGCGAGCGACTACTGTGACCGTTGAAAATAATACCGAATCTTTATACTTTAAAGTGCAATATTGTTTATTGAGACAAAGTTATAAAAGTTATTCAAATTAAGAGCGAAATTTGCGACCGCACGAAACAATGAAGAAAATTGTATGTATAATAATTCTTTGTTGACATTTGTTAACCTATATGTCAGCTGCGCGCGCTGCATTACCAACGCGCGTTGCCAACCACTCAAATTCAATGCAAACTACTATAAAACTTTTACAATGCAAGTTAGGGTATTCACTAAATACGTTTTACAAGTTGGATAATTGAAGATACTAATTGGTAAATATAAATATGCAAGTTTTCAATTTAAACAATTCAATGTCATACATAGTGCACTTTTGCGTTGTGCCAAATTACAATTTTAAGGAATTCAATTTTGTGAAAGGTGCATTCTTGCGTTGTGTTAAACGGCATTCTTAACTCGTTTAACTACCACCTACTTGAAAATTTTAAATCAGTCAAATTGAAAAAATAAATGAAATAATGCCATGTGGGTGTCAAACTAACGAATTTTATGAAGGCTTGCAGCCGAAAATATGTTTGAGTAGGGTTGTCACCTTTTTGAAAAATTAACTAAATTACATTGATAAAATAAATGAAATATTACATTATTTGAAAAGGGTTGCCACCTTTTTGAAAATGTACCTCATTTAAACCGATAAAATAAATCAAAAATTACAATATTGGTACCAAACGAAAGGTATTTGAGAAATTTTTATTTGGAAGTATTTTAAATAGGATTATAACCTATCTAAAAGAAATATTGAATTTTTATGAAATATTACATAATTGGTACCAAACTAAATGTGTTTGGGAAAGGTTTACTAGAAAGTTTTTGTAATGTTTTCACCTATCCAAAGGCCAAACAATTTAAATGAAGAAAGAATTAACGACATAGTTATTATCAAACGACGTGATCATATTATCAACGAAATCTATATATATATAAATTTTGTGTTCGTATGTCATGGTCGTCAAAACTCGAGAACGGCTGAACCGATTTGAAACATTTTTATTTTATACTAGCTGTACCCTGCCACGCTTCGCTGTGGCATATTCCTGTTATATGGATGATAAATGATTAACGAAACAAAGCTTACGGTTCAGATAAGTTTGATTTTGCAATAATTGTGTAAAGGTACGCAATATTTTTCGTTTTTCCATTATCTACGTAGATATCAAGGCTATCTGTGGGGCTATTCTAAAACGAGTTAGCGGCAAATATCGTATCGCTATCGCAACCTTGCGGCATTCATAACACACATCGGCAGCTTGCGATAGCGATGCGAAAATTGTCGCTAACTCATTTGAGAATAGCCACACTGGTTTGCCGACAAGCAACATAGATTTGTCCATGTGAGAAGCAATCGGCATCTAAATCTAAACCATACTTTTCCAAAGGTTGACCTTGAGCATTACTGATTGTGATTCCGGATGCCAATCGAATTAAGATTTGCCATCTTTTAAATTGAAATGGTGTATCGGTCGGAATTATGAGAATTCTTCACCTTTGAAAGGCCAGGTTAAAATCTTTGCTTTCACTACGTTGTTCTTCAATTTCTTAACTGCGAGTCGCTTGTCGTTGCAGAGTTTTGGCTGATTAATATTCCGTAACATGATAATTGCCACACCTATTTTCAATTTCAGTATGTTGGGTAATCCCTGGAAGATCAATCGAGTTCAAAAATTCCGTTGGATAATTAAGTGATTAATTTATTTCGTGACCCCTATAATTAATTTGAATATTCGGAAACATTCTTTCGATCAGTTCTCCTTTCGATGTTTCTAAGTTACGAAAACTATCAGACAATAAAATTTGTCCCAATCTCTCATTGACTGGCAGCTTTCCGTTCCCCATGTTCAATAATTGTCGCGAGAATACCTAGGCTGATTAATCCCTCTGTAGTTGGACACGCATATTCATAGTCAACTGCAATATATATGTATGTTCGTCTTGCCACAGTGTTGAATATTTCAGGCAAGCATTTATCTCTTCCCCTGGTGTCAATTGGGAAATTACAGGCAATATGTACGTAAAATCTCCTGCGAGCAATATCAATCCATTCCCGAATGGTTGAACATTTCTACGCAAATCTCCCACCGATCGATCAAGAACTTCAAGAGATTTTTTTTGTGCCACCGTGCACTCATCCCAAACAATGAGTTTACATTTTTGTAATAAGTACTTTTCCCATACCGGATGTTCTGGAAATATTGCACGTGGGAGCTACGATGATTTGTATGTTCCATGGCAGCATAACAGCTAAATGAGAAGTGCCTCCATCTGGTAACACTGTCGCAGATGTTCCAGACGAAGCGAGAGATACGGCTGTATAATTTTTTCATCGAACCGTTGCCACAATCTTATAAGGAGTGTTCTCTTAGTTCCTCCGGCGCATCCAAGAAGGTCATTTTCTTATTTGGCGCTGTAACTGAATAAGCGATTTTAGCCGAGTTCGACAAAGCACG
>NW_023458563.1:14389778-14392948 GCF_013731165.1 Rhagoletis pomonella
TAACCAGATAACCTGATAACCAAGCAAGTGTGAACAACCTAACTTTTATTTAAACGCATAAAATGTCTGAATTTGATGTTTTATACATCAAAATGTTTGATATGAATTGAATTAATATCAAAACTATATACAATGCTTATAACTGTTTTTTATACGATACGTTAATTAATTTATTTAAACGCCCGAATTTATTTTGTGTAACCTTCAAGTATTGCATGAATGGATAACCAACTGTAGCACAGTATTTTGGTATTTTAATTTATACCTACTGTTAATCTGCAAAACCTGTAAATTTAATAAAATCTCGTTTTATTGATAGAAAATTTTTTGGTAGTTTGCAAACTGATTTGGTAGGCTTTTTGGTACCTTAAAATATTCTCAAGTGGCAACGCTAATTAACACCGATAATAATGTCAGCATGGAAATCCAACGCACAATCACTCTTGCCAACAAGTGTTACTTTGGACTGAGTAGACAATTCAGGAGTAAAGTCCTCTCTCGACGTACGAAAACCACACTCTATAAGTCTGCTGGTATATGGCGCAGAAGAATGGACAATAACAACATCCGAGAGAAAGATCTTACGGAAGATTTACAGGCTCCTATGCGTTGGCGACGATGAGTACCGCAGACGATGGAACGATGAGCTGTATAAGCTTTACAGCGGCTCCGCTGGCTTCGCCGTGTCGTTCGAATGAGAACCGCGTTCCAGGTCTAAAAGTATTCGACTCGCAATCCGCTGGTTGTAGCAGAGGAAGAGGGAGGTGCCCACTGCAATGAAAATACCAAGTGGAGAAAGACTTGGCTTCACGTGGCATTTGCAATTGGCGTAAGTTGGCACAGAGAGAAGCGACTGGCGTGCTTTGTCGAACTCGGCTAAAATCGCTTATTCGGTTACAGCGCCAAATAAGAAGATGACCTTCGTCTTGGATGCGCCGGAGGAACTAAGAGAACACTCCTTATAAGATTGTGGCAACGGTTCGATGAAAAAATTACACAGCCGTATCTCTCGCTTCGTCTGGAACAGCTGCCACATTGTTACCAGATGGAGACACTTCTCATTTAGCTGTTATGCTGCCATTGAACCCACAAATCATCGTAGCTCCCACGTGCAATATTTCCAGAACATCCGGTATGGGAAAAGTACTTATTACAAAAATTTAAACTCATTGTTTGGGATGAGTGCACGGTGGCACATACAAAATCTCTTGAGGTTCTTGATCGATCGGTGGGAGATTTGCGTAGAAATGTTCAACCATTCGGGAATGCATTGATATTGCTCGCAGGATATTTTACGTACACATTGCCTGTAATTTACCAATTGACACCAGGGGAAGAGATAAATACTTGCCTGAAATATTCAACACTGTGGCAAGACGAACATACATATATATTGCAGTTGACTACGAATATGCGTGTCCAACTACAGAGGGATTAATCAGCCTAGGTATTCACGCGCCAATTACTGAACATGGGGAACGAAAAGCTGCCAGTCAATGAGTGATTGGGACAAGTTTTATTGCCTGATAGTTTTCGTAACTTAGAAACATCGAAAGGAGAACTGATCGAAAGAATGTTTCCGAATATTCAAATTAATCACTTAATTATCCAACGGAATTTTTGAACTCGATTGATCTTCCAGGGATTACCCAACATACTGAAATTGAAATAGGTGTGGCAATTATCATGTTACGGAATATTAATCAGCCAAAACTCTGCAACGACAAGCGACTCACAGTTAAGAAATTGAAGAACAACGTGGTGAAAGCAAATATTTTAACCTGGCCTTTCAAAGGTGAAGAATTCTCATAATTCCGACCGATACACCATTTCAATTTAAAATATGGCAAATCCCAATTCGATTGGCATCCGGAATCACAATCAGTAATGCTCAAGGTCAACCTTTGGAAAAGTATGGTTTAGATTTAGATGCCGATTGCTTCTCACATGGACAAATCTATGTTGCTTGTCGGCAAACCGGTGTGGCTATTCCCAAACGAGTTAGCGACAATTTTCGCATCGCTATCGCAAGTTACCGATTATTGTTATGATTGCCGTAAGGTTGCGATAGCGATACGATATTTGTCGCTAACTCGTTTGAGAATAGCCCCACAGATAGCCTTGATATCTACGTAGATAATGGAAAAACGAAAAATATTGCGTACCTACACACAAGTATTGCAAAATCAAACTTATCTGAACCGTAAGCTTTGTTTCGTTAATCATTTATCATCCATATAACAGGAATATGCCACAGCGAAGCGTGGCAGGGTACAGCTAGTATAAAATAAAAATGTTTCAAATCGGTTCAGCCGTTTTCGAGTTTTGACGACCATGACATACGAACACAAAATTTTTATATATATAGATTTCGTTGATAATATGATCACGTCGTTTGATAATAACTATGTCGTTAATTCTTTCTTCATTTAAATTGTTTGGCCTTTGGATAGGTGAAATCATTACAAAAACTTTCTAGTAAACCTTTCCCAAACACATTTAGTTTGGTACCAATTATGTAATATTTCATATAAATTCAATATTTCTTTTGGATAGGTTATAATCCTATTCAAAATACTTCCACATCAAAATTTCTCAAATACCTTTCGTTTGGTACCAATATTGTAATTTTTAATTTATTTTATCGGTTTAAATGAGTTACATTTTTAAAAAGGTGGCAACCCTCTTCAAAAACATTTTCGACCGTAACCTTCGTAAAAATCTTTAGTTTGAAACGCACATTGCAATATTCCATTTATTTTATTTTAAAATATGTGGCAAACCTCCCCGAAAATATTTCCAACAATCATCTTTCTTAAATACCTTTAATTTGATACCTATAATGTAATATGTCATTAATTGTATCAATTAAATTGAGTTAAATTTTCAAATAGGGGGACACCCTCCTCAAACGTATTTTCAGCTGAAACATTCTTAAAACTCTTTAGTTTGACACCCACGTGGCAATATTTCATTTACTTTATCCATTTAACTAAGTTACAATTTTTAAATAGGTGGCAACCCCCTCAAAAATATTTTTTAACAGTTATGTTTCTTAATCCTCTTTAATTTGATACCCATATTGTAATATTTCATTTATTTTATCAATGTAATTTAGATAATTTTTCAAACAGGTGACAACCCTCCTCAAACATATTTTCGGCTGCAAG
>NW_023458563.1:14393048-14396194 GCF_013731165.1 Rhagoletis pomonella
CATTGTGGAAAACTCGGGAAAATGCAATAATTTTGCATACAAATTCGCAACTTTCTATTCAGACTGTTTTATAAAAATTTTGAAAATGAAGTTTTGCAGCCTATAAAAATTTAGTTGATTTTTGGTATTGTTTTTACTGAGGGTTTCTTCCATACAAATACAAAAACTTAACGAAATTTTCTGGTAACTTTAGACTTGCACTTTACGAATTGGCTCAAAAGCTACATTTTCAAAATTTGTCTAAAAGATCTGATTAGAAATTGTGATCAGATGAAAGAGTCTCCGAGCCAATAATTTGGTACGGCACGGTGCTTATAAGTATTCTAGGTTTCACGAAAGAAAAAAAATTAAATACAATGTAACATTAAAATATCAGTCATTTGTTTCGTTGCTGTGAGCTTGTTTCAAAACTTCTGGCTTTTGCTTAATATAATTGTAAAACTCTGTCCATGTTATTTTAACGTATTAAGGTACATAATTATATTAATCATCAACTATTGCTTGTGCAAAACGTGCTAAATTTAAAAAAAAATTCGCATATGAAAGAGCACCAACCCAACTCGTAATAAATTTAAGTACACAAATTTTAGTATTTAGTATAGAAATATTCAATTGAAATACGCCAATATTAAAATGAAGCGCTTTGCACTTAACGGATGTTTTTGCATAATTATGGGCCTTCTTCTGTATCACGAACGATAGGCAAAACGAACGATTCGTCTGCAGACGACAAGCTCTCTGATTGCGATTTTAAACTCTATCGGTCGTCTT
Source organism: Rhagoletis pomonella (assembly GCF_013731165.1). Lineage (NCBI taxonomy): Eukaryota > Metazoa > Arthropoda > Insecta > Diptera > Tephritidae > Rhagoletis > Rhagoletis pomonella. The sequence goes on from NW_023458563.1 coordinate 14,393,820, forward strand.
CGTCTTGATTTTCGTACATTATGTTGCAATGGTCTCGGTTGTATTTAAACCGACTAAAATGATGCCCCGGACTAATATTTGAAGCATTCCTCTGCAGACGAATCCTTCGTGTTACCTATCGTTCGTGATACAGAATAAGGCTGTAAGTTAAAAAAAAATATATATTTAAATTCCATGCTGTCTGTAATGGGATTTGAACCCTGACGCTCTGGAAATTAACAAATTGTGGCAAACATCTTCGTGCACTCAACTACAGCCGGATATGTAAGTGTGCATTCAAATGTTCAGTTTGATTCAACACCACGTGTGCGTGGTATGAAAGTATTGTTTTTAAGTACGAACATTTCAAAACGATAATAAAATAAAAAATATTCATGTTTACTATGCGTAATTTCCCCCAGTCAATTCATAAAATTTTTCTTAATATTACAACGCGTTTTTTCTCTCAATGTAGTCATTTTTATGCAAAATTTGTGCAATCGAATCGAAAACCGGGACACTTAAACGAAACCCGGGACGTTTTAAGGTTGGACCGGGACACCGGGACAAATAGCCTAAAACCGGGACATGTCCGGGAAAACCGGGACGTCTGGCAGCCCTACCCTAGAACCCTAATCTATTTGGGAGTAACGTACAGCCTTAACATACGCCGTAGAGGCTTATGTACTTAAAAGATAACCTGTGAGCTAAAATATACTTAGTCTTGCCTTATTTTTTAAAGAATATTGAAGTTGTGAGTTTGACTAATAATAAAACATAGTTTTGTTAATAAAAACTATAACCACATTTATTTAAAACAACAAAATAAAAAGAAAATTTGTGTTAAAATTAAAAAAAATACCCATTCCATATACGCCTCGCAGACGAAGATTATACTTTTAGGGTTTATCCTTTCAGTACAAAAATTCAACCACTGGTTATAAAAAATTTTAAATATGTATACCGGCTAATTTTGGATCGTTCATTTTAAAAATCACATACAAAAATGTGTAAAGCTTTGAGGTTTGCGGTCATTCAGGGTCCTTTTTAATGGTCAGTGATATCCTAGGTATTTAAAAAAGAAAGGGATCTCAGCTATTTTTTTGCTTTCGTGAAATATATTTCAAAACTATGAATAATGCCGCTTTTTACTTTTTTGACAAACACGGTCAACCGCAGCTGCACTTTAGTTTGATATATAGCTCAATTCTGGGGCTGCTACAGATCGGCCTAACTAAGACGTATGACTGACGATTGGTACATTTGTACAGATTTGTACATTTTGGAAGTTACAGAGTAGTGTTGTTTGCAAATTCTTTTATTGAGCTGAACACAAATTTCTAAAGAACACCACTCTGTGACTGCCAAAATATACAAATTTGTACAAATGTACCAATCGTGTGACACTGTCTTTAGCCCAGTACCACATCCGACAGCTTCAAAATCAAAAACGAATAGGAACGACAATATTAGCCTGTTCCCGCATTCCATGATTTAGCGAGAAATTGTTCGCAAAATATATGATAAATGTGTGAAAGGAAACGAATTCGGACTATTTCGGACTAAATCCTGGAGTACGGGAACAGGCTAGTTTTCTGTAGCTAACAGTGATACCATATGCAGATTAAAGGTGGTATGTTCAATGAAAGGAAACAAACTTAGAGCCGGTTACCCAATGTCTGGTTAACACTAATCTGCGGTTAAACATCGTTATCGACGTCTTCGACTCCATGCATACAACAGGGAGTCGGTAACGTCGATAACTATGTTTAATCGGAAATTTGTGTTAACCAAACATTGAGTAACCGGCCCTTAATGTGTGGCCACAAAATCATAAAGTTTTAAGATGGGAAGAGTTACCCTCGACTTGTGAATTAAAATGTATCACAATTTATATTAAGCTAAAAATAAAAGCATCTTTTAAAAATTCGATGAAAAACGTATCATTTTGATCCATTTGGATCAAAACGGCAACACTGATGATATCCCAAAGTTAAAAAAATAACTAAAACCGAGATTTCTCTGCTTTTCGCATCGAAAGAGTTAAAAGAAGATAAGGCACTGGAAATGCAACATAAAGCTTTGCCATTGCTTGAATTCCGGCAACAAGGATCAGATTTAAAATATCCGCCGTTATAAACAGCTGCGTGCCGTATATTCTCCATTTTTGGCACAACGTATAACTGTGAGTCTTTGTACTCTACAATGAAATTCGTAAAGTAAAAATACCGTTCACAATTAGTTGCATTCGCGTACCTGATAATTATTGAAAGTTATAAAAATTATCAGCTTTTTGTGTTCGCGTATGCAAAAAAACTTGCAACTGTTGGACATTTTTTACTGGAGATTTTAAAAGAACGTACCTATTGACTATCCCAGATTTAACAGAATTGTTA
>NW_023458563.1:14396294-14409913 GCF_013731165.1 Rhagoletis pomonella
TTTTTTTTTGTCAAAATAAAATTTTACTACATCCTTTCGTACGTAATTTTTGTCGAAACGAAATGGAAGGGAGCGAGAGCCCTCTCCCCCCTTAAGTGTCCCGGTTTGGCAACAGAGATATCTGGCAGCCCTATTCTAGGGTTAAGAAAGCTTTTGTTTGAAAGTGTGATATTAAATACTTTTCACCATAAATGGCGCCAATTTTCAATGATTATTGCGTTTCATATTAAGGCTAATACCAGATATTGTGAAAGATTGGACTATACCTTATAGATGACGGTTTTCTCATGACCCACTGCACGAAGCTTAGCGTAGAGTAATGTCTTTTAAGAATTAAAAATTATCCTGGGTTATCAGGTGTCTAGCAACACAAGATTAAATGTTGTCTTTCACAAAGTTCTTTAAATAAATTTAGAGATAAGTACTCACCCGTATTTCGAGGTTACTACTAGTTTTAATAAATTGTTAGTTTAATTTCCTATAATATTTACATTTAGGTTTATGCATTTTAAGAATACATCGAAAATTTGTTTTAGAGGATCGATGTGAAATAATTGCAGAAACGATTAACCGGTTTGCTGAGCAACCGAGACGTCTACTTTTTAAATAATTTTTGTAAAACAAATTAGCAAGTAATATCGTCTCCCGCATGCCAGAAACATGAATGTGTAAAGATGAAAATTTTGGGATTTTTTTTTTATGTGGGGCCGCCCCCCCTAAATTCGATCCTGGCGACGCCCATGAGTGTGATTGTGAAGTTCCATAGAACAAGCAATATACATATACACGTGCGCGAAGCTGCTGCGCTTGTTACGAGAACAGCCCAGCCAGCAAAAAATCCGAAAATTAATCCGAAAACGGGAAGAAAAGTGGATGAAACGCGGATTAGGTCTACAAAAGTGCCGAAAGCGGTACGTTTTCGGCTATTTTTTTGAAAATTCTGTGATTCAATTTTACGTTGACAAAACGTACTGGGGAAATACGCTTAAGAGCGAAATATCCCTTTTCTGCAAGTGTTGTGTATGGGGTTTGGCGAGCCGCTGAAGGTAATTTTAATAAAAATCTAAATTTTTTGATTTTCTGGCCGCCATGTTGAAGTTGATCAAACCGCTTGCGTTGTGTATGGAAAGTCTAGTATACTCTAGCCAATAGCGGCACCCCAGGGTGCCGCGTCTCCCACTTTGGGAAGGCCTGATATACACACGTGCTAATGTTAACGTTAATGTTGATTCTTATGTTAAAAAAAACAAATATGTATGTACAGTTCATGGATAAATAATGTAGGCAATTACATATGTATGTACAAGGAGCAATTAACATTGCTGTTGGCACTTACATTTGTATATGAATTTTTGTGTACATACGTATGTATGATTACGCTTAAAAACCCCGCGGCTATGTTTTTTTGTACGTACTAAGTGAGCGCAATATTAAAAGCAGCAACTTTTATCCATCTGTGACATAGATCCTATGTATATCGCAAAGCTCGAGAACGGCTGAACCGATTTTTTCGAAATTTCGGAGTCCTGCTCAGAGTGTCCAGATTTGGCGATTTCGCGCCAATTTGGCGATTTTTTTATACAAATTTTTGGTAAAAATTTAGGAAATCGCCATTAGCAATTTTTGGGGGTTTTTTCCTTTCAAATAAATTTTTTCCAATTATAAAAATATACAAAACTTAGTTTTCCACGATAATTCTACAGAAGAGGCGAATGAACTGCGTAACAAATTTGGCTTAAGAAGCCTATTAAAAGACTGTCAAAAATGTTTAATCACCCTAATCGAAGAACTTTTGAAACGATTTCCTAGTCAATTAAATACTTTTAAAAAGCTTTGATTTTGTCACCAGAAAAGTGTGTGAATCACAAGAGGGCGAGTTTCAGGGATCTGCGTATTCACTATTTGACTTTGAAGGAAAGCAAAGCAGCGAAAACTGAATATTTAAATCTTTTAACATTCACATGGAATAACTTTTCTCAGAACCATTCCATCCGACTCTGAAGAATTTTGGATAATTGCTTACGGACCGCATCAGGCAATAAAATGTTTGGAAATATAAGTAAATTCATATTATTATCCTTGTCGCACTCACATGCTTTGTTTAGCGCGTTTTTTCCGTAATGAATTCATCAAAAACTAAGATTCGAAATAGGATAAGGTTGGAAAGCCTTGGAAAGTTCGAATAAAGTGTTATATGAAGGCTAATAGTTTCAGCTGCAAAACGTTTCCAATATCAAACAGTATGGTATCAAGGTTGAATACTTCAATATATGACAACAACAGAAATGTAAATCATTCAGATTGTGGAAATAGCCGACCTCGCCTTATTATAAGTTTTTATTTAATTTTTAGCGCCGCGCTCTTAAAAGCGGATTGTGCGATTAATCAATTAATCGTTCCCACGACAGCCGGGTCTACGTAACCGGAACGACCCAGATTTATATCTGGCCAAGGACTGTCACTCCAGCAACACGCCCCAAAAAGTCTTTGGGGAATTTGTATGCTGCTACAACAACAACATTAATCAATTAATATGAGTTATAATAAATTTAATAATTGCGCAGTCCTGTTGGCGATTTGGCGATTTTTTTTCAGAAATTGCGTTTTTTTAAACAATCTTGACACCCTGGTCCTGCTGCAGACGTTCAAGGATGGTTATAGGCTAACAAAAATCTCGATGTATAAAAGGGGCCTGGAGCCTCTCATACAAACCAATTTTTTCATACTCCATATCTCTGGAAATAATCATGGTACAATTCTGGAACTCCGTAGAGATATGTGAAATCCATCGCATACTCTTGGAGAAAAACTGGAGCTATTGGAAAAGGGGGCGAGGCACCTACCATACAAACCTATCTTTTGATACTGCATACCTCTGGAAATGTTCATGACATAGTCATGGAACTTGGTATGGAGATATATGAAATCCATCGCATACTCTTGGAGGAAAATTTGGGATATTGGAAAAGGGGGCGTGGCACCTCTCATACAAACCGAATTTTTCTTACTGCATATCTCTGGAAGTGTTCATGGAAGAGTACTGGAACTGGGTATTGACGTATATGAAATCGATCGCATACTCTTGGAGAAAAATTTGGGCTATTGGAAAAGGGGGCGTGGCACCGTCCCTACAAACCGAATTTTTCATACTGCATATCTCTGGAAGCGTTTATGGTAACATTTTTGAACTTGGTACGGAAATATATGAAATCAATCACATACTCATGGAGAAAAATTGGAGTTATTGGAAAAGGGGCGTGGCACCTCATACACAAACAGAATTTTTCATACTGTATATATCTGGAAATGTTCGTGGTAGAGTACTGGAACTTGGTATGGAGATTCCATGTATGTATATGAAATCAGTCGCATACTCTTGAGAAAAATTTGGGGCTATTGTAAAAGAGGCGTGGGATCTCCCATACAATACGAAGTTTTCATACTGCATATCTCTGGAAGCACTGGAACTGGGTATGGAGATATATGAAATGAATCGCATACTCATGAATAAAAATGGGCTCTTTGAAAAGGGGGCATGACAAAGTACAAACGTACTGACTTTTACTTATCTTTGAATGTGTATGTAATTCTTCTGTAGGTATGTTTGGGAGTGGAATCCTTTATGGTTGGAGAGATTTTAGCAAAGTTTTCTGTGTGTGTTTAAGTGGGTCTCTGGATAGTTTAGTTTCACAATTTAATGCGCCATTTGGCGCTGGAGTTTAGTTATTACTAAAAGTCTTTTTTTATGATCCGATTTGGAGAATATTCAAAACATATCTTGGAAGCGGTAAAGGCAGTTTAATTGCAAAAAAGAGCTGCCAGGTGGTGTTGAGGTCGAGTAATTACTAAAAATCGGCAAGTAAGAAAAGGCGCCGTGAATGTCAGACTAAATCGACCTGTTGAACCATTGAGAATATCGAACTCTCGTGTGTTACGATTGGCCAAATGGATGTGATTTGCTAACATTATTATGCGTTAAAGCTTCATTCGGAGACACCAGCAGTGGAATTCCGATAATCGCCACGCTAAATTTCCATCGTCACAATTCTCTAAATGAAAATCAGTGGGGCCTAAAAGCACGCAACATAAAAGTAACAGATGCAATATTTAGTCAACCAGAGCTGGTAGTATGAGGAGCATTTAACTAGGTGTTGCATATTGTTAGGCGCGCCTGCTATTCTTTTAGAGATTTTTAGCGATCAAAATTAGCGATAGCGAATGCTGGAATCCGGCTGCAGGGTTGAGTTGTGCAGTGGCAAATCTAAAATCACCACCTGTCGAAATACCTTAAAAGCCAGTTTCATGGAAGCAATTTAATAAAAATTTTTTTTTTTTTACTTGAATTTAATATGGAACCTGACAGAAAAAACCATTTTTCACTCAAATTGCTTTCGTGAAACTGGCTTTTAAGGTATTTCATCTGAAATAAGTCTGTGTATGTATATTAGACTACATCACTCCCCATACAAAAAAAAATCGGCACTGTTTTTCCATTGGAATTATAAAATCTATTATATTTTAAGACGTGCAATGAAATATTTCGGAAAAATATTAAGCTTTACGTGGACCGATTTAAAAATACCTCCAAAAATGGAGTTTTTTATAAATATAAGTTTTAAGGATTTCTTAAAAATATTTTTAAAATAATTAAAAAAAAACTTTTAACGGAATCATAATAATCAGATTTGTGATGCTGTTTTTTTAACTTTTTTCAGAGACTGGTATAAGAAAAACTTGAATAACTGAACCTAAACTCTTCCGATTTAGGCTTTTGAGGTGTCATTGGAAAGGCACTTTCTCACTCTTTTTAATTCTGTACTAAAACCTCATTCAATCGATGAAAGAGAAATGTAGGGTGACCGAACGTCATTCAAAGTTGAATTAAGATGTTTTTGTATTTGAAAAAAAAAAAAAATAATTGAAATTGGGACATAAATGACTTTTTTGGACAGAAATAAAAACAGTGGGAAAATACCTTTTTACTGAGATCCCATAAGTCTAAATAGTGTTGGCCCAGTTATTCAAGATTTTCGTCTTTGAAAAAGGAAAAAAAAACAGCATCAAAAATCTCATTATTAGGATTCCGTTGAAAAGATTTTTAAATATTTTTATGCAGATTTTTTAAGCTTAATCTGTTATGTCATCTGAGGGGACTTTTTTCTAAAAGTTCTTTAAGAAAATATTTTTATTCATAAAAAACTAAAATTTTGGAGGTATTTTCAAATCGGTCCAGCTCACTTAAATCTTAATATTTTTCCGAAGTGTCTTGGTGGACGTCTTAAAATATAACAAATTTTATAATCCCGGCGGAAAACCGCAACTTTACTTGGTGATTCAGTCTAATGTACATATATAGGATTTCTGTTGAACAATGATGCGCACCTATTTTGAAATTGCCACCTGCTATACTTCTAGCTTCTGGGACAGATTCACTATAGAACCGGATCTATGTTGCCGCCAGGGAGTGAAGGAAAAAAGTTCTTCAAATTTATATCGTTTGCGATTAGCCGTGCTATGAAACGCTGCACAATTGGAGAATTTCAAGAACTTTTATGATTTTATGTGGAGATTTTTTTGTACGAAAAGTTTCATGACTTAAGCTCTACACCCAGAAAAAGGTTTAGTTATAATAACCAAGATTTGGTTATAGTGATCAAGTGGCATAGTTGGATATGGCGAAATAAATATATAGTTCACGTAAGTCTGCAATTTACTTAAGACTTCTAGCTGTGACAAAGGTATATTTGTTAATAATTACAAAACGACTACCTTGATTGGACAATGTTGTTAGTTGAATAAAAACATTGTTGAGCAAATATAAACAATGCTTTGGTTGATTCAAGTTTCCCATTAATTTTGTGAACTTGCTGTAGACTTGAATCAGCTAACCGTTTATTATTGGAAAAAGTTTCAGTTTGACACAAATAAAAATTTACTCGATGTTTGTTGTGTTTACTTTCTTCTTTTATTTGCATATATTAAGCATAAAAAATACGTACATATTTACATAAGTTAGTTACTAAAGTAAATATTACATATGTATATGGTGGTAAGAACTTCCTAAAAAACAACGATGAAACTGGAACAATCGTGCGAAAACCCAGGTCAATATCTGCTGGAAGTATACTGCTTTGCTTTTTCCTTGGCTAAATAGACACTTTCAAATTATACCTCACATGAACTATATATCCCCTGAAAAAGCCCGGTTGGCATCAAACTTTATATTTTTAAATAACTATGCGCGCACCGAAACAACTCGCGGTGATAGCAAAACTGAAACTGAGAAAACAAGTCTGGGCATGTCATAGCACACACTTTTCTTTCTCTACCTAGCGCAACGATCGACATGCCATTGCTTACTGAGCGCTCTGGGACCACATGCGTGTTTCACCCATAGACGAACGGCGGTAGCGGAGCAATGATTTCCACGCACAATGCAATGGTCGGCATACTAGCACATTCAATCGATTCAATAAGTGGGACTGTGTGCATTGCTCAGCTGGGGTGGCAGTGTTGCCATTTTAGCCGTTTTTCGGCTAGATTTAGCCGGTTGCGATAGTTAACAGCAGGAGAAATTTCGGTTTAGCCGGAATCCGATTAGTTAGCTGTTTTGTAAAAAAATTTGCCGTTTTGAGCCGATTTTGCTATTTACCTTGTTTTCTTAAAACTCAAATATATATGTTTTCATTTATGACTAAGCGATCCAAAATCTGTTGGAAATGGCTACTAGCCTTATCGCGGAGGCAGGGTTATATAAAATTTGACCGATTTCGCTTATTTTTATTTTAAACGTATATTTTTTTTTCTACGGAAGGCCATAACGGGGATTTACTTCATAAAATGTTTGTTATGAATGACTTAAATTTAAGTGTGAAGTTTTATTCGCAAGCTTAGAAAATAACAAGTTGTTTCACAGTTTGCTTAACACGCGTTTGTGTTTGGATATAGTGCCAAGAATAAATGTTACAGGTATTGTCTTCCCAGATAGCGCATCTTCAATTCTGCCTTTTAATTACAAAACATCATTGTTACCCACGCTTAAAGTTTTAAGGTAAGGGAAAAATGGATATTTTCAAGCACTATGTACACATATGGATTTATTTAAACTAACTTTTTTTCTGAGAACTTATTTAAATTCCAAAAATCGAAGGCCAACTTGAATTTAAAGAACCAATACTGAAATGCGTCAAAATGAAAGTAAAAGAGCACAAATTTCTATGTAAAGCAAAACTCTCTGGGAAGACAATAGGTTTGTTCGTCGAAAATTCAGCGAAAATTATCACTCAAAATATCAGTTAGTAAGAAAAAGTGCTCCTAAATTCTCTCTCAAGTAGAGAAACTTGCAAATTTCTGCACGAACGCAAATTTGAGGGAACTTGCAAGTTTCCCTGCCGGCTAGTGTCCACGGTTACATTTCAAACATAAGAAATTTGTATAGAATTTTAAAATTCTTTCAGAGGGGCAAAAAACATTATCTAGGATTCTTGCTAGTCCGACTTTCTTCAACATACGTTTCAATTTCTTTGCCGTACTAACTGTCGTGTTTTCTATATCGACTCTGGTTGAGATTGCATTCCGAGTAAGTTTCAAATCATTGGAATTAATTAAGTAAACAATTATTTACTTAAATTTTTCATTTTAAAATCGCCCAAGTTTGTAAATTTTTAAATTTGACGAACCTGTTTATTCAAATTATCGTCGACAAAAAATCCAACCATGTGCCACAATCACATGCTTTTCCTAATTGCAAATTCTTGCTGGCAAACTTTTTTCCAGCTTGAATTTGCAACTTCTCTCCAAGAACTAGTCTTTCTACTTATGATTTATTTAAATAAATTTAGTTGAAACAGTTTAGCCGGTTTGTTTTTGCCAATTTAGCCGGTTCGTCCAAAAAGTTCTCGTAACACTGCTCACAAGCATGAATATGTTCCTCTCTCAAACCAAATCGTGGTTGCCTCAACTAAGATTTGGTAACTATGACTAAACCATGTGTTGAAAGAAAGCTTATCTGCATTATCAGAGCTTAATAACATCCTTTTATGAATCATGCGTTAAGTTGAATGGAATTTGTATAAATATGCTTCAAAGAAATATTTATTAGTATTAACCAAACCCTTCAACTACATTAACGATTTGTTACAGCCTAGATGAATATTAGAAGCTTTAATATATTTAGTTATAATTACTAATCCATGGTAATAGCTCCCAATCCTTGGTAACAGTTCCCAAATATTGTCAAAATTCGGGAACTAAATATCTTTAGTTGTCGAAACTAATCCTTTTTCTCAGTGTAGTTTTCTGTAAAAGTTATTACATATAATGAAACACATGCAATATAAACATATCCATAACAAACTATATAATTATAATTGAACATTGCTAGATAATTGCCCATGTTTTGTTACACTATCTGCACGAGTATTATAAAAAATGTCACACAAACGCGTTTCAACATAGATATGGTACATAAAAATCATACATAGATATGGCAATTCCTCGATAGTATCGAACTTCAAATATGGCCAACAGTGGTCGCCATCGATAGTTCCGACAGTGAGTAGTTAATTGGACCACATTTTTGTATCCATTTTGGGTAATTTTGAATAATCCTTGAACTTTAGGGATACTCTTTACATGAGTGCATAGAGTGCCTAGTCGCGTGTTTGCATTGTAGCTTAAGACCACGGTTGCCATTTCCAATTTATTTTTCGGACCAAAAAATGGACGAAATGGTAAAGAATAAACCAATTTTTATTACATGGGGAAATTGAGTGGAGTTTAATCCTCTTTGTCAAGAAAATATGCCAATTCAGTTTTTATAACGATTTTTTTTTATATTGCATTAAAGTGAATTACAATTGTATATTATTAGCATTATATTATTTAAAGTTTTAAATTATAATTTGTTTCTTAATTTCGTTTTTATTACACTGACAAAAAAGTTTATTTACTTCAACTAAATATGTTTTTCTCAACACATGATTTAGTTATAGTTACATTATTTGGTTATAGTTACCAAATAATGTGTTGAGAGAAATATATTTAGCTGACATTTTTCTGAGTGTAATGCTAAATCAAAAAATTTCCGCTCAGCTGCTGCGGAACTATGAGGCAGACTAAAAATGTTATGAACTAAATCACACAATTCTCCAAAGGCCGCACTGAGAAAAAGGATTAGTTTCGACAACTAAAGATATTTAGTTCCCGAATTTTGACAATATTTGGGAACTGTTACCAAGGATTGGGAACTATTGCCATGGGTTGGTAATTATAACTAAATATATTAAAGCTTCTAATATTCATCTAGGTTGTACCAAAGCGTTAATTTAGTTGAAGGGTTTGGTAAATACTAATAAATATTTTTTTAAGCATATTTATACAAATTCCATTCAACTTAGCGTATGGTTCATAAAAGGATGTCATTAGGCTCTGCTAATACAGATAATCTTTCTTTCAACACATGGTTTAGTCATAGTGTTTGGGGTGATTCGTGGCCGGAGACCAAAATAAAAACATCACAACCTCGTTGGCATTTAATAGTGTGTGGAATGTTTTATTTCCTTTAGTAAAAGTGAAATTAGTTAACAATAATATAATTTACAAATTCTACTTACACTTTTGTGTGATTCCTCCGATATGCCAGCCACGAATGCCGCTATTTTCTTTGCACATAATGGCTTTCATATCGTTTACAGAGTTTGGCATGGCGTTGCCACTAACACAAAATTTTACAAACAATTTACGATACAATTAGGATTGCCATATAACAAAAAATACAATTATGTTTTATTAACTCCCCGCCTCCGTGGATCTAACCAGGTCCACCAACATCTAACCTGGCCAATATGCATGCTGGGCGTTTGTACACGCCGCCTCGTGTTTGCACTCGCGCGGCTCTTACTTGTCTATCGACGCCTGGGAACACTTGGAAAATCCGTCCGTTCTGCCACTTCGATCGATGCATGTTTCCGTCGCAGAGCAGGACGATGTCATCTACGGCTGGTGGCTTCTGTACACCGTACCACTTTGTTCGCCTCGTCAAGTCGGGCAAGTACTCGTCTACCCACTTTCTCCAGAATCTGTTCTGCATCTGTTGAACCTTGTACCACTGCTTTCTGGTCGGGATAATCTTTTCTTGGTGCAGATGTGGCGTTTGTTCGGAGTTTGGAGCACCTATGAGAAAATGGTTAGGGGTTAGCGGTTCGTCAGTATATTTGTCTAGTGGTATGTGCGTCAACGGTCGTGCATTAACTATGTTTTCTGCTTCGCACATGAGGCTGTACAAACAGTGCTCTTGAAGGGTTTCGTCGTTCAACGCATGTCCCATTGCACGTTTAACGCTACGGACAAGTCGCTTTCAGCAGCCACCAGCATGGGGATTCAAGGGGCAATTGAAAACCCATTCGATGTGTTTGTTCGCCAGTGCATTAGATATTTTGTCATGCTTGAAATCAATCCTCTGGCGTCTCAACTCTTTATCAGCTCCGATGAAGTTTGTGCCATTGTCGGACCTGTGTTTCAGACCGACGTATGTAAATGGCCCAGAAGTTGGCCCATTTGTGGAGGATTCGGCTTGGCTCTTTCCCTTACGCAACTTGACATCTTCCCGCAGCACGACGCACCTCTACTCTGAGGTGTGGAATCCAATATCGCCGCCGTATCTCCGCGATTATCGTGCCTTCATTTTGATGCTTCCAGATTTTGTGATAGTAATCTACCACGAGCTCGGTGACGTGATGACATTTAGGCAGTATTATCGGCCGACGTGAATGTGGGGGGATAGCTGTTGCAGCATCTATTTGTCTCCCTACCCGTATCACTCCTACTTCATCTAAACTTCATCTAAAACTGAGAATTTTGCGCGAAGTTCGTCTTGCGTATTCGGACTCACCTCGTCCGGCGGCCACAGGTGTTCATCTTGTGGTAGGAACTTCGACCCACCGATCCAGGTCGAATTTTGTTTGTCTGCCCTCGGACGTGTTCCCCAATCAGCCGGATTCAAGGCGCCTGGAATCCATCGGCGCTCATTAACGCTGCTAGCCTCCAAGATCTCGTTCACGCGATGAGCCACGTATGGTTTATAGCGCCGATGATCAGATTTTACCCAAGCTAGCACTGTTTTGGAGTAACTGCACATCACCACTCTCTTAGGGATTTTGTCGTGACATTGAAGGATGCTCTTGCGAAGTCGCGTAGCCAACACTGCAGCCTGCAGTTCGAGGCGGGGAATATACGTAAGCTTTAATGGTGCGCATTTTGTCTTTCCTGAGATGAATATGGGATTGGTAGTACTTACTCCCTCTCGTGACCTCCAGTATGCTACTGCTGCATAAGCTACTTCGCTCGCGTCGAAAATATGTGTAGTTCAACTGGTAACTGCTCGAAGTGTAATACGTAGCACCGCAGCACGCTTATTTCTTCCAAAAGCTTGATCGCCTTCAACCATCTTAGCCATGCTTCATGCAATTCTTCCGAGATATATTCATCCCAGCCGGTACTCGCACGCCAAGTTGACTGTAAGAGGAGCTTCGCTTCCATTGTGTACTCCGCCGCCATTCCAAACGGATCAAACACCGACATGGTGACGCTCAATACTTCTCGCTTAGTTGGTCTCCTCTGGCCAGCAAGCACTACTGGATCCACCTTCGCAAATGACAGCACAAATCTGAAAACATCATTAATCGTATCCCAATGTAACCCGAGGACTTTCTGAAAAATACCAGCATTATCTCTATCGAGGTTCAAGTACGACGGGCGTTCTTCTTTATTATTCATTCTTTTAGTTAGCTGTTCAGAGTTTGATACAAAGCGCTTTAATTCGAAACCTCCCTGTTTATGAGCCCATACTACCTGCTCAGTTATTCGGATTGCCTCGTCTACGGTGGAGAAACAGCGGATCGTCGACGTAGTGGTTGTTGACTATAGCCTCCACCGCTTCAGGAAACCGTACTCTAAACTCCTCTGCGTTTTTGTTCTTAACGAACTGTGCCGGTGAGCAGGTGACTCCAAATGTCATTGCGCTCATAGTGTAGACTTCGATGGGATGTTCAGGGTCTGTTCTCCATAAGAAGCGTTGTGCTGCTTGATCCTCGGCGCGTATCTTCACTTGGTGAAACATTTCCACTATGTCCGCACATACACCTACTTGCCTCTGCCGGAATTTCATTAGGATGGTTGCTGAAGGTTGGTTTAAGTCTGGTCCGCTAAGCAAAGTCGAGTTCAGCGATACATTGTTAACTTCCGCAGCAGCGTCAAAGACAAGTCTCATCTTTCCAGGTTTGTTCGCGTTCCAAACTCCAAAGTGTGGTAGGTACCAGCTACGCTTCCCTCCTGTCAGGATTTCATCCGCCGTCAGTTTCCTTGCTATCCTTTTGCCTCGTGTTCCTTCATTACGTGAACGTATGCTGAATTTCTTTTCTAGAGCTAACAACCTGTTTTCCGCCATTTTTCGACTATCTAGTAGTTCCACATTCTCCTGCCTCCAAAGCAGGCCAGTCTCAAAGTGGGAACCCTTTCTCACGCTCGTGCTTTCTAACAACTCTTTAGCTCTGACTGTATCTGCAGCCACACAGTCCTGCCCCCCTTCGCGTACACTAAGATTTTCGTTAATTAAATAGTCACTCACCAAACGCTCGAGTTTCTCCATACCATATCCACATTTGCAAAGTGCACATAGTTGCACCGTTCTCCAACGCCTCGATTCCTACAACCGTAGACAATCCTGCCGAGTTTCGTAAGTGTCACCGAGTAACCAACCACTCCATCGTCAACAGCCTTCCTTGAGATGCTTAAGTGTGCGTCGTCTAACCCAACCAACAGTTCCGGGATCGCTCTATCATATCTCTTGACCGGTAAGTGACGATATTTGTACGGCACCACTGATAGCTGGAGTGTCTGTGGTGGTAGTTGAAGGTTATTCACCGTTCTGATATTCCGCAACAAAAACTTTTTATTAAACCTACCAACCCCGGATATTTGTACGTCGACCCTGCTTGACTACTCTGTTACCGTGGTGTCGCCGAACCATTGCAACGTCAAATTTTCCTTCTGCCTTTTGAGCCCTAGGCGTCCAGCTAAGTCACTATTCATCATTGATATTGCCGAACCATCATCGAAGAGGGCGAAACTGTTTATGACTCGCCCGTTGGCGTACAACCGCACTGACAATATTTTGTACAGCAATCTCGAACTCGGATTTGGAATAATAGCACTGGTGAGGACTTGTTGCCGTGCCGCAGCTTCCATTGGACCCCGTCCATCTGTTGTTCCTTGCTGGCGAGCGTGAAGTAGCTCGTGCTGCTTCCGCATGCACCGGTATATATTGCATCTGTGTTGTTCAGAGCAATCGTTGCTCCTGTGACCACTTCGCAAACAATTGAAACACAATCTCTTTTGTCGGACTACACGCCATCGCTGACCCCACTGCATGTCAAGGAACCTCTTACATCGCCTTATTACGTGGTAGCCTTCACAAACAACACATATGCTTGCCTCAAGATTACCACTGTTAATGTCCTGGGTGTGAAAGAAACGCGCGCAACCCTCGACTCTTCCGCCCTGCCTGGGATCCGAGTTCGTATTGACGCAAGCACTCGCCACCAACCGCGAAAGCTCTTGCA
>NW_023458563.1:14410013-14412337 GCF_013731165.1 Rhagoletis pomonella
GAAACGAGACAAACCATTTTGCACGAGTTTATAAATGATCCGGCCTTCAGTACACGTAAAATTGCTAAAAAATTAAAGAGTGCACTATTCGACAGTTTGCAGGGTTTTAATCGGTACAAATAAGGCCTGACAGTTACGAGAAAACCAGGGAGCGGGGGTTAGCATGGCCAAAGTGATAGAAACAGTGCTCGGAAGGTCCTCAGTGCGTTTTTGCGAGATTTGAAGATTTTCCGTACGGAGATCGCAGTTTTTCGTACAAAAGGTAAAGCGGAAAGCTTCGTTGAGATGTTCTACAGCTCAAACAGCGCCAGACCGAGGCGCAAAGTAGAATGTTACAGCGAAATCCCTCATTCGGAAGTTGTATGAATTCTAAATTAAAAAATACAGCTGCATTGTTATGGACTGCGAAACCTACTGCTATAAAAATTCAAAATATATTGCAGGTTAAGATTTTTATACTGCTGCAAGTTGTCAAGATGCCGCTGAAAGTTGTCCAAATTTTAAAAACCACATGGTTTGGCAAGCTATTTGTTCCTGCGGCCGTAAGAGCAGCCCTTTTTTCCCATCCGGGACAATGAATGATCAAGTTTATCGGGATGAGTGCCTCAAAAGGCGTCTTCTGTCATTTATCAACAGATAAGGAGTAGGCCATCGTTCTAGGCAGACATGGCAACCTGCCACTATGCCAAGGACACATTGCCGTGGTATAATGCAAATAACATAAATTTTGTACCTCACGACTGCAATCCACCCAATAGCCCAGAGCCACGTCCGATTGGGAAATATTGGTCAATTGTCAAAGGAATCTTGAAGAAAACAGGTGAAAGAGTGAAAATTATTGAAGAGTGCAAAACAAAGTAGTTGTGCGCATCGCGTAATGTCGATGATGCAGTCGTGCAGAACATGATGGCGCGTGTGCGATGAAAATATCGATCACTTGCATATAGAGCAAATAATAACTAATATTTTAGCATTTTAATAACATCTAAACTTCCATGTTATATATATATATATATATATATATATATATATATATATTGGCTAAACTCTTAGTCAAAACATCGGCAACATTTTTGTCAGTAGGAACATATTCCAAAATAATTTCACTATTTTCAACTTTTTCACGAACATAATGATACTTAATATCTATATGTTTTGTACGTTTATGATGAATTGGATTTCGTGCGATATTCTATGCGCTGATGTTGTCACCATAAAGCGTCATTTGTGTTGAACTTGACCACCCTATCTTAGTCAATAACTTGCTGAGGTATACTGCCTCTTTCGCAGCCGTCGCTAAGGCTACATATTCAGCCTCAGTACTGCTTAAGGCAGTTATACTTTGCTGCTTCCCAAAAAATACGCGTGCCCTGTGTACGACTTTCTGTCACTAGGATCATTCGTCCAATCTGCGCCAGCGAATCCCTTGACATCTTCACCAGTCTTGCGATATATAATGTGGAGGTCTATAGTTCCTGATAGATAACGCAAGGCATGCTTATCGCGTGTAAAATAACTGGCCGACTCAAGACCGCTAAATACATGAGCGAACCAATTAGCGATTGATATCCAGTAGCATTTACCTTGACACATTTTTCGTCATTGCATCCAACTTGAAAACCACGATCAAGTGGTGTTGCTACTGCTCGACAATTCTGCATACCATATGTCGATTGATCCTATGTACTTCTTCTGGCACAGAGAAATCGCGCCTCTGTCGCTCTCTCGCTGAATTTCCAACCCTAGGAAATAGTTTATAGCGCCACCATCGTGCATCTGGAACTTCGATGCTATCCTCTTCTTAATTGCTGCTATTTCGTTATCGCACATGATGATCAAATCATCAACGTAGGCGGCTATGTAACTATAATTCTGCTTATCGTTCTTGGCGTAGAAACATGGCTCATATTTACATTTATTAAAACCAATGTCGCTCAAAACCGCATCTAGTGTGTTATTCCAAACACGACCGGATGCTTTAACCCGTAGATTGCCTTCTCATATTTACATTTATTAAAACCAATGTCGCTCAAAACCGCATCTAGTGTGTTATTCCAAACACGACCGGATGCTTTAACCCGTAGATTGCCTTCTGTAGCTGCAACACTTTTCCAGGATGCTGCTTGCTGACAAAATCTTCTGGTTGCTTCATATACACAGTTTCATGAAGCTTGCTGTTCAAATACGCGTTTGATATATCAACCTGATGGATGCACAGCTGTTTTTCTGCAGCTATCGCAAAAAGCATGCGAATAGTTTCATAACGTATGACTGGTGAAACCCCGAAGCAGCTCATCTAATTTAGCAAACAAATTTCTGGAAAA
>NW_023458563.1:14412437-14417835 GCF_013731165.1 Rhagoletis pomonella
TGGCAAATTGTAAGAACGAAGATAAATTCTGTGCCTTGGTAGCGAACGGCACAATTTGTTCAATGTGATTTTCCACAATAGGAGCTACACTCTGTATCTTTGCGATTTGGCTTTTTACCAGTTGCTCTGGCCTACCAAAGCGGTCTTAAAGGATACTAATGATGCGCGGCACGTTGCTGCTATGAATAAGTAGGCATTCAACTACCTCTCTTGCCTTACCTTTAATGGCCTTCTGCAAGCGCATCATATTTTGTCGCTCACTGTAGCGATACTCCTCTGTTATCATAGCAAACGTCTCCTGTAACATGGGCCAGTCTTCAGCACGCCCATCAAGTTCCGGCAGATCGTATAACTTACGACCTGGAGTTACTCTGGTATCTGCTAAAGTCCGATTCAAATCGCTCAATACCCCTGCCAACGACCTGTTCACGCTTTAGACACCAACGTTGCTAGGTGCTATAGAGGTTGTTGACTCTGCCTTAACTCCGCTTGTAGCTCCTGCATCTGCTGAGTTTCGCCCGCTTCCATTGGTTGTTGCTGGATTGTCGTATTTAAGTCGTCCAACCATTCGACGTCGCCGCCTGATGCAATGCCCTTGCTTCCAGAACGCGTGTTTGGCATGACTACGCTTGTTACCGATGAATCTTTATTCACCAAGAAGAAAACAAAATATTCTAGCTGGACCCTCCTAAATTTTCAAGTTGTGACTCGCTGACGCTTTCACCGGTGAGGTTTAGTTCATAATTTCGAATTCGTAAAGCAAAAAACAAATGTAGGAGTTGAGGCGCAAAACCGATTAAAACCGCAGAACAAAGACTATTAAGCAGACGAATGTTTTTTATTTTCCTCAATTTGTAAAGTCAAAAGGTACAAAGGGATTGAGACTGGGATCGATGTCAACGCAGACCAATACGAGCGATTGGTTTTTTCATAAAGATCGCAAAGAAAAAATATTAGCTGAGGCGCAGATCGATGTTTGCATATGTACACCAATGACCAATTAAAACTCTAGTTTATTTTTTGTAAATCGTAACAAAAAATTGTGGATGTAGACTGAAGAAATATTTTAATCCGCACACCAGTAATCCTTTTGCAAACGACTAGTTTTATTTCTACAGCTCGCAGGAAGACAAAATGTAGAAGTTGAGTTGCAGAGCAATATTCTGACTGCGCACACTAATGCTCAACTGAACCACGCAGGTTAGTGAAAAAATTCAAATTGGAATAATGGTAGTTAAAAACGTATTAATATTTCGTCTACACGCCAGTAATGGTTAGGCAAACTCTTTTACTTGCAAACTTGCAAAATATTTGGTATATTCCTAAGTAAAAACAATGCTTAAATTCGCCTATGAATAATCGTGCCTTAAAGAAATTGCTTTATGTTTTTGGTTTTGTTCAATATCCGCATTTTTGTAACCGCCTTTATTATAGAGGCGCAATTTTTTAGACACACCCTAAACTTCGTACATATATATACACGCTATTTTGCGCGTTACTGGTAACTGTTTATGGTGCCGTTATGCCTGACGGTCCCCGTTATGCACATGCACGTTAAAACACACTGGCAAACCAACCCACTACATTTTCAAAGAGGTACTCACCTGATGTCCAAAACGCTTACATATGTACTTGCAGGTGCTCCACCGATGCTTGCAAAAACGCTGCTGATAAATATGATGGTCTCTGATTAAACTAATGTGTGCTGCCGGGCTCCTGTGCCGGCGCTGGAACTTGCAGTGTACTATGTCACGAACTGATGCAGATAATATGCCACAACGCTGATGTTGAAGTCGGCTTAATGCCAAATAGCGTACTTGCTATGTCCAATGCTCTCCGATTATTTTCCGGATTTGCCTGCCTTAAACTTCCCTCGCAGCGACTACTACTGCCGAACCGTTTTGCCAAGAATACTTTTTTCATAGAAAAAGTGAAATAAAAGATGTTTGGGGTGATTCGTGGCCGGAGACCAAAATAAAAACATCACAATCCTCGTTGGCATTTAATAGTGTGTGGAATGTTTTATTTCCTTTAGTAAAATTGAAATTAGTTAACAATAATATAATTTACAAATTCTACTTACACTTTTGTGTGATTCCTCCGATATGCCAGCCACGAATGCCGCTATTTTCTTTGCACATAATGGCTTTCATATCGTTTACACAGTTTGGCATGGCGTTACCACTAACACAAAATTTACAAACAATTTACGATACAATTAGGATTGCCATATAACAAAAATACAATTATGTTTTATTAACTCCTAAGCCGCGCCAACACATAGTTACCAAATCTTAGTTGAGGCTACCACGATTTGGTTTGAGAGCGGGACATATTCATGCTTGTGAGCCACCCCTAAATAAAACTGAGCGCTCTCTGAGCACATCCGTGTTGCCGCGAATCATTTTTAGTGGTAGCCAAATTCCTTAAAAAAAAGGGCTAAAAAGAGCTAAAAAAGTCGTTGTGGCTAAATATGGTAGCTAAAATTTTTGGCTTACATATACATATATAAATAAGTATATAAACATTTTCAACAAGAAATGGTATAGAAAAACAATGAATGAATGAGCCGAAATTTCATAATTTTTCTACCATTTTGTTAAACATTGTTTTTTTTTTTTTAATTCACAACTGCAATATCGTGAACTTAATCTTCCACAAACATGGCTTTGACTCATATAGTGCAAGAAATTTCCGCCAAAATACTTCTTACTTAGAAAATTGAGCTAATTTCACCACTCACTACACCAGCATGCTGGTACAATCATACAATTTTCAAATAGGTTTTGAAGTCGCACCAGTAGCTGGTACAATCACACCACAAGAACATACACGGTCAATCGACTTGATGGGCCATTTCACAAATTAAGCATATTAAGGGCCGTAAACTTAAGCATCTATTTTAAACTATAGTTAAAGCGTTAATAAATAAGTTAACAGCCCTAACACTTTTGCAGTATGTATGTACAAAACGTAAGGACCATACAATACATATATGTATATATATCAGTCTTTCTTAGTTTAAAAATTCATCTCTCACATAAATGAAAAAAATTAGATCAAATTAATCATATACAACTTTTTCATGCCAAGTATGAATAAATTCTCCAAAGGGCTAAAAAGAGGGCTAGGGGCAAAATTTAAATTTATGTGGCCAAAAAAACTATGTGGTAGCTAAATCTAGCCACCAAAGGGCTAAAACGGCAATACTGGTGCACATGTGTGTTTCACATACGAAGAGCGCCAGCTGCCTAGTAAGAACCCTATCTGTTAATTAATGCGTTATATACGCCTAGTACCAGTGTTGCTACACATGTGCTTTTCCTACCAAAACTGGTAGGTTTTTTTCCCATTTGGTAGGTTGGTAGGCTTGATTGGATTTTGGTAGGTTTCGGGAATATGAGTAATAGTTATTTGCTCAAACTAAAAAATATATATCTCCAAATATTTCAGCAACCTTTTTTACACATGTAAATATACCTGATTCCTAAGTACAAATGTAAACCCTTATTATTGCCAATATGCAATACGAACATCCCATCGTCACCTAAAGGTGAAAAGGTGCCAAGTCCATTTTTCGAAATTATTCAGGAGAGGCGAAAAATCGATGTATTACCTGTCATTCTGCATTAAAAACTATGCTGTGAAAAAAATGGACTAGGCACCTTTACACCTTTAGGTAGCGATATAATTTATGGCGTACTTGGACCAAGGTTCCAGAAAAGTCTGCCAATGGGCTCGTACCCAACCATATTCCAGGCGGAGGTTTTCGAATTGCTGCTCACTGGCGAAAGTCGACAATCAAAGAGATTCATAACTCTTTCCAGGAGGAACTCCGAAAGACACCTTGAACTTAGAACTCTTACTGGCAACCTGACAGCACACTGCAAGTTAACGTACCGTTTGAATTAAATGGGTCTTCCTGTAGAGACGGACTGTAGATTTTGTGGGCTGGTGAAGGAAAGCCCAGGGTATATTCTATGTGCCTGTCCACGAAGCATGAATCGTAGATTGATACACCTTGGAGAACGATTTTCTTCTCCATCTAAAATTTGGAACATGACATCATTCAAAGTGCTGAGCACTAGACACGAATTAAGACGCTTGGATGTTTTGACGACGAAAAAGGACGCGTGCAAAAATTTGCGAAAAAAGGCGCGTAAACATGGATTCCGGATCATTCCGGAAAAACTCTTCGTTTCGTATACTGTTACACGGCAAATATAGTTGACCACGAACATAAGTTGCGGCGAAATTTTTTTCATGCTTCTTTTTTCGCTGTCATCTTTTGAGCTCGCGTCTTTATTCGTATCTGGTGACGATAAGTCTGTTCAGTATAATGAATCGTTACACGTAGTTAATTTGTTTTTATTTTACTAGCCGTGTTTTAGTTTTACTAAATGTTATGATAGCTATGTTTTTAAAAATTTGACAATGAAAGAAAATACTAAAACTCAAAAAATTTTTGGTAGGTTTTGGTTGGTTATGGTAGAAAATTTTGGTAGGAAAAAAAAATTTGTCTGTGGCAACGCTGCCTAGTACAAACAGTTTATGTGAGAAATTCAAAAACTGTCCATCATTTTACATAGGACGCCTGGAGAAATCTAACGCATAATCGTTTCACATGTGAGCAGTTTTCCCTTTCTTTTACATGGAATTCGCTATTATATTATCCTATATGTAGTTGTCTCTTTTCAATCAAATATTATTATGCGATTAATAACGCACGTGTTATATAAAGCAAAGAATGGCATATGGATATGGCTAATATGCAAATGTGTTGGTTTTTATTGACAATTGTGTAAGTGTATTGGATAATGCGTTAGGTCGTTCTTGCTGGGCACAGTCCCACTTATTGAATCGTTTGAATGTGCTAGTATGCCGACCATTGCATAAAAACGATTCAATGAATAAGACTGTGTGCGTGGAAATCATTCCTACGCTACCGCTGTTCGTATATGGGTGAAACACGCGTGTGGTCACAGAGCGCTCAGTAGGCTATGGCATGTCGATCGCTGCTCTAGGTAGAGAAAGAAAAGTATATGCTAGGACATGCCCAGACTTGTTTGTCTCAGCTCCAGTTTTGCCATCGCCGCGAGTTGTTTCGGTGTGCGCATAGTTATTTAAAAATATAAAGTTTGATGCCAACCGGGGTTTCTCAGTGGATATATAATTCATGTGAGGTATAATTTGAAAGTGTCTATTTAGCCAAGGAAAAAGCAAAGCAGTATACTTCCAGCAGATACTGACCTGGGGTTTTGCACGACTGTTCCTGTTTCATCGTTGTTTTTTAGGAAATTCTTACCACCATATACATATGCATTATTTACTTTAGTAACTAACTTATGTAAATACTAGCTGTACCCTGCCACGCTTCGCTGTGGCATATTCCTGTTAT
>NW_023458563.1:14420835-14486861 GCF_013731165.1 Rhagoletis pomonella
TAAGGCCTGACAGTTACGAGAAAACCAGGGAGCGGGGGTTAGCATGGTCAAAGTGATAGAAACAGTGCTCGGAAGGTCCTCAGTGCGTTTTTGCGAGATCCGAAGATTTTCCGTACGGAGATCGCAGTTTTTCGTACAAAAGGTAAAGCGGAAAGCTTCGTTGAGATGTTCTACAGCTCAAACAGCGCCAGACCGAGGCGCAAAGTAGAATGTTACAGCGAAATCCCTCATTCGGAAGTTGTATGAATTCTAAATTAAAAAATACAGCTACAGTAGCGCCGGCGTTTCCAGACGCGCCGGCGTCGCCGCTGCCACCGATTCTTTTTGAAGTTGACCACGCCGCCGCCGCAAGGCCTGTCGGCGTAAACCTCTAGTAGAGAGGGCAGATTTATCTAAAAAACAAGTAAGAGCAGCGCTGTCTTCGGCTATGCCGAAGGCCTCACACCTTTCATGAACGTCTGAAAATTTTAATTTAACAGATCGCAAAAACTGGTAACTGAACAATCGGTGGTGCAAGAGATAAAGCTTATACAGCATAGATTTTAACGATTTTCTCAGTAAACTTTGTATTATTATTTATAAAATAGCTTACGAAATTTATCGGTTTTATCTGTCCAAATAAAAGAGTTTTACAGTAAAACCCAATACCTGAACAATCAGTATGAAAGTATTCTTTTGATAATGAGTGATAACCGTGTAAAATTGCATGTTCCTAGCTACTTAAATGGAGGAGTTATAACGAAAAATCTTATATCTGAACAATCAGTTGTATGGGAGCTATAGGTTCTAGTGACCTGATCTTTTTAATTTTCACTCTAAGAGTTCTGTTGATAATGAGTGGAAGTATTGCTAAATTTAATGTTCCTAGCTGCATAAGCGGAGGAGTTATAACAAAAAATCTCATATCTGAACAATCAGTTCTATGAAGGCTATAGGTTATAGCGACACGATCTTCGCCATTTTCACTGTAAGTATTCTTTCCATAGTGAGTAACAACAGTGTAAAATTTCATGTTCCTAGCTACGTAAGTGGAGGACTTATAACGAAAAATTTTATATCTGAACAATCAGTTGTATGGGAGCTATAGGTTATAGTCACCCGATCTTTGTAATTTTCACTGTACATATTCTGCTGATAATGGGTGGAAGTATTGCAAAATTTCATGTTCTTAGCTGCATAAATGGGGGAGTTATAACGAAAAATCGCATATCTGAACAATCGGTTGTATGGGAGCTATATGTTATAGTTGTCCGATTCTTCCGGTTCCGAAAAGTGATTAATACATTATAAAAATACACCCACCTACCAAATTTTATCTGGATATCTCGAAAACTGAGAGACTAGATTGCATACAAACAGACGGACAGACAGACAGACAGACGGACATGGCTAAATCGACTCAGATCGCCGTTCTGATCATTTAACTATACATTTTAATGGGTCTTCTTATTCTGGTACTTACAAACATCGGACCAAAGTTATAATACTATTTCATGCTCATGAAAGGTATAAATATGGTATAGATTTAAGCATGTGGATAATGAGAGCTGGGAGTGATTTGCTAATTTTAAATAATAATAAGTTCGGTAAAGGAAACAAAACTTGCTCCATGTGTAATACTGGAGAATTAGAAAATATAGCACACTTTTTGGCGCGCTGCACAATACTAAGAGAGTATAGAATAAAATTTTTTGGAAAATCTGCATTAGCAGCAGAATTGATTAATGTCTTAAGCGCTGAAAGTGAGACATGGAGTAAATTCGTGATTTTCATTAAATATGCCTATAAATACAGAGAATCATTTATTATCAGGGCCGAAGAAAATAAGCAAGAAAAAAATCAATTTTAAGCGCTCAGATAAGTACTAAAAGATTGGTAAATATGCTTGCAAATATGCTCGCAAAACAACAAAATTTAGCGTACAGTTTAATGTTTTTTATTTAGTTTATTTCAAGGATTGGAAAATTACAATGAACAATCAAGTGTTGCCAGATATTCTCAAATAATAGAGATCTCATTTTAACTTTTTTAAGTATTCGTTATTCTTCACTTGAGATGAATTGTTTTTAATCTTTTCAATAACACCAATGCCTTTCCGTAGAGATAAACCAAATTTAAAATTTTTTTACCCAAGCAGAAATGCAATTGAAGTTAAGGGTTAATAAAAACCAAATATGTTTTTATGTTATTATTTGTAAACATTTCGAAGAATAAAAAAACGCCAAAGAAATGGTCAAGAAAAATTTATTAAGCCAAATTTTCTTAAGCAGTATGAAGTTCTTAGGAAATTTTCTACGCTTTCTACTATGGTTTGCTAAAGTTTGTTTGTGAAGAGTACAAGGTACCAGCGTTGCCATTTTAGCCGTTTTCCGGCTAGATTTAGCCGGTTGCGACAGCAAACAGCCGGGAAAAATTCGATTTAGCCGGCAGCCGATTTGTTAGCCGTTTTGCAAAAAATTAGCCGTTTTTAGCCGATTTTTCTCTTCGCCTTATTTTATTAAAATTCAAATATACAAGGTTTTATTTTTACAAATTTAGTGCTCCAAAATCTATTAGAAATGGCTAGTCTTACCTCTGAGAAAATTTTCATGTCAGACTGTGTTATATAAAATTGAAAAACAATCAGAAAGTGAGCCGATTTCAATGTTTTTTGTTTTAAGCGAGTGACCAAAATACACATAAACTGGGACGCGTCATTTTAGCAGATTAAGAAGTTACAAGTTTTGCTGAAATTTTGCAGAATTTTCATAATTTTTACACTAAGTGTGAAATCTGTTTGTAGTATATTTTGTTTGTTAAGTAATGAGCAACATATTCATAAAAAATAATACATATTAAATAAACTAATGAAAAATAGGCAAAACTTGCTTCAATTTTGCGTCCCAGTTTATATTTGGGAGAACGCAGCGGGAATTTCCTTCATAAAATTTTTGTTATGATGCTTTCCATTTCCAGACAACCGGTCAGGTACGAGCATGATTTTTAATTTCGACCAAACTTAAATACATTGTTTGTTGGTCCAAATAATGAGACACGTATTTTTTCTTTTGCCTCGGAAAAATTTTTCGGCCGAATTAAACGCGATTTTGTTTTTCAGGCATAAATCGACTTTTCGAATTGACAGTGAGAATGTTTTTTTAAAATGCCCATAACTTTGTCAAAATTTAATAGATACCAACAATGTTTTTACTCAAATATCAGTAATTATTGTCACTTCAAGATAGAATGATATAATTATTGATTATCATTATTTAAAATTTTTCATTTAACAATAAACAAAAAGTGCACATTTTTTTTAAACTTAATTTCTCAAAAAGTGTATTTTTTTTTCTCTCAAACTTTTTTACCGGGAAAGAGACACTTTGAACTACAATCAACCCAAATCTCTAATAGCGAAGATTTTTTTTCTGAGTTATGATATTTTATAGAAAATATACGTTTTTGTGGTACATACTACAATATTCTTATATTGTTTAACTAAATGGAACAGATGTATGTAATATATCAGCAAAAAGTACAGCCGTGATCATTTTTTTGTGTATCAAATAGATATTAGAACACACTTTCCACCATACTGTTTCGAAATACAAAATCACATTTTCCCGCTTTTAATAATCGAAACTGTATGGTGGAAAGTGTGTTCTAATATCTATTTGATACACAAAAAATTATCACGGCTGTATTTTTTGCTGATATATTACATACATATGATTTTAGTTAAATGTAAACTTGTTAAAAGTGAAGTGGTCGGCAACAACAACGAATGTCAATAAATTAAACTACCTTCTGCTTTCACAGCTTTACCTGTTCATTTCTCAAAATATTGCCCTCCGACTAAGCAAAAGTGCCATACTTTCAGCTAATATAGCCATTTTGCGGGACAAAAAGCAACCTACTGAAAATGATCCAATATTTATAAGAAGGCAAAATTGTTTAGTAGAAATGAAAACGCCATAAGTTTGTAATTTATCTCTGTTTTTATATGTAAGTAATACAAACATGAGTTCTGATGTAAAGCTTAGCTACGTATAACGACAGTTTCCTTTGTTAAACAAAAATAAAGTGGTGTACAGCTTAGCTACGTATAAATAATCTTTATTAACCAAAAAAAATTCAATGGATTTACTAGTCGTTCTAATTGTGGTTTATGTACATATTTAAAAAAAATTTAATTCTGGTTGAAACATTTTAGCCGTTTTTAGACGTTTTTTTTTGTCCAATCTAGCCGGTCGCCCTGAAAAGTTGTTTTCGACAGAAATATATGACCGTTCCATTACTTCGGAAGGAAAAAGTGAAACAGCAGGCTGTAAAATATCAGATGTCAAAACTCCTTGGACACTACTATTCACTCACGAAATAATATTAATTGATGAATTGACCGTTTCCTTAAATAGTCCGTACTTAGCTTTATACTTTGAAATAAGCAAAATATGCATGCTCGTTAAAATAAGAAAAATAAGCAATTCCAAGCAAAAGCTTAAACTTTTCGGCCCTGCTTATCACTTATCCGCTAAAATCTTTTCGCTAGCCATTTCAATTTTTAGTGCAACGCTTATCAATGAATTTAAGTTATATTTTACTTATCAATACTTATTTGAGTGACTCTTCCTTATCATGTTGGTGAAACACAAAACTTTGCTCAAGTTCGATAATTTGTTAAAATGCTAATGATAATTCGTTGGTGCAATAGGGAAGAGGTCTGGAAATTTATGCGGCACTAACAAGTATTTCATCCTGATTCTCAACTGCAGTCAGAGTGCCGTACTCTAGCTAGTTTTACTTTTAACTTCTAGGATGTCTTGAGTCTTTTCTGTAGATTATAATTTTTGTGTTTTTTATTTGCAGGTAATACTCATTGAGGCACTGGTATTGATGCAACACAAGACTGGGCCAGAGCAACGAACCCTAACTTTATTCAACATCTAAATCTACACAAACCTCCAAACATTTTTTGCACTACAGCAATGAATTAGCAAACTTCTTAACATCCTTGTGCTATTTCGAGTTAATCAATTAATAAAACACACTACATCAAATTAAATTGAAGTTATGTCCAGTAGTTCCGAAATGAATGCTGGAGGTGATGGTGTTCATAATGGCAGCGGCTTACACCAAGTTGAATCCGAAACCCTACACTCGCATGCCCGAGTGAAGCACGTCGAAACAATCGAGATGCCAAAGTCCAGCAATCCTAATGAAGCTTTAACAATACCAGCCATCACAACAACTACAGCGGCAACGCAGCTCTTATCAAAAATAAAGCAAGAAACACAACAGGTAATTATTTCATTAATAATTTAACGAGCTTGCAAAAAAATTTTATCTTTCTCGTATTATAAAGATATGAAAAGTAAATATGTGTGAAAATTTAGATTTCGCTCAGCGAAAATTTTTAATTCATATAAGATCTGTGATGGCTCAAATTTAAAATGACAGACACAAAATGGTGGATAAAAAATTTGAAAACTGTTCATATTTTACGAACAATTTTTAACACGGCACTGAAGAGGGAAGCGAGACACATTTTCCGTAACAAAAAGAAAGAGTGCGAAGAACTTAAAGTGCTGGCCAATAGGAAAATTGATGAAAAATTGTACCAGAGATTTAGATGACTTACAAAAGGTTTCAAGACCAAGGTGAACTCCTGTAAGAATAAAATTATAGTTTAGAAAACTAAAAACCCGCTTTAATTACAATGTGAACAAAAAAGTAAAAAAGAATTTATAGAAATACAGATTTCGTTTAAGAGGAATAGGAAGTTCCCTAACTTGATTTGATTAAACTCTTTAAACCAACCTAAAATAGTATTTAAGTAATTGACAATAAGATTAATTTTACCGGAAAACAAAACGTGGAGTGCTTGATATCAATTGTTTTAAATGTTTCACTTTCAGTTTTGTAATATTGAATATCGTCAGTAGCAGGACTATAAAATTTATGAAGCACCCCACGCCTTGTTTTCCGGCAAAATTAATTTTATTGTCAATTACTCTTTTAGGTTGGTTTTAAAAGTTTAATTAAATCAAGTTAGGGAATTTCCTATTCCTCTTAAGCGATATCTGTATTTCTATAAATTATTTTTTACTTTTTAGTTCCCATTGTAATAAAAGCAAGTTTTTAGATTTTAAACAATAATTTTATTTTCATCTTTTCAGTCTTAAATTCAATTAATTTTAGAACTATTATTACGAATAGAACAACACGCGAAATCAATCTTTGGAATTTTCATTCGGACTGCCATCAGGTAACTCTAACCCTTTGACGACCAAAAGGACACCGGTGTCCCCTTTGCATATACATTTTTCCTGGAAAAACTGTTGAACCAATTCTTTAGTAGATAATTAATGCAGCTTTCAGAAATTACCTTATTTTTAAGGGTGGATTCCTCCCTTTACCTGCCGGGCCGCCCTAAATTCGAAAAACTAAACTTTTTTTCCTATTTCCTTGTTACAATATTTCTGTATTAGGTGGAGCTACAAATCCAGAACCTTCGGAAAAGTTGCGGGCAGCCTTCCTCTTTCTAAAAAAATAAACCAAAAAAAGTTAGCACACTTAGACCACACCTGAGATCCCCTAATCTCAATTCTATGGTCGTCAGCGGTAAAAATAAATGGCATATTAGAATTTTGCATAGGCGTTGGTTTACTAGGAAAAAAATATTTTTTCTTACTTTTTGGCTTATACATTGCAACATAATTTTTTCTGGTAAATTTCAAAACAATTTTGATCATATTTTAAAGCAAAATGATTTTTTGCAAGAGGCACAGAATGTGTTTGTTCGATGATCCTTCCCTTCTTTTTAGCAAACAATACACCTCTTACGTCCCGTTTCACTTTTGCGCTTAGGACCGTCTTTCACCGCTTCTAGTGAGGCTCTTTTGTGGTCGGTAAAAGAATTTATTAGTTGGGTGGCCAGCTGTGCGAGGAATTCCAATGTATAGAAAAAGCATCATTATTTGACGAGGAGATTTAAAAAAAGGCGCAAGTCAAATCGGTTTATCTTTCTTATACAGCTTCATGATTTTCTTCCATGACGACGTGTGTTTACGCATACAAAAATAATAACGTAATTCCAAGGACAATTCAGCCAAAGAAGCGGAAAAACAATGCCCTTTTGCTTAGTGTATATTTCTGACTGTTGCTTGATCGATTTCAGCATCTTATCCAACTGAAAACTTCGTGAATTCCTGGCACATCGCAGTCGGGCGATGTAACTGGCAACATTCTCGCTTACGTAATATGGATTTGTGAACGTCGGAAGAGTGTAATCGCCATTTTAATTTACCACTTCAAAGTTACTGGCCCAAGTGGCTGTGACGATTCCGTGCACCGCCAAAGGAAATAATGCCATATGGCTTTATTTCACTTTACATTGAGAAATAAAGGCATATTTTTGCGTATGGTCTTATTTCTCACTGTGAAAGTGAAATAAAGCCATTATGGCATTATTGCACCTTTGATAATTTTTTGTGTAATGTTTACCTAGTGCACAGCTGGTGTGTACAGCTGGTATGTACATAAAGTAACTCGGTAATTCTCTAGTTGAAGGTACAACGTGCAAAAAAAACGTCCAATATAGTCAGGAAGGGTACCAATCGGCGCATATTTATTCCTGTATTAACAATTCGGAGGTGGAGGGTTTATATTGTTAACCGTGTAACCGTTCACCTTACATCAAGTAACCAAAATTGACCATCAACTTAGAATTAAAAAATCTTTTGTTGTAAAATTTATGTACGTTTTGAAAAAGTTTTTCAAATAATATATTTTACTAGCGTTTCATAAGAGAATTTTGTGATTTAGTACATTTTTGAGCGTGGAATCTATATATATAAATGTGAATGTCTGTTTGTTTATTATCTTATAACTTTTGAACTACTACCCGGAACCGCACGAAACTTTGCACACTTATTTGCTTTTACCCCGGGAAGGTTATAGGCATGGTTTTGGTTGCAAATATCGTGTTAATTTTGCGAGAGGGCGTGGCACCTCCCATAGGGCTGCAAATTTTTAATCAGCTATAACTTCGGAACCATATGTTACATGAACTTGAAATTTGGTATGCAGACAAATCTATGGTAGATGCTTATAGTAAGGTTTATATAAATGACTTTGTTGGAGGGGGTGTGGCACATCTCATAGTCGTAGAGTTTTTAATCAGCCATAACTGCGGAACCATAAGTTACATAAAATTGAAATTTGGTATGTTAACATATCAATGGTAGGTGCTTATAGTAACCCAACTAGCACAAATAGTTGCTGGAACGGAGATGCGACTATTATTGTAACTTTAAAGTGCCTTGCCACTAGTGATGGGCACGTAATAGGAACCTTCCAAAATGGGGAATAATTTTTAGGTAACCGCTACGTTAAAGCGACGTTCCCATACGCTAAGCGGAAACGTTCCATTGACGTTATGGTTACGTAGTAGCGATATCGCAACGTAGTAGATGCAACATTTAGGACACCTCTCCTTTTAATTTTATTTGATTGCTTTGTCTTGCAATTTATTTTGTTATACATATGTATTTGTTTCATTGCATACATACATGAATAAAACTTTGTTTTTCTCTAAGAACCTAAAAGTATAGTGTAATATGAGGGCAATAATAATCTTTTCCTTTTGAATAGCCTGCGTACAAAAACTAAAACGCATGGAAACTTATTGTCAAACATGATGGTGATAGGTCGACATTTGACGATGCGCCATTCAAATTTTCATATTTTATTAAAATATTGTCTTGAAAATGTATAACAATATACAATAAAATTGCATGGTAGATGTAAAAAAGCTTTGTTTGTTGTCCTTTACTACTTGAAATAATTATTATGCTTTAATTTCATTAAATTGGTGCATAAAATATGGTAAATTATTGTATTTTATTTAATTTATTTAATGTAGGCGTAAAACTTGTCTAGAAAAGTGGCGTATTTTAGCATAAAAATAACTTTGAAGTCGCCCTCACCAAAAAGGAAACGTCGAAGTAATTTATACTTGGCTATGGTGACGGCAACTGAAAATGTGTGGCTTTAAATAAATGTTTACTGCAAGGTAGCGAATGGCACTATAGCGTCGCGTTAAAGTCGCAGCAAAGTAGTCACTACCATAAATTTCATGTTTAAAGTTTCCGCTGCCACTTCATAGTTCCATGTGGAACTCTAACTTCTATCTTTGTCTAACAAAAATGTTACTTCACTTGTGTGCACGTGCTCGCGCTATTGTGGATTAAAAATAACAAAAAAAGGGTAAGTACAGACTTATTGATAAAAAATATACCGATTAAAACACTGATTTTAGTAACGCTTTTTTTATTCGAAGGCATGGATTTTTTTAAAATTGTTTCAACATGGGAAAAAAAGGAATTTATTTCTCTGTTGTTCCCCATCAATGGGAAAATAATGGAGATCTGTTGTGGCCAGAACATTTGAGCCATTCCCCAAGGGGAAACTTGAGATCGGATGCTGCTAGCGTACCTGAAGAGGGATGGGTGGAGTACTCCTCTGTCCTTAAATTCTCGGGAACTCTTACATTTGGACACGCTTTGGCAATTGAAAAACAGCTAACACAGTGCATTGACACAGAGTCAGAGGAAACGTTCGTATTTTCAACGATTTGCAGGTCCAAGTAACATAGTCAAAGCGTTTATTATCATTCCTTTTCAGGTTGTTCTTGGAGCAGGCGCGTACAAAAAGGCGAACGAATAAAAATAAATATAGTACTCAAAAGTTAACAGATAGAAATCGTTTGTTTGTTGATAATATAAATGCTGAATATAGCTTACCTCTTCAACCTAGTAATTCACAAATTAGGAAGTGGTATATAGCCCAATAGCTTTAGAGCCGGACGATAATGGGACCTTTGGCATTAATATTTTAAATAAAGGTTAATAATTTATTTGGTATGTTAACATCATATTGTAATGTGTATCTTGTTTCCAGAGACTGCAGCACAAAATCTCGGCGAAAATATGGTTATAAATGAAATAAGTAATCTTAAAACTGAGTTTTGTATGCTGAATAATGAGTTTACTACATTCAAAACAGAGATCAAACAACAGATTAAGGATAATTATTCAAAAATAAGCCGGAGCTTGGACAAGATTTTCCGATTACTTTCTAATCAGGATCATTCTCGTAAAGAAGCACCAGTCCTCAACGCCAAACCAGATTTGCTTCAACATGTGAAATTCCCATTATCATCGGGTGAAGAAATATTTCAATTAGAATTATTAGATAATAAAATTAGAAAAGATGCAGAGTTTCGAACTCAGCTGGTAAGCCAAACATGTTCTCTATTTGCTAGTGCCGAGTTAATTACACTTTAACCAATTGGTTGTAGATTGAATTTTTATCGAAAATTGGAGGCAGTACTGGAGTAGAAGATGGTTCAAAGATTGCCTACAAAGTAGTTGATTGTGTGTTCCAGTCTGAAGTTGTGATGCAATTCTCGTGGACTGGAGTATCCAGGGGAACATCCGGAGAAAAAAAATCCTTTCAAATGTTGGACGGAATACTGGGCGTCTTTTTTGAAGTAATTTCGCTTGCGGATAACAGACATACCCAGAAAAAAATTGTGCCATTTTTAAAGATGGAGTATTGAAGCATGCGAAGAAAAGGACTGCCCGCAAACGGTTAGTATACCGTAATGGATCCATATTTTATTGTTAGTTTAGTTATATTAATTTTTCAGGCCAAGACTTGTGGACACTGACGGTAAACATGTCAATAATTTGATGCCCGATGAGAATGAAAGCATGCTTGAAACTACTAACGCTAACGACACAGATTTGGACAACATCGGCAATGATAAAGAAAACACGGAATAAAAACTTTTATTTTTGTTTACTGATTAACTTAATTAGAGCTATTGTATAGGCCATGTTCTCAAACTCGCTCGATTTGGCAAATATTTTTTATTATAAATGTAAAACTGTAAAAGAAGCAGCAGCCATATAAAGCAAATTATTTTAATGCAGTGGGCCACTTAATTATCACTGGTCGAGATATTTATGATTTTTTTTAAATCTTTTTGTAGAATTTATGATATGTATGAAGATTCTATTTTTTTTTCTACAAACAGATTAAAAAAATCATAAATATCTCGACCAGTGATAATTAATTGGCCCACTTCAGGAATTTTACTCTTTTATTAAACTTTTTAAATTATATTTTTAAATGAATTTTATTTCTATTTGATATTCATTAAATTAACGTTTTCTTAATAAGCATATTACATTGTTCAAAAAAATTGAACTGTTTTAATAGTCAAATACTGTAACACGTGTAACCTCTTATCAATCAAACTTAACCTATTTCTGAATCTAAAGTATGAATCAGGGGCATAAAGACAAGTACCTGTTTATATTTAAGTGATACAAGTTTACATTTAATTTCGTTCAACGAATACAGCTTGGGCGAATCGAGTTTTCCATCAGATTTATATATATTTAAATGTGTGATGTAGGTACCTCAAAAAAGTCAGATTTTACTTTTATTGCAGAACCATAAATATGAATGTTCGCTTCAAAATAAGTGGCATTTACCATAGATACAATTTCGTTGCTTTTGGTCATAAACCATTTGTTCTTGATGTCATTAGATATCATAAAACCATTGGAGATGAAAACATTGTTAAAAACTTTTTTGCATTGTAATAATTGATGTTTTTCAGCCCGATTTTCATTTTTAACGCAAGAGGTGTGGTTTTTTACTGGAACCGAATTCGTGGCTGTATTAAATACAGACAATTCGGTTAATCGTTTAGCTATTTGCGCAAGCGGTCGATTGCCGGTGCGAACCAATAATTTTAGTTGACCACGAAAATTTTCAAAAGGATATCCACTTATTTCGGTAAGACTACCAAAATCTTTACGTCATTGATTACGTGAACTACATTGTGGACATTGCTACTAATATAATCTATTCCATAAATTACTATGAACTGCTCAATGTAGTCCTTGAATAAACAATCCGCCACATTAATGTGTTTCAATAAATAGCTCTTACATGAAACAATTGTAACTGCGCAAAACAATGTTAGAAAGTTATGGTAGGCTTCAGCACATAAATAGTTATTTAGTACAACAGGCCCGAGATAAAGTAAAAAAGTGCGATATTCAGTGCCCTTCCAATACTTTAAGAATTTTAGTCTTCTAATAGCGCGATGAATTTCAGCAGGTCTTCTGACGTTGCACTCGTCTAGAATATCGGATAATAAATCAATTTCAGTTGCTGACCATTTCGTACGAAAATTGTAGCTCCCATTCATCCATCCATATAAGCATTTTCGCATTATACCTATTCTAGTAGATGCATATGTTGATTAAAAATATTGTACTTGGACATGTTAAACAATAGGGAAAGCGTTATTTAATTACCTAAATCAAAAAGATGTAAGGAGTCTGCAATAATAACACCTTCCACGATATTAATGGGCAGTTCCAATAAGGGTGAATCGTCTTTGTGGTGGTCTTGATCGGTTTTATTACGAAAACTTTCATCTGTTCTTAAAGGGCAATCTATTCTTGGAATGCTCATGTGCCTTCCTTTTTTGTCAAATTCACCAACGACTGTATATTTTATACAACCATGAGCTGCATTAAATCCAACTGTACCTAAAAAAGAAATTATATAAATGAGTTAATTTGAGGATTATAAATAAATTACACATTTACCTTTAATAAAATTTCTGGCTGGGGTGTCGCATACGAAATATCTAATAATGAGTTTTATCTGATGCCCATTAATACAAAGACCACGATGCAAAATATCATTCAACTCATCAACAAATTGTCTGAAGTATTCTTTTAAAGGTGGCTTTGTGTCCCCAATATAAATTGCTATAGCCATTGGCTTAATGTATGTCATATTCTCGATTCTAAATTAAATTGGCCAAAATTGTAATGGTGAAGCGTTAAACGGTGGAAGGCCGTCAACGTTAAAAACTACTGGAAGCGTTACGGATCTATCAATATCAAAAAATACTGCATTCAAACAATTTTTTATTCCATTATACCAAAGTTGACCATTTCCCATTTTTTCAATATGTATCAATCTTGGCGTTTTCATTAATGTTCTGCTATCAGTTGGTAAGAATTTCATACCATTTGATTTTAACACACGCAATAGATGGTTAAGCGAGCTATGAGTTATTCTATGATAATGATACCATGTCCTTAGTTGTTGAACTAACGAAGTTTGTGAAATAATAGTGTTGTACTCTTCACCATACTCACAAAGAGTAGTGTCATATTCATCTTCCGGCACGCATGACTCCTCAAAATCATTACCACAGTCATCATCACTATTTACTTTATCTTTTATTTTTGAATAGTTTTCGGAGCAACCTGATGCTTACATTGTTTTGTATTTTTGATGGTTTATTTCCACCGCCAAAATATTGTTTCACAACGCCACTGTCAACGGCATTTGCCTTTAAGACTTTTAATTTTCTGTAAAAAGTCGTTGATTGTCGGTTTTTTTTTGTGTATAAATGTGCCAACAGACGCCATTATTTTCCTGAACAACACTTCACTAACTTTATAGCAACGCACCAACACACAATGCGGAACAGCATGGAAGTTTGTTGATACTGGAGACTTGATCATGCAATTTACTTCATGGTGAATTTAAGAGGTGCCACGGACTCTGCAGTAGCAATCGACAGTGACGTTTTGGTCGGCAGGTAGCGGACACTTTATTATCACTCACCGATATGACTTACAAGTTCCAGGGATATGAAGAAAAAACTAAGGACCCCACAACGTCGCAAAAACTACCAAAGTTGCCGAAAAGTAGCTGCCGATTTGCAGTTGCATTTCAGTAAAGTGGGTTAGTCGCCGCTCTTGCTATTTGCAACTTTCAAGATCTAAAAACTTTATGGTGAGCTTACTGGTAGCAACGACTTCCGCAATACCGGTAATGCTACTTAAAAGTCACACAATTTTAAAGTAATCACAATTGGTAGAAACTACCTCGCAGGTACTGGAAATATGTCAAATAAAGTAACTTTTACATCAAAGTCGCACCTTTAGTGAAGGTTACGTAATAGTTACTCGCTATAGGTTTCCGTCTCCGTTTCTGTTACTTTGGTGCTAGTTGGGAAGGTTTATATAAATGAGTTTACAATTGGGGGCGTGGCACATATAGGCGTGGAATTTTTTATCAGCCATATTTTCGGAACCACTAGTCACGTGACTCCTTTAATTCCTTTTAATATGCCTTTCGAATTTAAAAGACCTGTTTCCAGTTCGCTTAGATTTTGCAATGACAATAAACAAGAAAGCCTCAAAGTAAAACCCGAAACTTTATCGAAAATAAAATGTATGATAATTGTATTGGAAAATGCATTTATGTTAATAGATATTTTGAAGTATTAAAAAAAATCTGTGAAATCATATAAGAGTTATTATTCGTAAGAAATTAGATAGTATTTCTTCTATTATATAATTTATTGGAGATATTTTAACCTAAATAAAAACACCTGCGGTGCCAAAAAATTATTATTGCATTTCATTCCATAACACCCAAGCTATACAGCTGTCCTACCATATGCTGCTATCACGGCTGTAATAAAATTGGAGCAGAGAGTATAACATCTTTACGTAAAGAATTTTTCATATTTGTATAAAGA
The DNA here is from genome assembly GCF_013731165.1 of Rhagoletis pomonella. Taxonomy (NCBI): domain Eukaryota; kingdom Metazoa; phylum Arthropoda; class Insecta; order Diptera; family Tephritidae; genus Rhagoletis; species Rhagoletis pomonella. Next base: position 14,435,468 of record NW_023458563.1, read on the forward strand.
CGTAGGGTGAAACCCGCGGGTAAAAGCTGGTTACTCATAAAAATGAGCAACATCTCAAAAAAGTGTTTTTTTTTTAATGACTTTTACACGGTTAACACTATAAACCCTCCACCTTCGAATTGTTAATACAGGGATAAATGCGCCGATTGGTACCCCTCCTGACAGATTTGGACGTTTTTATTTTGCAAGTTGTACCTTCAACTAGAGAATTACCGAGTTACTTTATTATAAGCTGGCCGACCGTCCTCCTTTGAGGAGGAATGCCCCCCTCAAACGTGATTCGTCCTCCTCAAAAATTTTGTCCTTCTCTGTCCTCCTTTTGAGCAAAAATGACCTCCTTGTCCTCCTTTTCAAGTTTTATAGTAGTGATGAAATTTTAAAAAAATTTCGTTCAGAATATTATTATTTCCTAATCGTACACAATCATTGTATTTAAAAGGCGTTTACATTGTTTAACTTTCAGTTAAATGATATAAGCTTTTTTTCAACTAATCGCCTGCAAAAGTTGAACAGTGTAAACGCCTTTTAGCTGTAATCGATACTATTTTACCCTTTACAGCACTGAAAGACTAGCTAACGACGTGTCTCCACAGGCAAAAATTATTGCCTACCATATGTTATTTTGTTTGCCAGATATGTATAAGCTTTATCAGCGGCAATATTTGTGTATGGGGATTTTTTAGCTTGATAAAAGACTTTGTAAGATGGCTTAAAATAAGTATGTTCGTTTCACTGGAGAGCAAATCTGCGTAAAAATTTTTAGAAAATGTGGTATTTCACATCCAAGTACATAATCAAAAATAACACAGGCCTCTGTGGTTTTCCCCTTAAAAAACTAATTAGCGACTTGGGTACGTAAAAAATTTCATCACGAAAATTTTCCGAGAAATTTTATTATTAATTTTCTAAGCATTACCGTACATTGCTAGCGTTAACTTTGTAAACTCGCTATAAGTATTGTTACTGATACTATTGGTTTTAAGTAAAAATTCTATTCTAAATTAATAAATTTTGGGCTTTTCATGAAAATTGCTAAAAGCTCTAACATGTAGTACCTGTCATCAATAGAAATAAATCTCGACATGTTGGAAAAGAACCAAAAATGTATTTCAAATTAACATACCTAGATATTGAAAAAACATAATTAATCGAAAGCGGAAAAATTTGATTTGCAGGCCTGTGTAATCCAACAGAAATCAGCTCAATTTTTCTACTATACTAAAAAATCAAATGCCGCTAAGTTTTCGCGCAAATGAAAATCCGGTTGTCAAATTAACTGACAGTTCATGGCTGGCAATATTTATCAAGATAACAGTTCTGATAATTATTGCTTTCCATGACCAATATGCTGTCTCCATTGACAATACATATACATAAGTTAACAAATAATAAGTTTAGAAATACGCGGCGGCCTAATGCGCTACACGCGCAAGATATTTCTGCTAACAACGCGTATTCCAGATTGTAGGATCGCTAACCAATATCACGCCACCGTTGCTGCTACCGACGCCGTCCGCTGCCACTTTGTTTTGCTGTGACAACACTGCTGCCAGAAAAAACTACGATATTGGTTTTCGATTTGGGTTTAGTTCAGTAGGTCTTTCTAACTCAATAAAGAAGGAGCGATCCGCTCCTAAAGTAAAATGCAACGTAGTTGTCGTTAACTGGCGCCCAACGCGGTGTCCAGTCGCGTGTGAAAAAAAACCTAAGTCAACCCCAAGAGGCTTGCCGTTTTTGCTGAACACAATTCATTAAAAGAGGATTGCTGCTTCAGATCACACGCCCTGGATAAGAACCCAACATCCCTTACCCACCCATCAGGAAGGGAAACGCTCAGCATAAAGTGGCCAGCGAGGATCCTTAGTAAGACTTCTAAACCGGACTACATCCTCCGGCCATGCGCGTCATCTATTGTTTGTAAGGAAATAATGTGAATTTAAAAACACAAAAAGAAAACTCCATAGATAAATTTAAGAAAAAAAAGAGCTGATTAAATACAGATTAAAATTGTGAAACTTTTTGAACTGAAAATTAAGTAATTTCTCTTGTGCAATTTAAAATAGTAAGTTGGGAAAAAATGTTAGACATCTATAAGTGAATTAAACACTTTCTGATAATTATAATTCAGAGGCTCGTATAGCCGGGATTAACCACCTTCGGGAGGCCCACCAGTTCTTATAACAAATCAACTATCTCTGCGACTCACCACCTTCGGGGGGATCCTCCAGAGATAGATAACTCAATTTAATTTAAATAATACTGGGAATCATTTAGTGGCTCTTACTAGGGATGCAGAAAAATATCGATGCATCGGAAACATCGATGTTTGCTATTCGATGCATCGAACAAAACCGATGTTTTGGACCTTCCGATATATATCGATATGTCTATGTATTTTTTTCGACGCATCGACTTTTGTGTGCAATGTACAATGCACATATTTAAAATTATTTTGTATGCTTCCAAACTCTTTGCTGTAGTAACTATTCTAAATGTGGAAATTTCACTATTTATGCACTATTGGAATATACATTCTATTAATATTATGCAAATGGTATGAGTTATTTGCACTAATAAATTGCTTATTTATTAGTAGAAGCATTTAGTGCCACACAACCATCTACAAAATGATATTAATTGATATGATATTGACACTCTAAAAATTTGGGCAATTTTAAACAGTAATTTTCAAAATTGTTTCACATAGCTTATAAACATAGTGAAATACGATAAAGTGATGTACGCTTATTCCAAAGCAAAATAAGATTTTGTCATTTTCGCTTTTTTCCATTCTGGCATTGACCTTTGGTTTTGTTGCACACCTCTGCCTGATTTCGGCTTAGTTCCTCATCCTGAGGGACTGAAAACATCAGTACTGCAACGTTATGTGAGCTTTTGCACAAGCGGCAAAAGTTTCTTGGTATGTTTTTTTTTATTTTTTTCTCAAATCAAAAAAACTTCGTAAGTTCTCACTCAAAAGAGTGTCAAATGAACGAAAAAATTATGATAATAAATTACCAAATAAGTGTACCGAAATGGAATCTCATTGCTAACTGGCACACTTTATATTATTTTACCATGTTCATTGTCTCCACTTCAGTACCTTCCGAAAACTTTTATCGAAAGCTTTTCAAGAGAACAAAAAAAACTGGGATTTGTACTTATTTAAATCAGTGAGTTAATACTTAGGGTAAGAATATAGTAGAGCGGGGATAAAAGCGACGAGAAAAGCGACGAAAAAATATACATGCATTTCAATACAGCAGCGCATAGTGGCGAGCAAAGCAATAAATCAAAAATTTAGTAAAGCGACGAGAATATGAAATTCAAATTTCGTCGCTTTTTTCTTTCATTGATTGAAGAGTTGTCAGTTATTATTAAATTTTTCACTCAAGGATTTGAAATAAGTTCAGCATAAAAATGAACATTGACTCCCTTATAAATGCAGTTCGCACAAAAGATGCTTTGTGGAATCAAAAAGATCCACTGCATCATAATCGCTTTGTGTTGGACAAATTATGGGTTGAAGTTGCTGTCGAAATGAGATCAACACGTACGTAAATGTGCCATTACTTCCAAGTATCATTATTTAAAATTGCATTTATACATGTATTATAGGAGACGTTGTTCGTTTGAAATGGAAATCACTGCGGGACACATTCCGTAGGGAGATGAAAAAGATTCCTCAGAGTCGTTCAGGCGATGCAGCTTCTCTGCCTTGGAAATCCAGTTGGCCTTATTTCGAAAGTCTTTCATTTCTGAAAGAGCAGTTTATCCACAGGCAAAGTAGTGGAAATTTAGAGGTGTTTGAGGAGCTGGATGTACTGGAGAGCGCATCCCTCTCCAACTTGGAGCTAGACGTAGTTACTCCTTCAACGCCAAGTCAACTTGAAAAGAAGGGAAATAAGAAACGCAAAGTTCCGGACCCTATCGGCGAATCTTTGATACGAATCGAAGAAGAGAAACTAAAAATTTTGAAAAAAGGAGAAGAGAAAGAGTGTGAGGATATGGCTTTTTTTTAGAAGTTTGGTGCCGCATGTTGCAAAAGTGGAGGATTCAAAGAAACTTTTATTAAGAATGCAAATAGAAGAATTAGTGTATAATTTTGCGTATCAACAAGAATAAATATATATTAAACCGGTTAACAGAATTTTGCTTCATATCTTTTAAGTTTTTAATCAGAGACTTTTTTTGAAGTGAAATTCCTTTGCATAGGGGATGACAAGGTGGTAGGTCGCAATAAAGATTAAGATTACGATTAAGCTTAAGATCGAGACTGAGATTGAGATTAACATTAAAATAACTGTTCATTATTCTGTAGAAAAACCGTCATATAATACGCGAAGGCATTTTTATTAATCTCATCAGATCTGCACTGGAAATGTGTATCCCAATGTCAGACAAAATAGATTTAAGATTTTGGTTTGAAAATACTTTTGGAAAGGGTTGCCACCTGTTTGAAAGGACGAATTTCGTTAACTTGTTACAAGACATGCATATGGTACATTTAAATATTAGTGTCAAACGAAAGGGTTTTATGGATGCTTTCGTTTAATTAATACTTTTGATTAAGGTTGACACCTATTACAAAAGTCAGATTCGTAATGAGCGATCTTAATAACTCCTGATTGTAAAGCTTTAAGTAGATCTAGTTGTTTTTATGTTTTTTCGTCCGCCATATTGGGCCCGCCATTTTGAATGTTTCTAATCAGACTCCCAAGGAAATCGTTTCAAGCGAATCGGGTTGATTTTAATATTTTTCGCCGCCATATTGGATCCGCCATTTTGAGCTTAACGTAAAAAGTATAGCTTAGCCATTGAGGGGAAATAAAAAAAAAGGTTTGCCTATTTACATATAAGTATATAAGATTTCCATTTCAAAAAACAGCGCAACGAAGGAATAATTGATCATGAGTTCTCGAAAATAAACTAAGTTGTTAAGTTACATTCTGTTTCGACATAAATACATTCTAAGAGCATCTCTTATAAAACTAGCATTGCTATCCCATCTACCGCTTTGTCCATTTAGTTGTTCTCTCTCATTTTGAAATCCTCTTTCATCGAAAGTAACGTCCATTCCTTCCAAATCAATAACAACGTTATGAAGCAAGCAAATGCATTTAACTATGTTGTCGGCCATTTCTGGAAGCGTTTCGATTGGTTTCCACAGAATCCTAAATTTTGCGTTTATTATACTAAATGCGCATTCAACAGTGCGACGTGCTCGCGAAAGACGTAAATTAAAATACTCCTTTTCTTTGTCTAATCCCCTTCGGCTATACAGCTTCAATAAGTTTCTCAATAACGGATAAGCTTCATCGCCAATGAACACGTACGGCATGCAAATGTTTGATTGGGGTAAACATGCGTCCTCTGGTATGGGTAGTCTTCGAGTTTCAATGGAATTAAATAGTGATGAGGAACGGAAAGTGCCACCATCACTTTGCTTTCCGAATCCGCCCACATCAATCAAAATAAATTTGCAGTTAGCATCCGCCACAGCTAGAGTACAATAGAATAAAAGTTTTTGTAATTATAAAACATTGTTCCGGAATGACGCGGACATTTTATTCTAATATGTTTTCCGTCAATTGAACCCATGCAATTCGGAAAGTTCCATTTATTGAAAAATTCTTTGGAAACATCTTTTAAAATATCGGCATTTGGGCTTCTCATATGTATTGGCTGCAAAATGTCCCATATCGTGACCGTAGTCTCTTTTACAATTGCTGCCACTGTCGAAGCTCCAACCCTAAAAGAGAACCCAAGGGTTTTATATGAAGAGCCCGTAGCCAAAAACCTAGGAAATGAATCCGCTGGCATTAATTTCCTGATTGAAAAAAAATAAACCAGTTTTATTACATACCTTATAGTAATTGCTAGCCTTTCTATAGGTTCAATTGGCGACTTTATAAAATTTGTCCATTCCTTTAACATATTATTTTGAATTCTACTTAATATGTAATTGAATGTGGTGATTTGCATTCGAAAGTACGCTTGAAACTTGTCGGGTTTTGCTAGGGGCTGCTTATGCATATGGTGAAACTCACCACACGTATCTCTTTCCATATTTATTTCATCGACAGCGCATCTTCTCCTTCTTCTATTTCTATTCAAAATGTACCACTTTCTTAAGCCAGAGCTTTCCATGGTCGAAATCTTCTTAGTATTAAGCAGAGAATATAAAAAGAAAAAATAATTTTTAAATGTCAACTTGATGATTTTTGCCGCTTAACTATATTTTACATGCTTTCTCGCTTTTATCATCGTTATTATCTTCGCTTTGCTCGTCGCCCTTGTCGCCGTTCCACTATGTTTTTAGCCTTAAACACTTATCGAAGCTCCGATGGTTTCATTTTCTTGTTGTATATTTTTAATTGAAAGAGACTGTTATATTTTCGATGTATCGAAAATAGCGATGTTTTTATACGATATGAATCGATGCTGTATTTCGATGCATCAAATGAAATAAAACATCGATTATTTTTTTGACTTGCATCCCTAGCTCGTACAGCCTCTAACTTAAAAAAAGGACAGCGATTCACCACCTTCAGGGGGACCAGAGGTGGTAATTATAAATAATCATAATTTTCTCAGTCTGATAACACTGGTCGACGGCCAAAATTTACCAGAGACGCCGTTATGAAATTCGTATGTAAAATCACCCCCTGATTCCGAAAATCAAGGTTATTTTTAATTTTATGGTACCGTTTTTGAGATATTTGCAATTTACCGTTTTTGCAAAAAAAAAAAAAATTGGGTCCACTTAATCATATATATCTCAAGAACGAATTAAGCAATTCCAAAACGGTTTGAAGCTTTTAAAAGGTAAAATTTTCTATAAGCTGTGCATACAACACTTTTTGCTAGGCCCTGTAGATTCAAAGATAACGAACAATCATTACCGATTTTTTCAATTTTTTTTGTAAAAATATAAAAAAATTTGTACTTTGCGGGGAAGGATCTCGAAAACCTTTTATTTTTTTTGCAGATTTTTTTTTTCTCTCTAAGCTCTGTTATATTACAAAAAAAAATAAGGTATCATCGAAGAAAATCGATGCAAAACTACGTAAGTTATAAGCTATCAAATAAAAATACCCAGGTTGCGCAATTTCAACGTATACCTCAAAACGTATGTATGGTATAAAGAAGAGTGAAATATCTAGCTATGCTCTGTTTCTATTGAGTTAAAAGTTCAATTTATGAATGAAATTACCCATATTTTTAACTTTTTTTTTCATATTTGATAAATTTGAGTATTTTTTGCATTTCCTCGTAGGTTTCCTTTGTATTTACTGCATGGGCAATCGGGATAGAAGGCTTTTTGTTACCAATATGCAATAATACAGCCTTCAAACTCAGTTTATTGCCGTCTATGAACAATCGCCACTCTTTTGAATCATATGTTTGACCAAACTCTTTGAATAAACCAGGGATGTCGTTGCAGTAGCATATACTGTCTTTCTTGGTATAGTGTTTGGAAAATGGTTCGTGACGAGTTCTACTATATGTCACCTTAACATCGGATGACACAAATTTAAATTGTTGCATACGAGAAGTGTGGATCTCGGCCTTTCCTTGGATAGTTCCAAATCTCTTATCCAATCATTAAGTTGTGCTTGTGACAGAACGTTTCTTTCGTTTTCCATGCGAAATTCAGTACAACTTGATCCCCCGCACTCAGATGTTACTGTTGACAATGGAACTGGATCCGCAACTGCCGTTGAATGTAGTACTGGTAATGTCACTGTAGGTACGCTAGCATAGGTTACTCCTCTTGATCTTCCAACGCCAAGTACTTTTGTTTGACAAATATAACACTCTATTGAATGGCAAGTAGGTTCTCTCCATATCATTGGTGTATCAAATTTTGTTTGTTGTCCTGATTCCCACTGAATCAATTCTACTCGACACGATGTACACAAAGTGTTCGGTGTCCATGGTTTTTCAGCATTTTTAGGCTCAATTCCAAAATACTTGGAGTATAAAGTTTTGATATGATCTGAGAACACTCGTCGTCGCCTTATGATAGTATATTGGCCACACATGAAACAGAACATATCTGGATCCTTATTACACTCAAATTCTCGCGTCCTTTTACTCATTTTATTTTTTTAATAAATCACGGTTTTGAAATTAGACTTATGAACTGAACTATCTCCGGCGAGCCTTGAAGATGTTATGAAGTTTCAAAGCGCATTAACTCATATTTATACTCGGAACAAGAATAAAATTGAAAAAATCAAATCTTACCTAGACAGAAAGGTTCCTTTTTATAACAAGCCGGGAAAAGAAAATACTACCTGTTTTAGATGTAGGCTTTAGAAATTTTCTGTGTCTTATAATTTTGAAAATCTACCTGCATACTTACCCATAACTGACGGAAATACATGTTTATAACTACATGCCTACAGCAGGTTTCGAACCCAACCACTCTTCCTTTCGATGCAACCACTCTACCTACTATAATACAATTCGAGTATTAAAAGTACTATTTGATTTATTTAAAGAAAAAGTGTTATCATTGTTATGGTGTTATTCGTTTATCCGGATAATATCTCACTTGCACTTTATACCTTTAATATATGTATGTATGTATAGGTACATACATTGAAGTTGCGCAACCTGGGTATTTTTATTTGATCGCTTATAACTTACGTAGTTTTGCATCGCTTTTCTTCGATGATAGCTTATTTTTTTTGTAATACAACAGAGCTTAGGGAGAAAAAAAAAATCTGCAAAAAAATAAAAGGTTTTCGAGATCTTTCCCCGCAAAGTACAATTTTTTTTATATTTTTACAAAAAAAATTGAAAAAATCGGTAATGATTGTTCGTTATCTTTGAATCTACAGGGCCTAGCAAAAAGTGTTGTATGCACAGTTTATAGAAAATTTTATTACCTTTTAAAAGCTTCAAACCGTTTTAGAATTGCTTAATTCGTTCTTGAGATATATATGATAAAGTGGACCCAATTTTTTTTTTTTTGCAAAAACGGTAAATTGCAAATATCTCAAAAACGGTACCATAGAATTAAAAATAACCTTGATTTTCGGAATCAGGGGGTGATTTTACATAAGAATTTCATAACGGCGTTTCTGGTAAAGAGAAAAAGTTGAAATTTGTGGTCCAGTGTAATTGAATTTTTTTTAATAGAATCATAAACAGAATACCAAATGACCAATCCTAACAACCTTATACGCCCATCAGTTCTAGACAACCTATCGGTAACTTACGCAGGTAACCCCAACCCCAACATCCCCTCTTTACCGACAATGCTAACCTAACAACAACTCCACAAGTCAACGCGACACCAGAGCTAGAAGCTTTTATAACAAGGATAGTGACCAGTGTGTTCCTTTCACAAGGCATGACATCTACAACACAGACCAACCCTCTAATTTATACGGACGAAGTGATCAATAGTGAATATAGGGGTAATATACGCGAACTAGACAAAGTACCTGACGTAGTTCGCTGCCTTAGAGAATTAGAGAATTAGAGAATTTTCAGGGAACCCAATAGAATATAGCGCTTGGAAAAAGAGCGTCGAGAGAATATTAAAATTATATGAACCCATTAGAGGCAAACCCAAATATTTCGGAATAATTAATATTATCAGGAACAAAATAACTGGTATTGCAGACAATGTTTTGGAGTCCTATAATACTCCATTCCCAGACAAATTGGTACATTTAAGTACCAAATTACCACGCTCATTCAAGGCAACAAAACGGTAAAACAATTCTATCAAACAGTTTACGAATACCTGTCCCTAATTCGGAATAAAATATCATGCATGGATATCGGTAGAGAATCCTGTATACCTTCATTAGACTTAAAGGTGATCTACCGCGATTGCTAGGAATGAAAGAAACCGTGGACCTACCGCAGGCTCTACATCTCTGTACGAAGCTAGAAAATCAAAACTTTAGAGCTCAGTATGCCAAACATACGAGTGACAACTTCCAAACAAACCTATTGACAAATTATCAATATCCTTTTTATCCCCAAATACCCCATCCAACACAATTACCTCAAAGAATACCCCCATTTACAAAAACCACTTAATAATGGAAACCCTCAACCAAATAACCAACCCCGATATGGAAACAGTTACACCCAACAATCACCACCCAAACCAACCGCCTCCAAACCACCGCAACCTATGGAAGTTGACCAAAGCCTAAGAACGGTAAAGGTTAACTACGCGAATAGACCCGTTGCCCAGAGATACGCAGGGAAAAGCCAGGGAAAGCCAGCAAAATTGCAAAGAAATTATCATATCAATAGCTCAGAAGCTGAAGACGATCCATACCCAAACAACGAGGACGACAATTACGAACCAACGCTGGACGAATATTTAAATGAGTCAGATATGGCAACTAACGTATCGGCTAACGACTTCGAAGACTTTACAGATATACATTTTTAACGAATTCATCACTTCCCTATTTCGAAAGCCGAACGGCTAGTGGGAATTACTCAAATTACTAAAATTAATACTGGCTCGAACAGAAACTACATGCAACCGAAACATGTACAGAAACCCATTCCTAATGAGAAAATTTTCTATGGAAACTCAATAGCTGGCAACGTTAAAATAACTCACCACACAATGGTCAATTTATTTAAACCAAAGGAAGTCAATTTTAAATTCTTTCTACTACCATCTCTTAAATCATTTGATGGAATATTAGGGAACGATAGCCTTAAAGAACTATCCGCTATTATTCATGCAAAGGAAAATTATATGCTTATCCGCAATAGCTATAAAATTAAAATTATACAGCAACCTTCAAATTCTGTAAATGCCATCGGTATCAGAACAGAGCATATGTTGGAGCAGGAAAAAATTCAAATCCAGAAGTTAGTAAAACAATATGCGACTTTATTCGCTGAACCGGGCGAAAAGCTTACATTCACCACTGTTGTAAGAGGTGAAATCAGGACTACAACCGACAGGCCAGTATACTCGGCATATTACCCTTATCCAATTTCCCTTAAAGACGAAGATGAAAAGCAAATAAAGCAGCTTCTCGACAACGGCATAATCCGACCTTCACGGTCCCCTTATAACTCTCCGGTATGGATAGGACCAAAGAAAATAGATGCTTCAGGCGAAAAGAAATATCGCCTCGTCATTTATTATCGGAAACCAAATACCGTCACCATCTCCGATCGGTATCCTATACCTGACATCAGTAACGTACTTTCTGAATTAGGAAAGAGCAAATTATTCTCCGTTATAGATCTTAAAAGTGGATTCCATCAAATCCTACTTAAAGAAAGTGATACAGAAAACACGGAATTTTCCGTAAGACACGGAAAATACGAATTCTTGCGCTCGACGGTATTCTGCGTGAGCATATAGGCAAAATATGCTACGTATATATCGCGATATAATTGTATTTATTGAAGACAGCGAATCCCATTTTAAAAATCTCGAAATCATTTTTCAAACTCTACTGGGCGCAAACATGAAGGTGCAAATCGACAAATGTGAATTTTTAAAAACAGAAGTCGAATTCCTTGGTTTCATTGTATCCAAAAATGGAGTACGAACCAACTCAGCGAAAGTAGATGCAATCAAGAACTTTCCCTATCCAAAAACTTTGAAATACCTCAGGTCATTTTTAGGTCTGTCAGGATTTTATCGCCGTTTCATAAAAGATTATGCCAAAATAGCGAAACCCCTGACGTCCCTTTTAAGGGGGGAGGAAGGACGTATGTCCAAAAACCTCTCCAGCAGGAAATCCACTTATCTTTCCAAGGAAGCTGTCGAAGCATTCCAAAAAGTAAAAAATTCCCTACTGACAGAAGATGTAATGCTATCATATCCTGACTATAACAAGGAATTTCACCTGACGACCGACGCATCAAAGTACGCGATAGGTGCGGTATTAACGCAAGAAAACCTACCAATAATATGCATTTCAAGAACCCTTAACAAGACAGAGGAAGCGTATGCCACCAACGAAAGGGACATGCTCGCCATAATTTGAGCTCTTAAATGCCTCCGAAACTACCTTTACAGTACAGCAAAAGTAAAAATCTTTACAGATCAGCAGCCACTAACATACGCCTTATCCAGCAAAAATTCCAATTTCAAAATGAAGCGATGGAAAGAAATTTTGGAAGAATATCATTACGAATTACAATATATACCCGGAACCACGAATAAAGTAGCAGATGCACTATCTCGCCCGCCTCTCAATGCACAAATAAACTCAATGACTGCAACACAAAACAGTGACGAAAGGTCTTCCCAGAATTTAATACGATTTGACGATGAACCGCTCAATGTCTTCAGAAACCAAATTATTCTTAACTTGGGTAATATCTCTGAGTATAAATTTGACATTCCGTTCCTCACGTATCATCGTCACAGTGTAACAGAAGTAGCCTACGACGAAGAAAAATTAGCCAGCATCCTTAAAATGTATTTGAATCCATCCGTCATTAATGGTCTCAAAACAGATGAGAGAACGTTGGCAATAATACAGAAAATTTACGCTCTTCATTTTAATAGATTCAGAATACGGTTTACTAGGGAAATGGTAAGAGATGTAAATAATCCTACCGACCAGGATATAGAAATTATTAATGAACATAATCGTGTGCACCGAAATAGCGAAGAGAATAAGTTGCAGATTCTACAAAAATGTTACTTTCCGCAAATGAGAGCCAAAATCTTAAGAGTAGTAAAACAGTGCAGAACCTGTAAACTTAATAAATATGACCGCCATTACAATAAACATGCTATGCAGACTACTCCAACGCCTAAATACCCCGGACATATCGTACATGTTCAAGAATGATAGAATACAAGATTGCGCCGATCAGAGAGGATTTTTGAGAATAACTTTTGTGTGACGTCACACTGGTGCAATTGCGAGAGAGAAATGCCAAAATGTGAGCAAGAATGGAAGAAAAAGAAAAAATGTTGCAAGGAAAACGTAAACAAGTTGCACAAGTGTGACGTCATGCAAACAACGATTCTGTCAAATTCATTAAGAGAGGAATAGTGGTACATGTTGATATCTATCACACAAACAAACAACTCATTTTGACTGCCATAGACAAACTTTCAAAATACGCACTCATAAAATTAATAAAATCATGAGCAATCGAAGATATAAAGCACCTCTTAGAGTAATCATAATTTCTTTCGGGATACCAAAAATAATTATATTCCACAATGAGAAGTCCTTTAATTCCAGTCCAATCAAGTTCATGGTAACTAATCAATTCAATATAGAGATACACAAAGCTCCACCCTATACGAGTTCTTCAAATGGTCAAGCGGAGAGATTCCACTTCACTCTCTCCGAAATAATACGTTGTCTGAAATCGGAAAATGCTCATGAATCATTTTCCGAACTTCAATAATTCAATCCATTCAACAACCCGTAAGAAACCACTTGAACTCTTCTTCGGTCACAGGATAAAAACCGACCCGAAACAATTAGAATCGAATAGACAAGAAAATGTTAAGAAACTGAAACAAAAACAGGAAGCAGACTTGAAATACCACAATAGAAATAAAACCCCCATTAATAATTATGCGATAGGGAACGTAATTTATGTTAATATAAATAAAAGACTAGGAAATAAACTAACGCCACGATACAAAGAAGAGATAGTTGCGAGAAACTTCAACAGCCCAGTTCTAACTAAGTCAGGTAAAACTGTTCACAAAAATTTCATAAAAAATTGTTTTACTTCTCCTGCTTTAGAGCAATTCTAACACCGGTAGTAGCGGAAGTGCAGATCCTTGATTACTCTCACTCCCAACTCGTAAAAATTCATAAAGGAAGGGCTTGAATACAAGCTGGAACCGTCAAAATGATTCACATGATAGATTTGAACAACTATGACAATAGGAAAACTCGAACAAGCAGCGATCACCCACTAACTTCCCATGTCCTTCTCCTCACGGCCCAGGCAAAATCCTACCTTGGTAGACTAAGAATAAGGAAAAGGAATAAACGACCGATTGATTTATAGGAACCGCAGGGAAGTGGATCGCTGGTAACCCAGACCTCCGAGACTGGGAGATAATTGAAAATAAAACAAATAATGTACTAGAAAATAACAATCAGCAAGTAATCACAAATAAAATAACCACAGATAGAATAAATGAAATTACTAAGATTACAAATGACATATTAAAGCAACTAAAAGACTCTACAGAAATAGAAAATAGAATTATATTAATAATAATAATAATCCCAACTGTTTTTACCCTCCATTCCCGCCCATCCGCACGAGGGGCGCAGTCCGCATGACGTACGGAAACCAGTATTTTCAATTTTTGCGCCGAGTCACGATAGGCAGGAGTTTGTTAAGTGTCGAGATCTAAAACTGTTCAGCTACAGAACTAAATTCATCAGCCGATTTTATGTCTTTATTTTAATGATTCATTTATTAAGAGAGGACAGTATTTCTTAATGCTGCAAAGCGGATCTGATATATCAAACGTGCTGGAATGAGAGTTAAAATTCTGGCATAAGCAACGGAGTGGGTCGTGCAATTCAAAATTAATTTTACAAGCTTTCAGAAATAGGGGACAAAAGTGACTTGATACCCGGGAGGGAACATTAAGGCTAACTTCGCCCAGAAGAAGCGGACTTGAAATTGAGCCTGTTAGTAGTTTAACAATAAAAATTGTACCAAGCATTTGCCTGCGGATGGAAAGTGTAGGAAGATTAATAAGTTAAACATAAAAAATTTAATTGAAATTAAAGAAAGAAATAAAAGAGGAATTGCTAAACATAGCCTATGCCATTCATTGGCCATTCAAGGCCAATATAGTAAACTCGTACATTCTAAATAACGAAGAAACAATAGTAGTGGAAACTATATTAAAATAAGAAAAAATGTCCTACATAAATATTGATGATGCTCTTGAATTTGCCAATGTTAAAATAGGCACTAATGATAAATCAATTATTTACGTTATAAGTATGCTCACAACTAAACCACATTATTGTGATGTTCTTACCACTAGACCTGTAAAAATGGGCGATAGAGTAAATAAAATCGATTTTAACTCTTTACTAAAATGTGAAACGAAAATATTTGGAATCGACAGTAATTTTAAAAGTTATAATGAATTATCTATTTGCTCTCCCAATAATTTATTAGATTTAAGCAATAGTTCATGTATACCCAGTTTATTAAAAACCGTACCACCTAGATGCATTGAAACGAACCCATCTATTGAAGAGATAGCGCCAGACCTAATATTCCTCAGCCAATATGATGGACCTGCCAGCATAAATGACGAGATAATGTCGCTCAATGGGAACTTTTTGATAAAACATCATAATGTAACCATAAAGATCAAGGATGGAGTTTACGGGACGAAGGAAGTAACCAACAGCAAGCCAATGCCGGCCTTTTTCCAACCTAACACAGTAATAGAGGATGACGAAGAAATTTTGTCGCTCCAACTGATGAAACAGTTAAAGATAAACAATACGAAATATATCGAGCTACTACAAGACGGTAATTGGAAGAAAATCACCATGAACTTTGTAACAACTTCGGGACTGAGCGACATTCCCAGCTCTTGGCTGTCGAACGAGGACGTTCGAAATTAAGGAGGGTGGAGTTAACAAATAATAAGTTTAGAAATACGCGGCGGCCTAATGCGCTACACGCGCAAGACATTTCTGCTGACCACGCGTCTTCCAGACTGTGGGAGCGCTAAAATATTCTGCAACCCAATATGTTACACGCGCAAGACATTTTTGGTGACTACGCGTCTTCCAGACTGTAGGAGCGCTAAACAATACCACGCCACCGTTGCTGCTACCGACGCTGTCCGCTGCCACTTTGTGTTGCTGTGACAACGCTGCTGCCAGAAACAACTACGATATTGGTTTTCGCTTTGGGTTTAGTTCAGTCGGTTTTTCTAACTCAATAAAGAAGGAGCGGTTCGCTCCTAAAGTCAAACGTAACGTAGTTTTCGTTAACTCATATTGTCTAATAACATGATCGAGATAAAGCGGTTGCCTGTGGAGATGCATAACCAGGGTGGCTATTTTACTTTGCCCATTAGTAAAGACATTACTACACCGCGTTGCATAATTATAAGACCGTCACATATTAACAAATTTTGACTTTTTATTTTTATACTATTTAATATTAATTATTTTCGTATAAAAATATTATTCATTCTATATCAAACACCATACAAACTTTTGTGCAAATATTGTAAAAATTCAGCGTATTTTCACCAACATTTTACAGATTTTTTAAGAATTTTTGGAAAAGTTTTGCGTATGCAGTTTCATAGTCCATTCAGTTTTATTTTTTTTTTCCCAGTAGTAATGACATTACTGCACTGCGTTGCATAATTATAAGAGCGCCACATAGTAACTAATTTTTATTTTTATATTAGGGGTCTTCATCAAAAGTGATAAACTGTTGATAAACTTATAAAATGTTAAATTTATCAGTTTGATAAATGAACTGTCCAACTTTGTATGGAAATCTATTTAACCAAAGTGTATAACTTTATCAAACAACTTTGGTGGATAAATTTATAAATTTCAGAAAAATTCAACCCTTACAGGTTCCCAGGTAATCGCTTTTGCAACGAACACAATCGATGAGGTAAAAATAAAACGTAACTAGCCATATAAGTTAAGTAATCAACAATTTTATGCAATTATTTGCCAAGGTGCGTTCAAGAAAGAATGCGGATAAACTGATAAATTTAGGCAATTTATCCCTTTATCACTTTAGACAAAGACTCCTATTATTTAATTTCAATTATTTTCTTATAAAAATACTGTTCATTCAATAAAAAAAACACCATCGAAATTCACATTTTAAACTTTGTGCAAAATTATAAAAATTCAGCGAATTTTTACCAAAATTTTCCACTTATTTTAAGAATTAAGGTTTTAGGTATACAGTTTTATAGCCCATGCAATTTTAATATAATAAAGTACGAGTTTCATATGGCTACAAAATAACATTGATTTTTGGCATTTTTCTTTTACGGTGCCACTCATTCTCTTCTATACAAGGTATGTTCGAATTTTTTTTTTTGTATCGAAGAAAATGAAGAACACTGTCGACAAAAAAAATTGCCAAAAATCAACGGTAATATGTACGCAGTGCATGGAATTATTTTTGCTTTTTTTTAACCATGTCAACTTATTCTTTATTTATGTGTTAAAAAAAATATAAAGCAAATTTTCAATGTGGAGTATTTGTCCTCCTGGAATGATAAAAAATTCTGGTCACCTTATTTATTAACACATTAATAATGTAATGTGAAGAAAGTTTTTTCTTGCACTCAACACACATGGTTGTCTTGAGCGAGTCTTAAGTTTTATAAAAGTGTGCCTAAAATCGGCTTTCACAGCCTTTTTCTACATCATTTGTAGGTTCAAAATCCATCGAGATCATCGTAGCCGATCCTATTTTCGAGATATTCACATTATTATATTTTACTTTTTACACGCAATAATCCTTGTTGTTTATCATTATAACAATGCAGGAATCCCTTAAAAATTTGATATAAAGGTTATTATGTATATGTATATATAAACATACATATATTGTATAGTCGATGTTTTTGCAAAAACGTCCTTCGACCAATTGCAAAATCGCCTACCTTACGGCACTCAAATTTTACAGGAGAGCGAAAAAAACGGTTTTTCTTTGAAGGCATTGCCTTGATAGATGGTATTTTCTCTAGCTATTATGTTACAAATCTGTTGTTTTAATAACGATTTTATGATTTTTATGCATAAATCTCGATGCCTGGAGCTCACCGTTACCAAATATCATTTTTGCCACAACGGCGATTTAGGCGTTTTGCAACTGGTCGATGGGAGGTTTTGCAAAAACATCGACGATGTGTACTTTAAAGAATTTGTATATATTCTTTAAGATCTCACTTGTAAAAAATTTAACTTTGAACATTGTACACACATTGCATGCAAATTTCTTTTATTAGAGCGGTTGCTTGATTAAGCGGTTTTTTTTTATATAAGCCCCAAATAGTTCATCGTATAAGCCCCAAGCGTTCTTTTCACCGAAATTTTTATAAATGACTCCCGGATAAAGCGTCCGAATTTCGCGCATTTTGCTCGGTTTTTATATCGGAAAATTACTGTAAACAAATTTTTAAAGGGGAAAACATAAAAACCGTACGCAAAGTGAAATGTTTTTAGAATTCATGGAGAGGCATCAGGATCTTGCTAGAGGATTCACAAATCATGACAAACCACTTGTCACTTGAATCACTTTGGCAAGAATTAGTAGGCTCACTTAATAGTGCGGGACAACCACAGACTGAAATGTGTGTTTGAATGTGGAAGTACTCTGAAGATCTATGAATGCTTCGTAAAATAATCTGACAAAGATGTTTGGAGATTTACCAAGTGCCCAGTTTGATATTTCACATTTCATTTGGTAATTCAATGCTTTTCTTTTCCACTCATTTTCTTTTAAAGGATGAAAATTTATCTCTCACCAAAAATACGGCTGTTGATTTTCCCTGAAAAAATGTAGTAACTTCACTAATCTTTTCAATAAGGTTATAAGCCGGATACTCCAATAATAATATTTTGACGATTACACGCAGTGTTTGGCCGAGCTTCTCCTCCAATTTTTGGTATGCGTCTTGATGTTATACAAATTCAGGGAGCTACAGTTTTACGCCACCTTAAAAAGGCAAATGGATTTTATGAGAAGCTTTTTCGGGGTAGAAATACACCCGGAGGTTTGAAATTGCCTGTCCAGGAGCGACCGCTGTTAAAAAAAAAACCTTTTTCTATACTTTTTGCGATATTTCTTTGACCAGGGCTCGAACCCAGGTTATTCGGAGTGTTAGAACACATCTCTAATCCTTAGGCTACAGCGGCAACAACACATACAAGTTAGAAAAAAAACAAGTTGAAAAGCGCAGCGCTCAAAGCTGTGGTACTCAATATGGCAATGATACCAACTACGAGTACATATACTTGAAAAAGGATAATTGCGTATCGGTCGTGCAGTTAATAGAACTTTTCTTTGCGTGTGCAACTCAAATCGACTGCCGAATTTTAAGCGATGGTGGCTAGTCCCCGAGTTGTACTTACGTATCTGTTGAATTATTGAGCGGCCAAAAAATGAGTCACTTCGCGGAACCCTGGGACTTTTCTACGGAACCCTTGGTTTCCACGGAGCCTACTTTAGGAGGTTTTGGTCTAGTGAAGAGTCTACTTTACCAGAAATTACAATAACTTCAGAACATTTTTTTAATGTTATAAGCACTATGGCTGCATTTAATTCACATATGAAATATTTACATATGTATATAAATATATACATATATATGTGGTGCCTTCAGCATCACAATTAGTATCCATGATTTTTCATATTTTTTCCATTAAGTATATTTTTTAGATTTTCTTATATTTGACCACTGTCTTTGCATTCACTTTGTATTATTTTGTATTCCGTTATTAAATAAACGATAACGAGCTTGTGTTGTTTTTGCTGCATAGCTGTTACTCTCTCAATACCGGCTGGAGAGTACAAGGTCAAGTAGGTGACGGAGCAGCTTTGTAACATTAGCGATATAATTCTTGTTCGACGGCCAAACTGACAACACCCATTTGGATTCTACGGAATATTAGTGTCTCTATTGTCGCGTAGTAATAAAAGCGACACTAAAGTGGTGACCCCGACCAAGTCAATTGGTACAGTTTACAATCTTGCTATAGCATTTCGGCACACGTAGCCAGTAAGAAGTAAACCTTACAAGACGTAATAATGTCTACCGTGAGCCCCAACGCCACTACAACTCCAAATGGAACCGGCGTTACACCAGAGTCTCAACACGTGGTGAAGAAGCAGGCCTGCAGCCCTATCAACGCGAAATAATGCTTCGCAAGAAAAAACATCCGCAGCTGAGGTCAACGCCGTGGCGGTAAAAATTGTTATGCCCGCAATCGACCGCAGGAACATCGAAGGCTGGTTTCTGAGTCTGGATGACTGGTTTCCAGCAATGCGTTTCCAGCAATGGGTATAAAAAGCGACATGCAAAAATTTAACACCGTTATGGTAGCATCAGGACTAAAAACTCTGCAAGATGTTTTAGCATCGATTGGACAGATACCCGATCAAGGTCGCTACGACTTCGTGAAACGCCGCCTAATCACATTCTGCACCGGCAGCCAACAACACCGGCTCAACCAGATGCTGAACGAAACGCAGTTGGGGGATCAGAGGCCTAGTAAACTTTACGCAGAAATGACGCGCTTGGTAGGTGATACCATGAGAGCGTCAGCGGTAAAAAATATATGGGCCAAACGATTGCCAATATACGCCCAAGCCGCAGTAGCTGCTTGTTCGAGATCTGCAGAGGAATACTTAAAAATAGCAGATGCCATCTTGGACATCATCACTTTGCAAGTAAATAGCTGTACGAGTCAAGCAACACATTCAACACCAGCACCTTCAACGGCCACGCCGGTCCAAAATCAACCAAAGGGTGAGTACACTGAGTTATACGGTGCCATAAATGAACTGTCAAAACGCTTTGACCGAATGTACGCTGAGCGCGGCAGAGAACGCGGACGCCAGCAGCAAGAAAACCGACGCCAGTCACGCGAACGACGTCGGAGCAAGACACCAGTGTATGCCGACGAGTGCTGGTATCACCGAAAATTCGGTTAGTAAGAACTGCCGACCGCCCTGTAAACATTACAAAGGCAGCGCGAACGACTCAAGCTCATAATGAATCGAATCTGTCGCTGGCGCAATAACCGAGGCGGTCGCCAGCGTTAACCGCTTAACAATCAACGACCGAAAATCCGCCATTTACTTTTTGATTGATACGCGAGCCGACATTTCGGTTTTACCGCGTCGATATACACAAGCCGCAACGCCCTCACCGGTCAAACTGTACGACGCCAACGGTTCCCCCATCGCCACGTACGGCCAACGACACCTCCGCCTCGACCCTGGCTTACGCAGACCTTTCGATTGGATGTTTACCATAGCCGAAGTACGCACAACAATTATCGGTGCTGACCTCATTCACCATTATGGCCTATTAATCGATCTCAAAAATAATATTTTTGTCGACACCGAGACGAACATTCAAGCAGAATGCATACAACGAAAGGTAAGCGAAATAACGTTACGTACTTTTGACTGTGCAATGAAGTGCGCCGATTTGTTGGAGGAATTCCAAGACATCACGCGTTTACCCTCGGCGAGCGAACGCAAATTATTTTCAACACATCATAGAATAGAGACTACCGGACAACCAGTGTTTGCTAGAGTGCGACGTTTGGAGCCACGGAAATTTCAGGTAGCCAAGGAGGAGTTTGAGTTTCTACTACACCAAGGTATCATACGTCCATCTAGTGGTAACTACGCTAGCCCACTACACATGGTGAGGAAAGCCGATGGCTCTTGGCGCCCGTGCGACGATTATCGAAAGCTCAACGCCCAAATTACGCCGGACCGGTACCCTATACCCTACCTGCAAGACTTCACAGCAACGCTTCACGGTAAGAATATCTTTAGTAAAATCGACTTGCAGAAAGCCTACCACCCACTGACAATCCACGCCGACGTCGTACACAAGACGGCGATAACGACGCCATTCGGACTGTACGAGCACCTTTTCATGCCGTTTGGATTACGGAACGCCGCTCAGTCCTTCCAACGGCTGATACACGAAGCTTTGCGAGGATTGCCGTTTGTATTCGCGTATGTGGACGACATACTCGTTACGTCACGAGATTGCCAAGAGCACCGCAGTCACCTACGATTAGTATTCGAAAGAATACGAAAATTTGGTCTGGTCGTTAATCCGGCAAAATGTGAGTTTTGCGTCAACGAAATCAAGTTTCTAGGCCACCTGATAACAAAATTCGGCATTTGCCCCCTACCAGAACGTTTCGAAGCGATAACGAAGTGTGAAAAACCCTCAGTAGCTCACCAGCCAAAGAAGTTTTTGGCTATGGTAAATTTCTGCCATATATTTCTACCTCGCGCCGCCGAGTACCAAATGATACTAACGACAATGATACCCGGAAATAAACGGAACGATAAAACGCCACTCGACTGAACTGATAAGCAAACAGAAGCGTTCAGAAATGTAAGCACGAGCTTGCTAATGCCGCTATATTAGCGCACCCTCAACAAGAATCGGTTTTGTCCCTTGCCACCGACGCGTTAGATCTAGCTGTGGGTGCTGTGCTGAACCTGTTAACCGCAGACGGCCCACAGCCGCCTGGTTACTATTCAAAAAAACTCACACACATTCGACACATCAAGGGCGCGAGCAGCTACACGCCGACCTTCTCTCAAGGATCAATGCTTTCGACGATCAACGTCAGATTGACTACGCCGATATAGCAAAAGCGCAGCAAGGCGAAGAAGAGTTGAAGCAGTTGATAGGTAACTCTCTCTTTTAAAAATTTCAGGTGACGCGAGCGAACTATGGTGCGACATATCGTCACGTAATGTCCGTCCATTTATACCAGCGCGATTTCCAAGGCAGTTCCGAACCACGTGCATGAAATGGCGCATCCTGGTACGAAGACGACAGTAAAAATGGTTACCGAACGCTTTGTTTGGCCTAACCTTCGCAAAGACGCCGCTGACTTTGTGCGATGTTGCATAACATGCCAAAAGTCAAAGGTAAATCTCCATACAAAAGCTCCGCTACTACAATACCAGCTACCGGATAGCCGTTTAGATCATGTCAACGTTGACATAATTGGACCGTTACCCCTTCACAACTGTCAACGATATTTCTTAACCTTAATAGATCGGTTGACCCGTTGGCCCTAAGCGATACCGATACCAGATATGACGGCCGAGACAGTCACTAAAGCCTTAATATCAACGTGGGTAGCCCGATATGGCTGTCCACAATTCATAACAACGGACCAAGGGCGACAGTTTGAGTCTCACCTGCTGAAGCTACTGTTTAGTCTTCTAGGGACTAAGCATATCAGAACGACCCCATATCACCCCCAGGCGAACGGGTTAATCGAACGATGGCACAGAGTATTCAAGGCTTCCATATTAGCAGCTGGAAAAGACACGTGGACCGACCACCTCCCACTCATTCTTCTTGGTCTCAGAACAGCGTATAAGTGCGATTTAAAAGCTTCGCCAGCTTAACTCTTGTATGGTACTACATTAAAAATTACAGGTGAATTTGTAGAACATAACCGTTCAACGCAAACGCCGTATGAAGTACTGCAGAACCTCCAACGGTCGATGAGAGCGATACAGCCGACCCAAACGCAATACCATTCGACGCTAACGTCTTACATACACCCAGACTTAAATAAATTCTCGCACGTTTTAGTACGAAACGACAACATACGCCCATCGCTCACGCCACCCTACGAGGGACCATTCGCAGTATTACAACGACACAAAAAATATTTCACCATTAAAATTAGGAAACAAAAGGTATAGATCAGCATCGACCGATTAAACCCAGCGTATATCTGGTTAGACGACAAGGCACCAAGCGCAACGAGCGAATCTTTGACACAACAACAGAAAGCACAAAAATCCGCAGAAGAATGCATACAACCACCTATGAACGGCCAAGCAGCGCAAGCTCCGACACAAAGACAACAACAGGAACGACAAAATCCACAGACGAGTGCATACAAAAACCTGTGAACGGCCAGGCAGCGCAAACATCGACATCGAAAACAGCGACACAAAGACCTAGGCGCATAATACGCAAACCCGTACGGTTCCATTAAACGGGGAGTACTGTGGTGCCTTCAGCATCACAACTAGTATCCATGATTTTTCATATTTTTTCCATTAAGTATATTTTTTAGATTTTCTTATATTTGACCACTGTTTTTGCATTCACTTTGTATTATTTTCTATTCCTTTATTAAATAAACGACAACGAGCTTATGTTGTTCTTGCTGCATAGCTGTTACTCTCTCAACACCGGCTGGAAAGTACAAGGTCAAGTAGATGACTTAGCAGCTTTGTAACATTAGCGATATAATTCTTGTTCGACGGCCAAACTGACAACACGCATTTATATTCTACGGAATATTAGTGTCTCTATTGTCGCGTGGTAATAAAAGCGACACTAAATATATGTATATCGTCGATGTTTTCGCAAAACCGCCGTTGTAGCAAAAATGAGATTTGGTAACCCTGAACTCAAGGCACCGAGATTTATACATACAAATCTTAAAAGCGTTATTAAAACAACAGATTTGTAGCATAATAGCTAGAGAAAATAACACCAATCAAGGCAATGCCTTCAAAGAAAAACCGTTTTTCCGCTCTCTTGTAAAATTTGAGTGCCGCAATGTGGGCGGTTTTGCAATTGGTCGATGGGCGTTTTTGCCCATCGACGATTTAATATATGTATGTTTATATATACATATACATAATAACTTTAATATTAAATTTTCATACGATTCCTGCATTGTTAAAATGATAAGTATTAGTAACACAAGGATTATTGCGTTTAAAAAGTAAAATATAAAAAATGTGAATATCTCGAAAAAAGGATCGGCTACGATTTTGATCTCGATGGATTTTCAACCTACAAATGATGTAGAAAAGGCTGTGAAAGGCGATTTTAGACACACTTTTATAAAACTTAAGACTGCTTCAAGACCACCGTGCACATTAGGTCAATTAGCCTAGAATCCAGAAGTTCAAAAGATTGTTTATTTTGTTATTAAAAAACAAGTAAACAATGTTCCTGAACTGAAACGAGAAAATACAGAATGGCGTAAAGTGCTGCCTCTTTATTTATATTTCGTAATAATTCAGTTTCCCTTATATGGCGTATGCAATATTGAGAACTTTCGGCATTAACATTAGCAATTTTATACACATTTTAATTTTATATAAGTATATCTTACAGATTTAAAAGAAAATGTCATAGATATATACATATGTATTTATATATATTAATTTATATAGATACATGTATGTACGCATTTATATGAAATTTTCTTTTAATTTTCACTTCACTTCGATCTTTGTAATTTTCACTGTAAGTATTATGTTGATAATGGGCGGAAGTATTGCAAAATTTCATGTTCCTAACTGCTTAACTGGAGGAGTTATAGCGAAAAATCTCATATCTGAACAATCAGTTGTATGGGAGCTATATGTTATAGTGGTCCGATTATGCCAGTTCCGACAAATGATTAGTGCATTATAAAAATACACCCACCTACCAAATTTTATCCGGATATCTCGAAAACTGAGAGACTAGATTGCATACAAGCAGACGGACAGACGGACATGGCTAAATCGACGAAGCTCGACGTTCTGATCATTGAAGTATACATTTCAATGGGTCTATCTCTTCTAATTGTGGTACTTACAAACATCGGACCAAAGTTGTAATTCCATTTCATGCTAATGAAAGGTATAAAAATAGGGGTATACTTTTTTCGATATAGAACAATCCTAGGGGGTGAGAGCATTACAAGTCCGACTTTACTGTTTTTGGACCATCCTAGTGTACATATGCATGCCTTGTAAAACTGTTTTTTAAGTCAAATATGTGCACGTTCGGTTTACACATTAAAAAACTAAGAATATCATAGTATAACGATTAAAAATGATCGAAAAAATAAAAATCACAAAATAACGATTAAAAATGATCGAAAAAATAAAAATCATAATATAACGATTAAAGATGATCGAAAAAATAAAAATTACAAAATAACGATTAAAAATGATCGAAAAAATAAAAATCATAAAATAAAAATTAAAAATGATCGAAAAAATTAAAATCATAAAGTAACGATTAAATATGATCGAATAAATAAAAATCATAGTATAACTATTAAAACTGATCGTAAAAATAAAAATAATAAAACCACGATTAAAAATGATCGAAAAAATACAAATCACAACATAACGATTAAATTTTGATTTTTATTATAAAAATCATAACGGTTACGGCCCCTGGTTATTTCTCATACAGTAAAACCCGCTTAAGTACCTTACGAAAAATGTCAGCTTTTTGAGGTACTTAGGCGGGTTCGGTACTTAAAAGAACCCGCTTAAGTACCTCGATGCGGGTACATGTTACGGTCCCTGGTTATTTCTCATACAGTAAAACCCGCTTAAGTACCTCACCAAAAATGTCTGCTTTTTGGGGTACTTAGGCGGGTTGGGTACTTAAAAGAACCCGCTTAAGTACCTATCTACATAAATAGAGGAGTTATAACGAAAATTCTCATAACTGAGCAATCAGTTGTATGGGAGATATATGTTATAGTGACCCGATCTTTGTTATTTTCACTGTAAGTATTCTGTTAATATTGAGTGAAAAGAGTGCGAAATTTCATATTCCTAGCTGCATAAATGGAGAAGTTATAACAAAAAATCTCATATCTGAACAATCAGTTATATACCCGATCTTCGCCATTTTCACTGTAAGTATTATTTTCGTAATGAGTGAAAACAGTGCAAAATTTCATGTTCCTATCAACATAAATGGAGGAGTTATAACGAAAAATCTTATATCCGAACAACCAGTTGTATGGGAGCTATAGATTATAGTGACCGATCTTTGAAATTTTCACTGTAAGCATTCTGTGGATAATGGGCGGAAGTATTGCAAAATATCATGTTCCTAACTGCTTAAATGGAGGAGTTATAGCGAAAAATCTCATATCTGAACAATCAGTTGTATGGGAGATATATGTTATAGTGGTTTCTCTTCTAATTGTGGTACTTACAAACATCGGACCAAAGTTATAATACCATTTCATGCTCATGAAAGGTATAAAAATAGGGGTATACTTTTTTCGATATAGAACAATCTTAGGGGGTGAGAGCATTACAATTCCGACTTTACATTGTACACAAGCATGCCGCATGCCTTGTAAAACTTTTTTTTTTAAGTCACATCTGTGCACATTCAGTTTACACATTAAGAAACTAAGAATAACTTCTATTTTTGATCGAAAAAAATTAAAATCATAGTATAACGATTAAAAATGATCGAAAAAATAAAAATCATAAAATAACGATTAAAAATGATCGAAAAAATAAAAATCATAAAGTAACTATTAAAAATGATCGAAAAAATAAAAATCATAGTGTAACGATTAAAAATGATCGAAAAAATAAGTATCACGAAATAACGATTAAAAATTATCGAAAAAATAAAAATCATAAAATAACGATTATTTTTGATCGAAAATATAAAAATCATAAAATAACGATTAAAAATGATTGAAAAAATAAAAATCAAAGAATAACGATTATTTTTGATTGAAAAAATATAAATCATAAAATAACGATTATACAATGATTTTTAAATAAAAATCCTTCATGATAACGATTATTTTCGGTCCCTGGAAATAACAATATTTATATATATAATATATATTTCAATACAAAAAGTAAATGTCTCTTTAGCGACGGTCCGGCTCGCCACCCCGCGCCGTGCTCGCCACCCACGCCACGCGTCCAGACGCGCCGCGATCGCGTCGCGCGGCCCTCGTACAAAACTGTTGATTTGTTCATTCGTCTTGCTTTTGGTGATATGCATATGCACATATATCCCACGCTTAATAATATATAGATGTAACTCAAAATTTATGTTTTTGGGGATTTCATCATACTATTAATAAGCTTGATAAGTAGAACATGTTGAGCCTAACAGATGGTTATACTTCCCAAAAACGGCGAAGATATGGGTCTTTTCAACTGTCTTTTTGTATACCAACTGTATGAATTGATCAAACTTTGATCGCGTTTTCCCACAAAATTTAAATTTTTAAATACTTCTGTATATTATTGAACGTGCGATATGATGTTTTGCTTTAAATCAGTAAGATATATTTATATATCTATATATCGTCGTTTAAAGTACAAAACCGGGTATCAACATAATACAAAACCGCGCGCATCAAGATAACGCAAAACCGCGTATGTAAGGTTGAATAAATTATTTTGTAGAGAGTAAAAGCCCTCATATCTAAAAATTGTTCTCTCTTTTATAAAGCAATCGCATTTCTGGCCAGGGATGCCGTTTGGATCTAAATAGATCCAATTGGATACATCTTTAGGCGAATTTTTGCGGGATACTTATTTTTTCCGGTCAGTATAAATGTGGATACTTTTTTAAATAGGCCAAAATTGTATATTTCCTATAAAGTTTTTTTCGTTCAAAAATCGATTTTCATTAAAGATGGTAGAAAGCATTACGTTTTCTGAACGTATAAAGAATTGCTATTAAGCGTGAAATTAAAGCATTTTATTTTTTTCGAACGAAGCAATGAACATATGAAGAGATCTCACCAAAATAGGTATAAGCGCAATTGCTTTAATTAGCTTAAAAGGATACTTTAAGCAAGATCTTAATATACATATCGTCGTTTAAACTACAAAACCGCGTATCAATAAAATGTAAAACCGCGTATGTGAGGCCGCATAAATTATTTTCTAGAGAGTAAAAACACTCATATTTCAAAATGGTTCTCTTTTTTATAAAGCCATCGCATTTCTGGCTAGTATATTTCAGGACGAATGGATAAGGATTGAGCCAAGAGCTTGTGTGAGCAAATCCAATTTTTGGCTGCAAATGTCAGTTACGCGGTTTTGCAGAATGACGATACGAGGTTTTGTACTTTAAACGACGATATACATATATAAAGTAAATTATACTCTTTCCATATATGTAATACTCCTATATTGGCAGTAAGAGCTAGTACCGTCCGAAAACACTACAGTACAGATATATCAATAAACACGTACGAAAGAAAAGGAACACACACGTTTATAAATAAACATGTACACACCACATATACAAAAACGGCACTCAAGTACACAACACATTGACAAAAACGGTACTAGACTGTCTCGCTTTGATTTCGGAATGCTTACACATTGAGAAGTTAGCTTACTGCCAATATAGAAGTATTACATATATGACTCTTTCTGTAGTAATATCTTTCATATCACATATTTTCATTTGTTAATTAAAAAAAAAAGAAGATTTCAATGCAGTTCAAAAAACTAAATTTGATTTATTTAAGGAGACTTTTATGAATTTTACTGAAAAGACTTTAAATACACTCTAAAAAAATTTATTTATTTGCGCATATTAAGAGAGGTAACCAGTTTCCTCTTTTAATGTGTGCAAATTCGCACGCCGTGTAATAAACTTAATCATTGCCTGTTTACTCGTACATACCCAATTTGCCGCAAGAGCAAAATTACACATAAAATGTTTAAAATAAAGTAATGTTTATTATTAGTAGGAAATGAGTAGTCCACTTGCAAACAGCTTGTGATTTTATAATAGAAAGCCATAAATTTGAAAAAGTGACTACGACAACAAGTAACATTTAAATTGAATCTTTTTTATTATTACCTGAAAATTTGGATAAATGGAGCCTTATAAAATTGCAACATAACATAACATGTCATAAGATAACATTAACAGTCTATACGACCTAAAGCAGCTTTCTAAGTTCATCAGAAGATTGATACTGTTGAAAGTTCATTTTGCACTCTGTTGTTAGTGGACATGAAACTACTTTAAATACTGGTACGTAATCCGCCAAAAACTAAGAATCGAAAAAATTTTACATAGCGCACTTTGCAAGTAGACTACTCAAATGTATTTGTAGTTTGAAAATTTTTGCAATTTTAAACATTCCATATATGTGTATTTATGTGTATATTTTAAAGATCCCAAGTTCAAAATCAAATACTGAACATCTTATACGTATATTTATACAGATTCTTGTTGAAAAATAGATACTTTTCAGTAGTAGTTTTACATGCTCTTTTTAGAGTGTACTTGCTACTTATTATATTTTCTTTGCAAAATACTTATGCACAAAAAATGTACTTTATAAATTGAAATTACAAATGCTTGATTTTATGCACATGTATTCCAAGTCCTTAGGATGGGTTAAATTATGCCTTTTTCATGAAAATATTTGGTTTTCTTACAAATTATGAGATGTATATGTAACAAAAAAATTTGGATACATTTGGATACATTTTTGGCTTGGTCAGGGATACATTTTCTTGAGACGGCGCGGCAACACTGTTTCTGGCTAGTACTTATACATATTTCAGCACGAATGGACAAGGCCAAGAGCTTCGGTGATCCAATTTTGGCAAAAAATATCAGTTACTCGGTTTTGCAAAACGACGATACGCAGTTTTGTACTTTAAACGACGACATATGTATATGAGGTTGAGGAGTTTTCATTTTTGTGATCAACAATTTTATACATACCTCAAGTTAATATGCATCTTACTAATTTAAAAGAAAATTTCATATATATGCGTACATACATGTATCTATACAAATTAATATATATACATAGATATGTATATATCTATGACATTTTCTTTTAAATCTACAAAAAATTTGGTTGCTTATGTCATGAGTCACACAGATCGAAGAAAGGAAGTTGAATGAAAAAGGATAGAGAACGAAAGCGTGTTCCTTTACTTAGCTTAGGTCGGTGTTATGCAGACAAACTTTTGTTTGCCAAATTAAATGGCGGCTGCTTAGTTTGCTCGGAGGTGGTTATGTCGAGTTTGGCACAGGGTTGCACGTTCATTATGGTTTTCATGGCTATTGCCAACACGAAATGAGAATTTTGAAGCTCCTGCAGCATAAATTCAGTTCTCTGACTTTCGGTATCACGGCAATTTTTGTGTATAGCAACAATTGTCTAAAATTTTTGTATATCACAACACCGAATTTGCTGCAGTTTGACCAAACAAAATTAGTTTGCTGTGAGAGTCGCCAAACTCGCTCTCTCCGAGTTTGCTGCAACAACAATTGCACGCAGTTTGCCAAACAAAATGTCTGCATAACACCGACCTTATTGAACATACCAAATTTCGTATGTTTTATATGTATTAATACTTAGTTACAATTTGTCAATGCTTGTGTTAATCGATAGAGCATAAAAGCATAGAGATGCATACAATGTATCGAACACGCCTCCTTGCTGTTATACTCTGTACAGAAATACTTATATGCATTTTAAACTTTCAGTTTTTTTTTCGTTTTTTTTTTATTTAGTTCAGAGAAGAATGGGTAGGCAAGGCCGAAAGAGCCACATCTAATTTCTAAATGCTACAAAGAGCCACACAAAAAAAAAATTACTTTTACATAAATTTATTATTAGAAATGAAAAACATTAATTTTATTATTATTCTAATGTACGTGAGATAAATATTAAAGAAAATTCAAAAGATCTCTTTGGCCAAATTTTCAAAATCTGGTTTTACGTCAGTTAAAGCCGCTCGTAACCGTTCTGTTAAATGTTGGTTAGTCAATAGGTACGTTCGTTCGAGATCTCCAGTAAAAAATGTCCAACAGCGAAATTCCGGCGAAATGTCATCTGTTCTCTCGCAAGACAAATATATCCAAAATAGCGCGAACAGAAAATTTGCAGAAACTTGCAAGTTAGACGAACACATTTTAGAAATTTTGTTTACATTAAAAAGTATAAAATTGACAACGTAAGAAAACAAATCCCGAAGCCTTACCCTGACACAGTTCACTGACTAAAAGAACACTAAGAGAAAAATTAACCATTATGTTCTGCCCTTCACAGATGCTTCTTCATAGTTTGGAGATACAAAACAAAAATTGTTATTATCATTTTAACATGTTGCCTCTGACGGGATTAGCAAATAACAGCAAGCATCTCTACACACTCAGCTACAGCTGCTCTATAAAGTTGTCTTGAAATGTTCAAGTTGAATCAGTTTTCTTCGTAGTTTGATTTGGTTCTGCACTTCACAGAGGCTTTTTCGTAATTAAGAAAAACCAAAAACAGAAAAACAAATAAAAATTATGTATCGCGCTGACGGCTGGAAGCCAACAAATAACAGCAAGGGAATGTTCAACTTGAATCGCATTTCTTACAATCGGCTTATTGACCATGAAAAAATCCATAACTTGGTTGAAAAAAACATTGTGCTTTTCGCTCAGCGAATAATTACTTCCTTATTGCAAGTTTAATTAGTCGCATTTTACTATTCAAACCATCAAATTCATTTCAGGGATTTGCGTAAATTCGAACCAGCTGTTAGCAAAAATTTTTCTAGCAGAAACTAACAGCTTCCCCTCAAAATGAAATGTCACTTTGCTCTCTCAATTTCCCCTACATTGGAAGTTTTTTGCGTACGCGATTGCAAAAAGCTGATAGTTTTTGATAACTTTCAATATTTAACAGGCACGCGAATGCATTTATAAATGCGAATGACTTTACGAATTTCATTGTAGAGTACAAAGACTCACAGTTATACGTTGTACCAAAAATTGAAAATATACGGCACCCAGCTGTTTTCAACAGCGGATATTTTAAATCTGGTACTGTTGCCGGAATTCAAGCAATGGCAAAGCTTTATGTTGCATTTCCAGTATCTTCTTTTAATTCCAAAAACTCCAACTTTTCTTTCGCTTTTCCTAAAAAGGAGTATTTTGGTTATTGTAAATTCATCCTCACTTACATAACTTACATAAAAAAGCGTTTATGAAGTATGCAAACGTACATTTAAATAATTTCAAATCATCAAATCTCTTTTCAAAATCTGCTTTTAAATCATGTGCAATATTTTTTTCTAGCCATGGAAAATGATGAAATATTCTTTTTTTGAGATCATGAATAAAAAGACGTAGTTTAGCTTCAAAACTTAAAATAATTTGCGACAAATCAAAAACATTTTTATTCTCTCCTTGTAGAGACAAATTCAAGTTTGCAAATGTTCCACCATATTGTTAAAGAACATTAAGTCAGAAAGCCAATTTTCATTCTCCAAATTGCAGGTAATGTTCGATCTCAATTTGCGTATGTGTATATAAAAAGGATAAAATAAAAAAAACAACACAATGGCAAAGAATATCCATCAAAGAAATAAGTATTTTCAATAGTAAGAAGAGCCAAAAAGTTCTAATCAAAAGAAAATAAAAAGAGCGGCTGCTTAGCAAAGAGCCTCATTTGGCTCAAAGAGCCGCGATTGACCACCGTTGTTTTATATAAAAAGGTCTTTTGTTAGAAAGGATTCTATTTCAAGCTCAACATACTTCTTAATTTAATAAATTGTACTTTGCCCAAAGCCTTTGTAAGAATATCGGCTGGGTTCTCTTTGGATTCTATCTTATTCACTCTTATGACATTATTAGTCTGATTTTCATGTACATATTGGTATTGTATTTCTATGAATTTTGAATTTTTGGGAAAATTACCATTTTTAGCTGTAGCAACAGCACCAGAATTATCCTCGTAGATTGGAACTGGTTCTGACAGGCTTAAATGAAAGTTTTTTAATATTTTTCTTATCAAAATAATTTCAGTTGTTCCTTCAGACAATGCAACGTATTCAGCAGCTGTTGACGACTTAGGAACAGAATTTTGTTTTCGCGATTTCCAAAGAATTGGGTTTTCAAATAATCTAATGATATATCCGCTTGTGGACTTACGATCATTAACGTCGCCTGCCCAGTTCGAATCTACAAAGCAATCTATTTCGTTAAAATATTTCCGTTTCTTTGTAAAACATAAACTCTTGTGTAGTATAAATACTTTAAGTCTCTCAAGGCGTATTTGAAATGGGTTTCATTATAACAGTTTTG
This sequence comes from Rhagoletis pomonella, assembly GCF_013731165.1. Taxonomy (NCBI): domain Eukaryota; kingdom Metazoa; phylum Arthropoda; class Insecta; order Diptera; family Tephritidae; genus Rhagoletis; species Rhagoletis pomonella. The sequence goes on from NW_023458563.1 coordinate 14,469,090, forward strand.
AAACCTGCTTAAATAATTTATGCTAAAAGAGATGTCAGGTCTGGTTGCTGAGCTTATGTATAGAGTCAAACCACGCCAACTGTGTCAATGAATTTCCATTGAAGTGAAGACAATTGTGGGAATCTGTAGATAATTATAGAACAAAAATACACTTTGGACGGTTTTTCGAAATAGCACTTCGTTTTTGTTTTTTTTTTTTTGTATTATAAGAATGTTGCAGTTTTTGAGAAAAAAATTCGTAACTCGCGACCCATTTGATGAAATTGTTTTTGAGAGTTGCTGAAGCTTTTCCCTTTACAATAGAAAGATTTGTAGAAAAAGGTTTGCAACACAATTAATTCTTTAATAACAATAATTTAAACAATTGCTGTTATTTATGTATTCTAGGCCCGCGATTGCAGTGAAATTTTGGGACAATATACTCTAAACTCTTGTTTTTAAGTTCCAAAAAGAAAAAAATGGTCTTTTCAATTTTTACGGTCGCTATCGATTTTCGTGTCACCTTTAAGCGTTGAGTAAATTGCTATTTTCATTTAAGCTTGTGTGAGTCAAAGCATTTATACGTTAAATAATGTACGTACTTGTATAATTATTCATTAATTAACATAAAAATGCTATTACTCACACAAGCTTAAAGGAAAATAGTTATTTACTCAACGCTTAAAGGTGACAAAAAAATCGATAGCGACTGTCAAAATTGGAAAGACCATTTTTTTCTTTTTGGAACTTAAAACCAAGAGTTTAGAGTATATTGTGCCAAAATTTCACTGCAATCGCGGGCTTAGAATATATAAGTAATTGCAATTGTTTAAATTATTGTTATTAAAGAATTAATTGTTTTGGAAATTTTTTTCTACAAATCTTTCTATTGTAAAGGGAAAAGCTTCAGCAACTCTCAAAAAAAATTTCAGCAAATTTCATCAAAGGGGTCGCGAGTTACGAATTTTTCTCTCAAAAACTGCAATATTCTTATAATACCAAAAAAAAACAAAAACGAAGTGCAATTTTGAAAAACCATCCAAAGTGTATTTTTGTTCTATAATTATCTACAGATTCCCACAATTGTCTTCACTTTCCAGAAAATCAATGGAAATTCATCGACACAGTTAGCGTCATGCGCCTATGATGTTTCTATATTTTGAGTTACTGTTTTCTTCATCAGATTTTTGCAATTTAAGATTTACTTCAATAGGAGTTGAGTACAATTTTCCAATTACAATATCATATTTTTCAGCTAATGACTCAATATAACTCTTTTGATTTAACAGCATGTAGTTCGACTGTCTATGGTGATTTATTTCAATTCCAATATAGTTTCTTACTTTGCCCAAATATTTCGTATTATTATTGCTACCTTCACTATTGCTGCAGATTAAAAGATCATCTACAAAGATTAGTAAATATGTTACTTCATTATTTTCCCTTTTAAAATACAAACAGTAGTCGCAGTTATTTCGTGAAAAACCTAATGAGCGAATATACGCGTGGAAGCATTCCTACCATAAGCGGGGGCTCTCTTTCAAACCGTACAACGATTTACGCAAACGATAAACCTTATTCGAACCGTCGGAAAACCCTGAGGCTGCGTTACATATACTGTTTTTTTGATTCTTCCGTTCAGGAATGCAGCTTCTACCTCCATTTGTTTTATGTGGAAGTTATTTTGGCAGCAAAAGGATAACAGGATTTTTAACGTTTGTGACTTAAAAACCGGTTAGTAAGTACTGTCAATCTCACCCCTTTGCGGAAAACCTTTTGCAACTATACGTGCTTTGAACTTTCCGTCAGCTTTCTTTCTATAAACCCATTTGAGATCAATGATTGTCTCGTTAGTTGGCCTTTCTACTAATTTCCATGTCTTATTTTTATTGATATTGTCATACTCAGCGTTCATTTCCTCCGTCCAGTGTTGAGCTTCCCTTGAGCTTGTAGCTTCTTCGTAAAATTCTGGAACCATAGCATTACAATAGTTAACGTAAATTGTTTGGTAAGCAAATTGACCGTCCTTTGTTGATTTATCTGTTCTAGCTGATCTACGTGGAATTTATTTCGCTTTATTTTCAATGACAGTCTCTTCATGGTCGATAAAGCCACTGCTAACATTTGGGCTGGAGACATCTGGGCGTCCCTCAACTTTTGAACTCCCCTCTTGTTTTAACTGTATTGGACTACTTGCTTTCAGGGGATTTGAGATAACGGAACTGTCCGTGCTGAAATCAGATTCTTCATCCTCAACTTGACATATTAATTTTATATCTTGATCTAGTACGTCTACGTGTCTAACTATAACTGCTTTGCCGTTTAAGAGGACACGGTATCCTACATCGGAGTAACCAACCAATGTACCTATATCACCCTTTTTGTCCCATTTATAATTTCTCTTTTGATCAGGATTCTTACACATACCTTGCTCCCAAATATTTTTAAATACTCAGCGTCTGGCCTTTTGTTAAAAAATATTTCATACGGTGTTTTTCTTTCTAATGTGTTTGCTAACAGTCTGTTTTTTAAATACGCGGAAGTCTTTACTGCTTCCGGCCAAAATTTTCTTGGGATTTTGGCCTCTGGCATTAAACAGTTTAACATATTCATTATAGTTCGATTGAGCCTCCCGGCTGTGCCGTTTAGTTAGTGTACGTAAGGGGGACACGGGTTTAACTAAACTCCCTTTTCGCGAGCAAAATTAATTGTTTTATTATTAATGTATTCGGTATTCGATGCCGTTAGCGCATCTTATCTTGCGCTAAACTTGCTCTTTACTTTTGATACAAAAAAATTTAATTAATTTACTGTAGTCGTCAGTAAACGTAAGAAAATATTTTTCCCCATTGCTTCCGGGAGTACTATGAGGGCCATTTAGATCTGTGTGTACTAACTGTAATATTTCGTTTGCTTTAGTTCTATTATTTACGAAAGCCGCATTGTTTATTTTATTTTCAAGACAAATGATGCATTTCATGAAATCACTTTCAATTTCTGAAGGTAAGTTGTCTACTAGGTTGCTTTTGCACAATTTATTTAGCGAGCTGAAATTAACATGGCCTAGTCTTCTATGTCATTTCTCTGTGAGGGTAATTTTCTTATTAGTTATATTTTGTATTAAGGTATTTGCATTTATTTCGCTTTTATGCAAATTAACAAAACTTCTCATTACGTACAAATTGTTCGATTCATGGGCAATGGCAACTAAGTTGTTAGAGCTATTGTAAACTTTACATAATTTGCCTTCAGATAAGATTTTATTTTATTTTTGTTATCTTCTTATAACTCAAAACATTTGCTTTCATTCCTTTAACAAAGTATACATTTTTAATCGTAATAGTTGATTTTTTATTAAAAGTGAGAAAATTTGCTACAAATGTACCGATTTTAGTTGCCTGTAATGTACGACCATCACCAAGTTTAACTTCTGAAGGTTTATTCAAAGTTATTGATTCTCTAAAATAAACATCATCATTTACGATATGATCGGTACAGCCGCTGTCGAGCAGCCAAATTAACTTGTAAGTAACATCGTTTGCATTGTACCTACATGTATCACTTATCTCGCTACTTATATTTACCATAAAAACGCTGCTGTTGTTGTTGCTTTGTTGCGTACGTCCTCTTCCTCAAAAAGCGTCGCGTTTGTTTGACCCACGTCGACCTTGAGAATTTCCCCAGTTGTTGCTTCTGCCTTTGCCTCGTTGAAAATGTGAATTTTGCTGGTATGCGTTATGATCACTTTGGTTAACGGGATTGTGTGTGCAGTTTTTGCTCATGTGGCCATATTCTCTACACCTGTAGCATTGGATGTTCGAGCTGTATCCATACGTTGAATTTTCGCCTCTTTAGGCCACAAACACATTTGACCTGGACATTGAGCTGCTGCAGTTTGTGTTGCTGGTCGGGTTGATAGCTTTAAGCTTGATTTTTTTGCTTCAAATATTCGCAGGTGCTGTCTTTTGCCGGTAGCACATCGATAAGGTGGCCTATGTGGCTGTATGATGCTGGTAGTGCTTTGATCGTGAAGTTGAGTTTTTCTTCTTCCATGACAGTCGCCCCAGCAGCCTCGAGATTATTAACTCCTTTCTCAAAAGCATTAAAAAATTCATCCACACTCGAGAAACTGTCGAGTTTAATGAAAAAGTCTTAAAATATAATAGATTTTATAATTCCAACGGAAACACAGTACCGATTTTTTTTGTATGGAGAGTGTTGCAGTCTACTGTAACTAGCACTTTGTTATACTAAAATTTAATGGTCTAATGGTTAATGCGCCTGCGGGCATAAAAAGTTGTAATTTACCGTGTTTACAAGATGTATTAAGTTGTGTTAACTTATATCGTTTCATTCTGATGTGGACGTATAAACGCACACTTAACACGCACCGAGACTTTTTATCGTGTCGCCGCAATCCATATTGGAAATGTGAGTTAAGAGCCTCTGAACCGTGTTACTTTTCCGTACAAACACTATCTACTACAAAACGCTTCTAAACTGCCGACTTATATAAATTTTGTTATTTTCCTCCACTTTCCAACTCTCTACTTGAGTATACGTTTTACTGTGCGAGAGAAGAAGACATATAATAGTGTAGAATATTTCGTACGCCTAACACTTTTCTTCTTCCTTTATTTTCTGGTTACAATGATGTAGCAAGCATAACATAAACAAGTAAACAATTTTAGCTTAATAATAATAATAGATTGGCGCTTACACATATGTTAGTGTTTGGCCGAGCTTCTCCTCCGACTTGTGGCGTGCGCCTTGATATTGTCACACAAAGCGGAGCGACCTACAGTTTTACGCCGACTCCGAACGGCGATTGTATTTTTATGAGAAGCTGTTTTTCATGGCAGAAATACACACGGAGGTTTGCCATTGCCTGCCGAGGGACGACCGCTGTTAAGAAAAAACCTTTTTTCTATATTGTTTTTTGCGATGTTGCTTTGACCAGGGTTTGAACCCAGGTGCTGCGGAGTGGAAGCGGGCACTGCTTACCACTTCACCACAGCGGCCAACAATTTTAGCTTAAACTTTAAAAATCTTACATCAAACACAATCTTAATTTTGAAGATATTTTCAGTGTACAATTTTGCTTTTTAAAAAACCTTTCTTTGAAGATTTTGAATAAAAACTAGCACAAAAAATCTTCACTTATACGATGTTCACATGAGGCGAGTTTACAGGCAACATTTAGTTGAAAGCAACAATCGCCTGGTGTGAACCTCTTCCGCAGCGGCACGCAGAGATTGGGAGACGGATTATCAATATACGCATTTCCTTCCGTACAAATTACTAGGTATGTTCGACAATTTTTTTATATCGAATAAAATGAGCAATACCTTCAACAAAAATTGCCAAAAACAACGATAAGTCCTTACTACTTCAAACTTGCACTTTTGTATTCAAAAATTAAATGGGTTACAAAACATGTCCTCGAAAGTTTGTTGAATTTATTTGAAATATTGCACAAAGCCTGAAACTTGATATTATAAGGTTGTGTTTTTTAAGAATAAACTATATTTTTATGGAAAAAAAGGAAAATTTAACAACAAAAAAAATGCTAAAACTTGTCAAAATGTGGTGCGCTTATTATGATGGTACGGCGTGTATATGTATTTAAAACCATATCTGTAAATTTAATCATACACCAATGTATTGAGGACAACAAAGATTTACAAATGTATAAAATTAGTAAAATATTTTTAGTTTGTGAGTAATATTATACTTATTCTACCTAAAAATTCCTAAGTTATAATAGTAAAGTAAATTATAATCTAGAAGTATCAACGTTAAAACTAAGAGCCAATTTCAGATGAAAAAGCTAAATGGAAGTGAAGTTTATTTTTGGATTATCATTTAAATGCCATTTAACTTTCGTTGGGTTTCAGATCACTTTTATTGAAACATGCCAAACAAGTGGCACCACTGTTGTTTGGTCATTGAAAATGTTGTTGCACTTGTTTGTTTGTGTTCATTTTGTGCTGAAAAGCTGATTGTTGTTTGGTATAAACGCAGGCTTGCATATCGCTAGCTTAGAGTGAAAAGTTGCTAAGTCCACTTTTTATGAAAACTCATATTTTGATATAGGAGGCTAGAGAAATTGAATACGCATCGTTTCGAAAATTATAAAGGTACTTGTTTTATTTTTTCCTCTGTATAAGCAATAAAAGGAAAATCTGCTAAGTCCAAAAGAAGCACCACAAATCCGATAAGGCCAAAATAATACGACATCTTTTAATAAATATCAAATCCTTCTGATTCTTATGGAGTTTTGCTTTGCTTTAAACGCGTAAAATGTTTGATTCAAAGTCTTGCGAAATAGTTAAAGAAAATCGCTATAGGAAGATTTTTTCCTCTCCTGTAAATTTTTTAAAATGGGACTTAGCAACTTTTCTTTCTAAGCTAGCGATATCTCATATTTAAAAAGCCATTATTGGTAATGAATTTATGAAGTTAATCAACCATCTCTACTTAAATAGCTCATCTGGAATTGGGCCTGATTGTTGCAATGCGATAATGAAAATAGAGTAAGGTAAACAAGTAACTACATATTGTTTGTTTATTTAGGTGCACAAATACAATGATCTCCTAGAACGTGGCTCTTGGTCTTCTAAATTAGACTTTATCCTATCCGTTGTCGGTCTCGCCATTGGACTGGGCAATGTTTGGCGGTTTCCATATCTATGTTACAAAAATGGCGGTGGTGCCTTTCTTATACCTTATTTCATGACGCTGATATTAGCTGGCATACCTATGTTTTTCATGGAACTAGCTTTAGGACAGATGCTGACAATCGGAGGATTGGGCGTTTTTAAAATCGCGCCCATATTCAAAGGTAAGCTTGCAGGTCAACATAAATTGCAACCCTTGTTAAGAGAAACATTAAGACGGACAATGGGTCAGGAGACCGTCGTTACTGCCATCAAATATACTAAAGCTGTTAAACCTTCTAAAGTGGATAGAATGTTTTCATAGACATATCCTCTAAGTATTAGAAACAATTTTGGGAAACAACATTATTTTTATTATTAGAAAATGATCTCAAAGTACTTTTTTTATGTGAAAGCATCTTAGCTCTCGGCATGGGTAAAATTTGCGTTAAACGCAGCAGAAAATGTGTAATTTCCTCAGAAACACCCTGTATTTACTGCTATAGTGGCTATAGTATTTGCTAGCGGAATTCCACAACGAAAATTTGACCGCCTACAACGTTTTGTTACATAGTGTTATTAATTTGTACTACAGGAGTGTATTGGTAAAAAGCAAGGCGGCCATTTTAAAAATATCGAATTTTAACTCGGCTACTTAATATACTGATGAACATATGTTAAGATAATATGATACAAAATAGCGCAAAGTGAGGAAGAGGGTAAAGGCCAAATGATATTTGATGCATTTCTAGAGGTTTGTACATTTCGGCAGTCACAGAATGGTGTTTTTTTTTACGAGAACGAACTAATCTTAATAAAAAAAGCCCAAACAACACCACTCCTTAACTGTCAAAATGTTCAAATTTATACAAATTCACCAATCGTGTGATCGAATATTATAAGTCAGACCATAAATGAAATATATTTTTTCCTAGAGCAAAAATTAAACAAATCTACAGTATACGTGTGAGCTTTGTGTGTATGCGGTATTTCATGCGCGCTCGGTTGTTTTTGCAGTAGCAGCGAAAACATTTATTTGTACATTGCAATGCTGCAACGAGTTTTGTAGTCCCATGTCCAGGCATGGCCAGAAAACGAGCACTCGCGCAAAGAGCATAACCATCGCTTGGTGCTTTAAGCACTAGATTTAGTGCTTTTTGAATATTAAAACGCCTAAAAAAATTATTTACTGCCTAGTGCCCTTTTTAGTGCTTTTTTTCTGAACTAAAATTACTCCGATATAGTTAAGACTTGAAATAATTTTTAAATATTTAAAGCTGTAGCAGCACTGAATTTACAAAAATCTACAAATTTAAATGCTCTTAAATACAACCATGATTGATAAAAAGCTGAACTTGCAAACCCACCTTGTTCAATTCTATTCGCCTTGAAAATGCTAGTAGATATGCGAGCAAGTTAAGTATTTCTTTTTTTCTTTTCTAGTTATTTGTAAAAATCTTAATTTTTGTACCACCTGAGTAAAACACATCGTTTCTTGGTGCCAAATCTGGCCGCACAATTGTTCTAGCACTAGAATTTTGAGATATCCTAACCCCAAAGTGCCAAAATCACGGTTTTTGGCGATATTTGAGGTTATATAATGTAAACATAAATTTTTTTGCTCATTTCTACTTAGGGCATGATTTTCGTTTGTTGGGATTCGATTTTTCTTTCTTGAGATATATCAGTTTTAAGGTGCAGTACTTCGGTGTTACTTCGTAAGCATGAGTCATTATAATATGTAGCTGTTCAATCGTTATGAGCGAAAAAGTTTTGTTTATTGATTGTTGCAAATATTGTTAATTTTTTGTTTTTGTTAAATACATACAAACTTTTATGAAAAAAGCATCCATTGATTCAAAACAATTTGGTGCTTTTTGTGTGGTAAAACGCTTTTTTCCAAGTTTTTGGTGCTTTTTGAAAATCGAAAGTTGGCAACACTGCAAGCCAGAGCGTAACGATGAGAGCGCGACAGCATGTAAAATTACTATGCAGGAAATGTATCTAGCTATAACTTAAATTGAAGTTGATTAGGAAGGAACTATATATATATTTTCTTTGTGGCGATGGCCGCGAATAGTCAAAATTACCTCCGCATTAGGTGTAGTCAAGGGTGGTCACCTCTGCATTTGATGTGAACTAAGTACTTTTGGACATAAAATATCAATAAGAAAAACAAAATATTTTTTTTTTGTTTTTTTTACTTTTTTTATTTACTATCTTTTTTATTTATTTACTTCATTTTATTACATTTCAAATTTGTTTACATATTCTGCTGTAGGTGGTCCCATATTCGAACACCATCAGACATAACTTCAAAATGATAATATAAAATTTCGATCTGCCTTTTATTTGTCCTCAGTTCAATTCAAAGAAAACAATCTCTTGCTTACATCTGTATTACTCCTGCATTACTTTTAAACTAGTTTCTAGTTAGCTTTTTGTAGCTAACCACAAGTAATATATTTTTTAAAAATCCTGAAAAAAACTAACTACGAATTGGTTATTTTTTATCAATTGATAATTTCTCACTTTTAGCTAACGCTTGTTTGGGGTAGTGCCCACGTCTGCTCATGTCCATAATTTGCGTATGCTTTTTTAAACTGCAGCAAACCACCACGCTGGTTATGTAAATTAATAAAAAACTTCCCTGCAGCGAGTTCGCTGACAATTGTCGCTTTCGTACTAGTTACATTACCAGTTCCAATAGCATGTTATGTTCCTATCAGTGCTGCCAACTATTTTCGAGTAAAATCCAGATTTTTATCAAAACCCGCTAGAAAAAAATTAAATTCCACAAAACAAAAGCTGAAAACTAGATAGTTTTATACTAATATTATTTTAAGCAATTCATTTAAAACGATACTTGAAATTAAAATTAATAATCGAATAATACTGCAGGGATCGAAGTTCATCAGAAATGCAAAATGAGAACAAAAGTTAACATAACACATATAAGCGTATACCGCTGACTAAATAAAGTTCCAGGTCTGCATTAGACCAAGATAGTGATATTGAATGCAAACGTGATATTTCATGCCGTGATATTTCTTTCAAACTCGGAGCAATTGAAGTTTCCAGTGCGAGCCGCGTATTTGGCCAGAAATAACAAAGAAACCAAATATTATCTTACATTTAACATTTTTTATCAACGAGAACAACTATGGCGCCTAGCACAAGAAGGAATAAGAAACAACAACAAAACAAAGCAATTGTAACTAATTCAAGTGAATCGAGTGACGAAGAAACAAGTAGCACTAGCTTAACGACAATAATAGACGAATTACAAAAACAGTTTAAAGTGCAAGACAGAGCTATGAGCAAAATAAAAAGCTCACAGCAGCATATGAGTGATAGTTTCGACTCACTCAAAGCTGAGATAAGTAGACTTGCTGAAGAAAACAAACAAATAAAGAAAGAACTAAATGAGTTAAAAACAAAGAACGCAAATATGAAAACGAGTGTCAAAAAAATGGAAAGAGACATACTGACAATTAAACAGCAGGCAAATAAAAACAATGTAATGATCACAAACTTGCCGAAAATTGCAAAAGAAAACTTAAAAGATGTCATCGCCAGTATTGGGCAACAAGTAAATGTGGATGTAAATACGAACGAAATAATCGATATTTACCAAAATGAAAATAAAAAGTTCAAAACATTTCCAATTATTGTTAAATTAAGTAATGGCGATTTTAAAAGAAAATGTATGGAGTTTAGAAAACTTGGAAATAATATTGATGTCAGTAAATTTATCCCCTACACCAACATGATGGGTAAAAATGTAAATTTCCATCACCTGTTGGAGAAGGATCTAAGTGAACTGATGAAGAAAACAAAACAAGAAGCAATAAATAAGAAGTACCAATACGTATGGATGAGGGATGCCAGAATTTTAGTGAGAAAGGAGGAAAATTCAGCAATTATAGAAATAGATTCTATAGAAGATTTAAAAAAGTTAAAATAGAAAAACCCATAAAATTTTTATTTTTACATAGTCAGCTAATATTTGTTATTATCCATGGATTATTTTGATAATCAAATAAAAAAAAACGTTCAATATAAATGCAATGAGTTAAATTGTAAAATTGATGAAACTAACCTTAATATTCTTTATTTAAACATACAAAGTATACGAAATAAGCTTCAGGATTTAAAAACTTTGATTGAGGAAAATAAGAAAAAGAAAGGCATTGTTCATGTGGTAGCTTTAACTGAAGTATGGATCTACGAAAATGAAAATAAATATTATAATCTTCCCAATTACAATGCATATTTTACCAATCGGGAACTAAACATAGCCGGTGGTTGCATACTTTTTGTACACGAATCTATTTGCTCTTCACAAGTATCTTGTAAGGAATTTGAAAAAAGTAGTTGTTTAATAATCAAATTAATCAAACTTGATATTCATCTTGCTTGCGTATATAGAAATTGCTGCTCTGATATTCCGTCGTTTGTGAATGCCTTTGAAGGTGATGTATTGCAAATAAAAAGCTGTATTATTATGGGTGACTTTAACATAAACCTTCTTAATGTTACCAACGATACCATAAATTATCTAAACAGTATATACAGTAACGGGTTCTGTTGTCTAAATGAGCTTAGTCAGGATATGCATACAAGGAAGGGCAATAGTTCAAGTACCATAATTGATCATATTATAACTGACAAAGTAAACTACAAATATGTTTTTGCGTTGGAAGATCACCCTATATCTGATCATAGAATTATACATCTATCTGTAAGTTTAAATAAAAATATAAATCAGCCTAGTAGAAACAAATACATGAGTGTATTGGATTATAATGCTTTTGAGAGAAACGGTTATATCAATGACATTATGCGCAGTAGGACCTTCTCTGATTTTCACGCCTCTTTCTGCTCTAGCATAAACAAATCAACTAAATCTATTAAAAAGTCCAGTGAAAAATGTAATAGTCCGTGGATGAGTAGTGAACTTTTGAAACTAATTGGGAAAAGAAACAAGCTATACAAATTAAAAACCAAGTACAGAAATAATATTTAGTTTGAAACGGAATTTAAAAGACTCAAAACTCAGGTCATAAATTTAACACATTACCAAAAGAAAAACTACTTTGGGCAAAAAATCCAGCAAAACCTTTACTCTGCAAACAGAACTTGGTCTATTCTTAAGGAACTAATTTATGGCAAAATACCTGACAGTGTTACTGAAATCAGCCAGTTATCATACAAAGGAGAAATTGTAACAGACCCTATCAAAATAACAGACTGCTTTAATGAATATTTCACGACTGTTATAGATTCTCCCTCAAATATTCAGTACGTTGCAGAGCCAGCAACGAACATCAATGCAAATTTTACCCTAAGCGAATGTGATCCATTAGAAATCGAGTTAGCCATAAAAAATTTAAACATAAAATCTGCGAACGGGCCTGATGGCATTTCAGCGCGTCTTATGAATAAATATAGAGAGTATTTTAGCCACACTTTATGCCAAATTATTAATGAGTGCTTCCGAAAAGGTGAGTATCCTAAAGAATTGAAAATTGAAGTAAGGAAATCTGTGCAAACTACAGACCCATCACAAAATTAAGTACGATCGACAAGATTTTTGAAAGTGTCTTGCTCAATAGGTTGAAATCCTTTCTCCTTGAAAATAAAATCATTGACAAAAATCAATTCGGTTTCATGGAAAATTCGAATACGCTGTCTGCATGCATATCGTGTACTGAATATATCTATGAAAACTTAGCCAAGAAGAAATATGTAGCGTTACTGGCAATCGATCTTTCAAAAGCATTTGACTCGGTAAATTTATATATTATGATTAGAAAACTCGCTGAGTTAGGTTTAAACGATAAGGAACTCAAAATCTTTGAAAGTTTTTTATTAGATAGAGAGCAATATGTTGAGATAAACAACGTTAAAAGTGCGAAAAGGCAGGTAAAGACGGGAGTTCCACAAGGTTCTAAGTTAGCAGCTACCTTGTTTCTCATTTATATAAACAATGCGCTAAAACTCAATCTTCACGGGACTCCGCAGTTTTATGCAGATGACGGTAGCTTTATGTATGCAGAAGAATCATTCGAAAATTTAATTACAAACATAAAACTAGATTTGGAAAAAATTAGTCAGTGGTTTGACAAAAACATGCTTAAAATTAACCTTTCGAAGACCAATTTTATTATTTTCAAAAATTTCAAACCTCTTCCGGACATTAATGAGTTTTCTGGGATAATGTTTAATAATGTAAAGATTTCTAGAGTAGAAAAGCTAAAGTACCTAGGTATCTGGTTCGACTCCAACTTAAATTGGAGCGAACAAATAAATAACATTAAACTGAAATTAATTCCTTTCAACTTTGCTCTATACAGAAATAGGGGCATCTTTCCACGCAAGCAATTGTGGCTTTTATATAACGCATATTTTATGTCCAAGATCAGCTATTTAAATTCAATTTGGAGTCGGTGTGCAGAATATAAACGAACTTCAGCGTTTGCAAAATAAAGTAATAAAGAATATTCTCTCGCTCCCATTACGAACTTCCACTACAAGTCTGTATGAAAATAGACTTGATATTAAACAAATATGTATTCTGCAAACACTATTAGTAGTCTTCAAGATCAAAAATAATCTTATAAAGCATAACCTTAAGCTCAATACAATAGATCGTTCAGTATATAGTCTGCGTCAGGTAACGAGTATCAGAACCACGTTCTTTCGAACAGGAAAAAGTGCAAATTCCTTACGCAATTATGGTGTGAAACTGTTCAACAAACTACCAGAGTATGTTAAAACATCTCACAACATTATCACTTTTAAACGGGAAGTGATTCTGTTGTTACTTCAAAGATACGACTTCAGTAGCGACCAATATTCATAATACAATGCATTTAATTAATTGTGCTAAAAATCCTTTCTTTCTCTTTCATCTTTAAATCAAACATGAAAAAAAAAAAAAACCTTATATTTTTTACTAACTCTACTGTTTTTATCATATTGTGCTGCATTTTTATATATCATTTAATATCTTTTTTTTCTCAACATATAATTGAATAGCGACTGCATGACTGTATGCGTAGAAATTGTTAATTATCTGAGCTAAATTCTCACACAAAAATTTATTTTTTTTGAGAATGCATATGTATTATTGTATACGTATACCCAATGAATAAAGGAAAAAAAAAAAAAAAAATGAAGTGCAATTTGTTGCCACCTGCATCCCTATAAGTTTGACTTTCTGCCTAAAATTTCATTGAACTGCTATTATTCCATTTTACAAAATTAATTCTATTAAATTGAAGTATCATTCTTTCTATGATAACATTACTGTAATTAAAATTCTATAATGTAATTAAAATTCTATACTATAATATACAAATTCTAAAATATTCTATCTCCTCATGCGATGTACGTAAAACATTGCCCACTGGAAACATATTCGGCACTATTACGGTTGCCGACGTCGATGTAATTTTCTCGACAAAAGATAGCGCTCGCAAGTCCAACGCCAGCTACACTGACCACAATTTTTTTGCGGAAATGTGTTTGTCGCAAAACCACTGTGGTGAGCGAATCCGCTGTTGGACTAATGACATCGACGTCGACAACCATAATAGAGGCCGATTATTTTTTTTGGTCGTATCGAAATTATTTAGTAATTTTAATTACATATGTATGTGTTAAATTGTAAAAGGCAAAAGGCTAAAAACTTGTCTATAATTTTTTTAAAAAGCTGGATTTCTCGCTTTCCTCTATTTCTCATTTCCTGCCGCTAAATCGGCTTCGAAAAAGCTAGACTTGACGTGAAAAGAGCTAAATTGACAGCCCTGGTTCCTATGCTCCAGGTAGTAAGAAATCGAGATATTGGTTACTTATTGCGCCTTCTAAAGGTTAGTGGTCGTTGCTCCCTTATTACATAAAGGAATTTGTTATGCGTAATCTAAATACAAATAATAAATTTTTTATACTTATCCATGTTCTGTTTCTCTCGTGTGACCACAATGCAAATATCGGACAGAAAAGTATCTACCAAAATAAACTAATATATAGCTACTCCTTTTCTACATAACTACTACTTTTTAAATTTTTTGGGTTCTTTTCAAATATGTTTATATATATGTTTTTAATGGTAGCCATTATCCGCCAAAACACTTTTTATTAAAAAAATTAGCTAATTTCACCATTCACGACAAGAGCATGCTGGTATGTACTATAATAAACTTTTCAAATCGTTTTTAATATCGCACCAGCAGCTGGTACAATCACACCGCAAGAACATACACGGTCAATCGGCTGGCACCAACACTTGATGGCGCCACATGCTGGTATCATCCCTTTAACACATTAAGGGCCGTTTTCTCATCTAAGCTTTAGATTACCGGCCACTTTATCGTCTCGATATACGAGTTTTCGTTTTCTCATCAGCGCATTAATTTCTCGAATCGATAAATTGCTGCTTACCCGTTGCAACCTTTAAAATTTGTACCTAACTTTAAATTTTGGTTTGGTTCATGAGTTAGATATATTAGATATTTCAACCAAGGTTTTGGTTTTTGCTAACAGTTGCTCTTGCTCTATATTTGCTTATGTTGCATTGCCAATCTTTGGAATTTTATGACGAATGTAGTGAAGTTTCACTCTAGGAAGAGTAGTGAAGTTTCACTCTACGGAATAACAAATTTATTTTTACCCGTAAGATAAGAAAACGAAAACACTTTAAAGTGAGGAACAATTTATCTGCCCTGTTAGTAAAGGCAACTTTACTGCTTACATTAGAAAACGGCCCTAAGTATATTAAGGGCCGTAAAATTATCTAATTTAAAGTGTAGTTAAATCGTTAATAGATAAGTTAACGGCCCTAACACTTATATGTATCTAATATATAAAAATATCGTGTCACGGTGTTTGTGGTCGAACTCCTAAACGGCGATATCAGTCGCATACTTATGGAGAAAAATTGTGGTTATTGGAAAAGAGAGCGTGGCAGCTCCCATACAAACCGAATTTTTCATATTGCATATCTCTGGAAGAGTTTATGGTAGAGTACTCGAACATCAAACAATCGCATACTTATGGGGAAAAATTGTGGTTATTAGGAAAGGGGGCGTGTCAACTAAGTAGTATAAATATAGCGGTTCTGGACCGGAGCCTGCAGCGCTGCTAGCAGCGCTGCTAGAACCGCTATATGGTTTGCTGTTGCTCCGGTCCAGAACCGCTATAAGGTTTGCTGGTGCTCGCCGCAGGCTTTGCTGCTCCGCCAAAAGATGTCGCCGATCGTAATCCAAGTTCAGAACCCAGATAAAAGCCGCAAGATGTCGCTGGTGACAAATCCGAGTGCAGAACCGGAACCGATCACAGGGTGTACCGCTGATGGAAATCCGAGAAATCCGATACAAGGTGGTTTATATGTCGAAAATTGGAAAAATGTATTGGTATACATATATACATCCCTACAAGAAAAGGACATTTTAGACTGGCCGATTCTCAATACACTCAAACAAAAACCAATACACATAAAGAACGCTGTAAAAATTTCCCCACAATTTTAAGGCAGTAAAACAGACACCTTAAGTTGACATCATTCGATGCCATATGATGAAAAGGGACGCAAAATCACATGTACACAAAATAACTGGCCAGATTTTGCAGAAATCCCTGCAATTCTGACGAAAAATATGATCCCAAAAGGCTGCAGATCTCCCAGTCAGATGACCAGTCATATGACCGGCAGATGTCTTGTAGGGATACGTATTCTCATACATACATCTATAGGCAAACGTACATACATACATATGTATATACATATATAGATGCTCCACCCCTAAAAAAGTGTGTTAATAATGCTCACATAGTTAATTGCTAAGTATTTAATATGTATGTGTATATGAATGGAAAGGCCTGTTGATGTTGATGATGAGAACAAATAAAATTTAATTTGAAATAAAAGAAAGTTTTATAATTACTTATTTATTTTGATAATAAGAATTTTAAACATAAATGTCCGCAATTATATGAATTATAGCTTTGTTGTTTATTAAAGTTATATATAATGTCTTTTCCTAAATACTTTATTATTTGCTTAGGAGGCTGCAAGTTTCCAAACCCATCGAAATAATCAATCTCATTATCGTTTTTCCAGTATATATATGAATGGAAAGGTCTGATGATGTTGATGATGTGAATAAATAAAATTTAATTTGAAATAAAAGAGAGTTTTATAATTACTTATTTATTTTGATAATTAGAGTTTTAAACATGAATGTCCGCAGTTATATGAATTATAGCTTTGCTGTTTATTATAGTTATATTTAATGTTTTTCCTAACTACTTTATTAAATGTTCAGGAGGCTATAAGTTTTTCCAAAGCTATCGAAATAATCAATCTCATTATCGTTTTTCAGTGTTTGAACTATCCAAATTTATTATTCCACATTCTCTCTTAAATGGTTTAGATGGTAAAGTGTCACACATGAATACCCCTCTAAAATTTGGAATAAATTTTGAATACTTCTTCAAGTGTACATCAGTAAGAGGTCTTCTAGGTAGCTTCATTAAGAGTTTTTTGTTATGGTTTTAAATATAATCCGAATCCCTTTTTATAAGGCTTTAAGAATATGTCTTTTCCGATTGAAATATCCTCCATTGTATTATTATGACATTTTGCCTCCAATAACTGCTCCTTTCCAGTATTTATAGCATTGATTGTTTTAATAATTCCTGCTGTACCGCCAGATAGACTTCCAAGTGCTCCTAATGCTACGATTAAAGGCGCTAATGATATTACACGTGGTGTTTTTATTGAGGATTTTTTTACTCTGAAAATATTATTTACAACCTTTCGTGAAATTTTTATGACATCTTTTAAGTTATCACTTTTCTTTAAATTTTGTTTAGCACTTTTTAAGGCATGATTGAAGAGCTGATAACCAGTTTTTCCTCCCACTTTTTTAGTTTTTACTATAAGCGTACCCCATACCGCATTTCGTTTTTGTCTTCATTATATTTATAACTAACCAAGCATTCGTTTTCTCATTAAGATTGCAATCCTCCGCTTTAACTCTTTCCCAAACCTTCTTAATTAATTTTTTATCAGCAATATGTCCGTTATCTAAATCTTTATTATATAAATATGATATATCATGTTCTC
>NW_023458563.1:14486871-14488811 GCF_013731165.1 Rhagoletis pomonella
TCCGTTATCTAAATCTTTATTATATAAATATGATATATCATGTTCTCTACAAGCAGTGTCTAGTAGATTAATCCCTCAATCTCCTCTTACTAAAAGTTTCCGTAGTTTCGTTCCAGGTCCACTAAATTGATAACTAGGCAAATGAAGTTCAATAGGAAGCATATAAATTATATTATTTATAAAACCTTTTCCAACGACTAACGATTTATAAATAAACCTTTTTCATAAATAACTCTCATATAAAATAATATTATATTCAAATAAACTTCTATATCATAAATCGCTTCCCTACTTTTTCTATTACAATACTTTAATTTAGTCTTAATATCTAAACCCCTTCATTCATATTCATGTTGGTTTTGATGTTGTTCCGTTATGTACTCCTCAATTTCCCCGCCAACCACTGTTAAAAATTTGCCATTGTCATCCTCTTCGTCCCATTTTTTGTTAAAAAAATCATGGGCTGCTCTGACTGGGATGCCCAAAACCTGTAACCGGGGACCCTCATCTTCATCTTCAATACATATATAAGGGGTTTTCATATCTTCAAAGCACAACATCTCCAATTCGAAGTCGAAGTTGTACTCTCCATGATGATCGCTATTGAGGATTCGATTGATTCCAGGCATTATGTGTTTTAGTAGCTTTAAACAAAGTAATAATTCCTAATGTACAGTATTAGCTTATTTATACACATTTCATAACTATATAAAAAGCATTGAGGTAAACTGTTGATAAAGAACATATTTAAATATACATATATTTTAGTAATCTATCTTATACTTCATAATATGATTCAATTAAAATGTGGAAATAATCTTAAACTCAATGTTGCTGTCAAAGAATATATTTACTTTTTATTACCCTATTTAAATTTTATCAAATCAAATGCTAATATTATAAATAGCCTTGATCTTGATTTCATCATCATTGTATGCCTAATAAGTATGGTAACGCCAAGTGGACGATAACGAATCCCACATAAACATATAAAAAAATGTTTATAAAAGTATGTATATTCTTAAATGTTTTATTCATCTAGCATTATTCATTCATATATTGCTAACTTAGTGAGAAAAGTTGTTAAGCATACTTTTTATGAAAATTCATACTTTGATATAGAAAGCAGGAGATATTAATAACACATCGTTTCGAAAAAAGATTAAGATACTTGTTTTTCTCGTTTATATACATTGAAAGACAAATTTATTAAATTCAAAAGAGTCACAGAATGTCTAACAAATTCAAAAATAATACGAAATCGTTTTATCTTTCACATATGAATGGAGAGATCTGCTGATGTTGATGATGAGAACAAAAACAATTAATTTGGAATAACACAAAGTTTTATAATTACTTATTTATTTTTATTTATTATTAGATATTTAATGGAGAAATAAATTTTCATAATATTATTACATTTTTTCAGCACATATCATAGAATTTTCATGATATTTACAAGTATTTATATTTTTTATATATATAAATTCTTTAAATTTGGACAATTTAAATCATCTAAATTATATAAAATAATATCGTATCCGAATAAACGTTGAATCCATCTGATTTTCTCCAATCCTTTAACATCTATATTAATAAAAATGTTGTGTTCGTATGTCACGGTCGTCAAAACTCGAGAACGGCTGAACCGATTTGAATAATTTACTTTTTGTAGTGATCGGTATAATACCAGAACCAATGATATCGTAAAAAATTGGAGAGTTGCCACCTATTTGAAAATTTTTAAACCCAACTATATTGATAAAAGAAATAAGTTATTACAATATGGGTATCAAATTAAAGAGGTTTAACAAAGATAACTGCTGGAAATCTTTTTGACGCGGGTTGCCACCTATTTGAAAATTTTAACTCAGTCAAATTGATAAAATAAATGAAATATTGCCATGTGGGTGTCAAACTAAAGAGTTTTAAGAAGGCTT
>NW_023458563.1:14498811-14518895 GCF_013731165.1 Rhagoletis pomonella
AAAAAAAACAAAAAAATAATATTCCGACGAACTGATAACCTCCCCCTTTTTTGGAAGTCGGTTAAAACAGCCGAGTAAATATCTAATCCCTACAAGAATTGTGTGATGGAAACTAACACATTCTCATTTATCTTGCTAACACATTTGCAAATTTTGCGTTGGTTAAAAAGAGACCAATATATAAGGCCATAAGTTGGAGGAAGACGGAAGATCATATGTACACAAATGTTTACATCAGATTTTTCACACTGCCCTTTAGAATGTGATAGAAACTTGTAGGTAGCCAGTGACAGAAATCTCTATCAGCCTTGCCAGTCAAATGATTTGTCAAATGATGGTCACTGTTCTTGCAGGGATGTTTCTTACATGCACTGATTTGGTGAATTCTCATATCTAGAAATTTCATATTTCTTCCGCACACATTTTCGACTATGACACAATTTTTCATACAACTAATAATTATACAAATCCCATTTAAAATACAGTTTGAATTAAATTTATCAACTTATACAATTTTCATATAAGTACTAATTTTATTAACTCATATAAGTTCCAAATTTTCATGTAATATTCTTATTACCTCATACAAGTCATAATTTTTCATACAATAAATAATTGTTTATTAATTCACATAAGTTCAAAATTTTCATAGATTTTCTCAATGTACAAAAAAGTCGAGTAAATATCTAATGTTTCTTGCATGCATTATTTCGATGAAACTTTAAATTTATCAATTTCATATTTTTTTTTCATATGTATATTTTCGGTTCTGCTAAAATTAATATCTATATTAACTCATGAAAGTTATAATATTTGATGTAAGTAATTGCTTTATTTATTCATGTAAGTTAGTTTCATTAGTTTTCATATGCCTAATTGTTTCTTAATTAACATATGTTTCAAATTTTCATATATTTTGTCAATGTACAAAAAAAAGTCGAGTAAATATGTAATGTTTCTTGTATGCATTATTTAGATGAAGTTTCATATTTTTCTCATACATTTTCGACTCTGTTACAAGTTTTTCTTATAAGCAATAACCCTTTTAACTCATAAAAGTTATGAGTTTTCAATAATTTTTCATATACATAAGTAATAACTTCATTAGCTCATAGAAATTATAGATTTTCCCATAAGTATTAAATTGATGAACTCATATAATTTCATTAATTTTCATATATGTTCATCAGTTTTCATATAAGTAATTGCCTTATTATCTAACATAAGTTATAATTTTTCATACAAGTAATAACTTTATTAAGTTATAGAAATTATAGATTTTCATATAAGTATTAAATTGATGAACTCATATAATTTCATTAATTTTCATATAAGTTCATCAGTTTTCATATAAGTAATAACTTTATTAACTCATAGAAATTATAGATTTTTCACCTACATATATCAAAATATGAGTTTTCATAAAAAGTGGACTTAACAACTTTTTTCAGTAAGTCAAGCATTTTCTAGCATTTTTTTTATATATTTATGTGGGCTCGTTATCGTCCACTTGGCATTAATATACTTATTAGACAAACAATGATGATGAAATCAAGATCAAGGTTATTCTTATATTAATAAGAAGATGAATAGGCTAATATATTAGTGTTTTAAAAATCAGCCCCAACTTGGGGCTTATCACAGAAATTAAATATATATGTATAGCATAGAATTTTGTGTTTGGCTATTTTTAAATTCTTTTTAAATTGTCACTGATTTATTAAATGTGATTGACGTTTTGAAAGCCAGCCAATTTTTGTATTCTTATCCTTATTAGAGAAATGAAAATGTAGTATATAAACTTATCTCTTTTTGAGATGAGTTCTCATTTATCCAAGAAATTTGCTGTGAATAAGGTCCATTTTTAAGTAAACTATATAAACATATATAAATTAAACAAAGGACGAAGGTAAGCTTATACTAAAAAGATCTAATAATAATAGAAACAATTTTTTCTTATTTTAAAATATATATACATATATACATATACAGGCATGTTCTGTAAATCGAACGATTTTGAAATCAATATGATTTGCTAAATATTGATCGTTATTTCTGATGAAAAGATTGAATATTTTTTATATAAAAAATATAATAGAACCATCAGCGATGTTATATCATCCGTATCAATACCAAATTATGAGTTTTATGATTAAAAATCTATAAAAATATTTCCAAAATCGCATCGATTTCAAATCGAACGAATTTCAGAACATACCTAATATTCTATTTTTATATAGGTTTATAGACTGAATTTTATATAAATGGAGAACCTATGGAATGTAATATCTACTGAAGATGTGGAATCGCGTGGCCTACAGGTGTTTTGTGATGAAATACCTACAAATCCTCTTCCTGAAGTAGAATACTATTGGACAGGAAAAAAATATCTTATAGTATATTATGGACATCAATATTTTAAATTAAAACCCCGTGTGGTACGGGAGAACCCAAATTTATTAATAAACAATTAAAATAAAATAAAATATATATAACGAAGAAGAATTTTCGACCTTAAAGTAACGAAAGTTTTTCTTCGATCCAGAGATGGATTTTTGGTTCAGTGTAAATAAAACATCTATTCCTGAAACGACATCAGAAGCACCTACATCTAATCTGAAAAAGTTTTTCACAACACAGGAAGCCATAGAAGCATTTAGGTAAGATCTAATACAAAAAGAGAAAAATATTTCGGGAATAATTGAGAGCTCACAACCCGTTTATAGACATTTTCAGCTTCAATATGAAGATAATATTATGCTACGAATTCGCTGTACATATGATAGTGATTTCCTTCAACGTAAACTGAATATTTCTTGTTTTGTGTATCGCCAGGTTGCATTCGACAAAATTTTAAGTAACGGTGAAATTGAAATTGTTACTGGAGATGATATCACACTACGCTCAGATGTCACATAAATTTATATTAAAAGTTACAAACATGATATGGATATGGAAATTTCTTAACTTTTAATACTATAATATGGATTTGCCGTATTCATATGACATATAAAAAGAATACAAATGTTAATAAAAAGATTAATTTGATATCCGGTTTTCATTACTCAGCGGAGTGTGATCGATTAGTTAATAAAATTGGTGGTTGTAATACATACTTATGTTCACAATTATTTAAATAGGATTTGATTAGACTGTAAAAAAATAACATAAACTTTATAGAAATTCATAAGACTATTTTTTAGGCGAATTTAAAAAAAAAGCTCAATCTATATAATGTTAGAGAAATATACGTTGGTTATAGACGTTCAGGGATTCTATTTTAATAGAAAATTTATTGCTAAAGAAGTCAGCATATCAACATATATATAACATATATATCATATATAAAAACGTTTCTTATTCAACCTCCTTTTGAAGAATCTAAGTTGATGATACGGGATAAAACAACTAATAACTGGTTATATCATAATCATCATGGATTAAAATGGGAAGATGGTGATTCGACTTTAATGGCTGTTATTGAATTTATTCATTCATTAATGAAAAGAAAAAATTATATATTCTATGTTAAAGGATTGGAGAAAATCAGATGGATTCAACGTTTGTTCGGATACGATATTATTTTATATAATTTAGATGATTTAAATTGTCCAAATTTAAAGAATTTATATATATAAAAAATATAAATATAAATACTTGTAAATATCATGAAAATTCTATGATATGTGCTGAAAAAATGTAATAATATTATGAAAATTTATTTCTTCATTAAATATCTAATAATAAATAAAAATAAATAAGTAATTATAAACCTTTATTTTATTTCAAACTACATTTTTTTTGTTCTCATCATCAACATCAGCAGATCTTTCCATTCATATGTGAAAGATAAAAAGATTTCGTATTATTTTTGAATTTGTTAAACATTCTAATAAATTTGTTAAACATTAATAAATTTGTCTTTCAATGAATATAAACGAGAAAAACAAGTATCTTAATCTTTTTTCGAAACGATGTGTTATTAATATCTCCTGCTTTCTATATCAAAATATGAGTTTTCATAAAAAGTATGCTTAACAACTTTTCTCACTAAGTTAGCAATATATGAATGAATAATGCTAGATGAATAGATTGAGGGATTAATCTACTAGACACTGCTTGTAGAGAACATGATATATCATATTTATATAATAAAGATTTAGATAACGGACATATTGCTGATAAAAAATTAATTAAGAAGGTTTGGGAAAGAGTTAAAGCGAAGGATAGCAATCTTAATGAGAAAACGAATGCTTGGTTAGTTATAAATATAATGAAGACAAAAACGAAATTCGGTATGGGGTACGCTTATAGTAAAAACTAAAAAAGTGGGAGGAAAAACTGGTTATCAGCTCTTCAATCATGCCTTAAAAAGTGCTAAACAAAATTTAAAGAAAAGTGCTAATTTAAAAGATGTCATAAAAATTTCACGAAAGGTTGTAAATAATATTTTCAGAGTAAAAAAATCTATAATAAAAACACCACGTGTAATATCATTACCTAAATCTGGAGGATTTCTATCATTAGCGCCTTTAATCGTAGCATTAGGAGCACATGGAAGTCTATCTGGCGGTACAGCAGGAATTATTAAAACAATCAATGCTATAAAGACTGGAAAGGAGCAGTTATTGGAGGCAAAACGTCATAATAATACAATGGAAGCTATTTCAATGGGAAAAGACATATTCTTAAAGCCTTATAAATAGGGATTCGGATTATATTTAAAATCATATCAAAAAACTCTTAATGAAGCTACCTAGAAGACCTCTTACTGATGTACACTTGAAGAAGTATTCAAAATTTATTCCAAATTTTAGAGGGGTATTCATGTGTGACACTTTACCATGTAAACCATTTAAGAGAGAATGTGGAATAATAAATTTGGATAGTTCAAATACTGGAAAACGATAATGAGATTGATTATTTCGATAGCTTTGGAAAAACTTATAGCCTCCTGAACATTTAATAAAGTATTTAGGAATAACATTAAATATGACTATAATAAACAGCAAAGCTATAATTCATATAACTGCGGACATTTATGTTGAAAACTCTTATTATCAAAATAAATAAGTAATTATAAAACTCTCTTTTATTTCAAATTAAATTTTATTTGTTCACATCATCAACATCACCAGACCTTTCCATTCATATATATACTGGAAAAACGATAATGAGATTGATTATTTCGATGGCTTTGGAAACTTACAGCCTCCTAAGCAAATAATAAAGTATTTAGGAAAAGACATTAAATATAACTATAATAAACAACAAAGCTATAATTCATATAATTGCGGACATTTATGTTTAAAATTCTTATTATCAAAATAAATAAGTAATTATAAAACTTTCTTTTATTTCAAATTAAATTTTATTTGTTCTCATCATCAACATCAACAGGCCTTTCCATTCATATACACATACATATTAAATACTTAGCAATTAACTATGTGAACATTATTAACACACTTTTCTAGGGGTGGAGCATCTATATATGTATATACATATGTATGTATGTACGTTTGCATATAGATCAGGGGCGAACGCAGGTAGGGGTTTTGGGGGTTCAAGCCCCTCCCGAAATGCCTGCGGAAAATTTTAAGAAATTTATCTTTGTATTTAGTTAATTACGTAAACAAAAGCAATACTGTTTTTATTTCCGTAAAAGTTTGTACGAATTTTCAACTATTCGCAAAAATCTGCAAATAAAGAACAAACCGAGGTGAATGAGCACTAGCTTGGAAGCATAAACGGACTAAATATTGATGTTGATAGATAACTCATACGCCATGGCATTTTAACGATATACGTTTTCTGCCCCGCGCCCGCACTCACGGATACCATGTCTGAAGTATGTTGACTTATACTTGCAACAATGCACTTTCAACATAGGCTGGAATTACTTTAAGACCATAAGAATTGGCAGGCAAACTTGAATTCACCTATATATATAAATGTGAATGTCTGTTTGCTTATTACCTTATAACTTCTGAACCGCGGCACGGAATCGCACGAAACTTTGCACACTTATTTGCTTTTACCCCGGGAAGGTTATAGGCATAGAGAAAAGTGGGCAGTGCTGGAAAAGAGGGCGTGGCACCTCCTATACTTACTAAAATTTCCATATTGTATATCTCTTGAAATATTTGTGGTAGAGCATTGGAACTTGATGTCGAGATAAATAAAATTAATTCCATACTCATTGGAAAAAATTTGCGGTATTGAAAAAGGGGGCGTGGCACCTCCCATGGGCGCTAATCAGCTTAATCAGCTCTAACTTCGGAACCGTAAGTCACATGAACTTGAAATTTGGTATGCAAACATATCTATAGTAGATGCTTATCTTCAGGTATATGTAAATGAGTTTGTAAAAGGAGGCGTGGCAGATAACATAGGCGTGGAATTTTTAGTCAGTCATAACTTCGGAACATAAGTCACATGAACTTGAAATGTGGTAAGCAGGTATCTATGGTAGGTGCTTATAGAAAGGTATATATATAAATAAGACTGTGGAAGGGGGCGGCAAATCCCAAAGGCGTGGAATATTTTACCAGTTATAACTTCGGAACCATAAGTCACATAAACATAACATTTGGTATGCAGACATATCTATGGTAGGTGCTTATAGTAAGGTATATATAAATGAGTTTGTAAAACGGGCGTAGCACTTAACATAGGCTTGGAATTTTTTGCCATAGCTTCGTAACCACAAGTCACATGACCCCTATAATTCCTTCTGCGTGGGGTGAAACCCGCGGGTAAAAGCTAGTTTTCTAAATACTTTAGTTAAAATTCTGTCCAAATTTCAAGTCATATGAAGTACGTTGTTCAGCAGCTAGCCCTCCTGATATCAATTTATATGCATACTAGCTTTTACCCGCGGGTTTCACCACACGTCTTTATACAAATATGAAACAAATTTTATGTAACGATATTATATTTCATTTCTTCTCGAATTTTAATATAGCCGTGATAGCATAATAACGTAGAATAGTTGTTTAGCTAGGTTGCTATGAAATCAAAAGCAATAATATGTTTATAATCAAATAGTTTTAATAAATTATATAATAGTTGAAATACCAAAGTTGTATTGTAATAACTAAATTTTAACCATCTAATTTCTTACTCTAATATTATTCCTCAGCACGTTTTTAGTACTTAAATGCATCTATCAACATTTGCAGATGCATTTTCCAATGCAATTATCATAAATTTTATTTTCGATAAAGAGTTGGTTTTATTTTAAGGCATCCTTTTTTATTGTCATTGCAAAAGCTAAGTGAACTGGAAACTGAAGTATTTTAAATTCTAAAGGCATATCAGAAGGAATTAAGGGGGTCATGTGATTTGTGATTCCGAAGTTATGGCTGATAAGAACTTCCACGCCCATGTTACGTGCTACGCCCCCTTTTACAAACTCATTTATATATACCTTACTATAAGCACCTACCATAGATATGTTTGCATACCAAATTTCAAGTTCATGTGCCACGCTCTCTTTTATATATACCTTACAATAAGCGCCTCCCGTAGACATGTCTTCGTACCAAATTGCAAATTCTTTCGACTTATGGTTCCGAAGTTTTAGCTGATTAAACATTTGCAGGTCTATTGGCGGTGCCATGCCCCCTTGCGAAATTTACGACATATTTTCAAATAAGACCATACCTATAACCTTCCCGGGGTAAAAACAAATAAGTCTGCCAAGTTTCGTGCGATTCCGTGTCGTGGCTCAAAAGTTATAAGGTAATAAACAAACAGACATTCACATTTATATATGTATATAGATAACAAGCTAAGCTCACAACAAATTTCAATCGATCTGAAGAATGATGGGTTTTTTGGGCATGAGCTCTCCGTCTAGATGCTCTGGTAACACCACTTTATATACATACATACTTTACATAATCCCTAAAAGTACTACATATATACTATATGCACATTTTGGTTTACGTTTTAAGGTTTTCGAAAGGGGAGAAGTAATTGGAATTAATTTACATATCTATTTGGGAGAAAAAGTGTATTTTCAATGTCGCTGAATCACCAGAGCAAAAGGTGCTACGTACCGAATGCATTCTGTAAAAATAACGAACTATTTTAAACTGAAAACTTCTGCCCCTCCGGCTGCCGAATTTTCACAAACAGCCGAAAATTCATCTGACGAGTGTCAAGTACGGAAAAAATGAATACGCTCCGGAGTAAGAGTTCATTTTCACCACGCCTTAACTGCAGTTAATGCCTATGGGAAAAGGAAATTGAAACAGCTCTTGGTGAAAGTGGGCTATAAGTTACCCGAGTTCCACAGTTCTCAGGACGTAATGATGAGATAGAGAAAATCTTATTGGAATTTTACTAGCATGTATGAATACTAACGTTTAGGCGTAGTTTGATTAAGGCCCAAAAATGGTCGCATCCCTAAGTTTAAAAAATCAACACCCTCATTGTTTTCAATATGCCGGTAATTTCACAACCCTCTGCGTCACGAAAATCAAGTTTTAAGTTCTCTGCGACCGAATTTATATATACACGTCCTTGCAGGTGCCGCTTAATGATGCGTCAAATTTTGGTGACCGTAAACTAAGCGATAACGAGAATTATGAGCTCCTTGAATGTCCGTGGGCACCGGATGCTGCTTTTACATTTCCGCCTTCGACTAAACGTAATTTGACATTTCAATTATCATGTGCTAAAATGTGTCAAAGATAATTTTCTACATTTAAATTCAAATGCCATGCTAATATTTAAATTAATATTAGCGGTATTCATCTAAACCGATAGCTTTATCAAGCAGATATTCTTATAAATTTAAGAGCTCTGTTACATGAACGCCCCATACTCTCTTTTTGTATACACTTGCGACAGAGTTACATTGTCTTCAGGTTATCAAGATTATTCAGTGATATCGTTGTAGAAATTTATTTGAAATGTGTAAACGAGTTTCCATACAAATTTTGACAGTTGATTTCCAAAGTTTACACAATTATAATTTTATACGGTTTATAAGGTTTGATGAATACCCTTATTATGTTTCTTTACAGGCATTTTTTCAATGTACCTACGGAGCATAGTCCAACACCATTCCTAGACGCTCCTGATATTTGCAATCAATCACTGTACCTAAAGGTATACCGATTCTAGCAGATAGGACCAACACTTCCTGTGACACTTATTTCCAGTGAACGCTCCTTCTTAAGCCTGAATCATATTTACGAAGTAAAACTGGGGAACAAAGATTAGATGGTTAAGCTTTACTTAGCATCCACAGAAATATAGAAGTTGCTAATAAAGAAATACTGATTATACAATATGACAATATTTTCTTTTAAGTCGAAGCAGTAGAGAAATGATATTTCACATTTTTCATGCATACATATGTAATAACTCGAATTTATTGAAAAAAATATTGACATTTTGTACCACCCAAAACGCGTATTTGGTGCAACTGATTAAATGAAAAAAAAAAATAATAATAATAATTTTAAAACCCCTCCCGAAAAAAATTTCTGCGTTCGCGCCTGATATAGATGTATGTATGAGAATACGTATCCCTACAAGACATCTGCCGGTCATATGACTTGTCATCTGACTGGGAGATCTGCAGCCTTTTGGGATCATATTTTACGTCAGAATTGCAGGGATTTCTGCAAAATCTGACCAGTTCTTTTGTGTACATGTGATTTTGCATCCCTTTTCATCATATGGCCTCGATTGATGTCAACTTAAGGTCTGTGTTTTACTGCCTTAAAATTGTGGGGAAATTTTTACAGCGTTCTTTATGTGTATTGGTCTTTGTTTGAGTGTATTGAGAATCGTTCAGTCTAAAATGTCCTTTTCTTGTAGGGATGTATATATGTACCAATACATTTTACCAATTTTCGACATATAAACCACCTTGTATCGGATTTCTCGGATTTCCATCAGCGGTACACCCTGTGATCGGTTACGGTTCTGCACTCGGATTTGTCACCAGCGACATCTTGCGGCTTTTATCTGGGTTCTGAACTTGGATTACGATCGGCGACATCTTTTGGCGGAGCAGCAAAGCTTGCGGCGGAGCACCAGCAAACCTTATAGTGGTTCTGGACCGGAGCAACAGCAACCCATATAGCGGTTCTGGACCGGAGCAAGCAGCGCTGCTATATTTATACTACTCAACTCCCATACAAACCGAATATTTCATATTGCATATCTCTGGAAGTATTCATGGTAGAGTTACTCGAACATGGTAAGGAGATATACGAAAACAATTGCATACTCATGGAGAAAAATTGTGGTTATTGGAAAAGGGGGCGTGGCACCTCCCGTACAAACCGAATTTTTCATACTGTATATCTCTGGCAGTGTTCATAGTAGAGTGGTAGAACTTGGTGTGGATATATATGAGATCGAATCACATGGTCGTGAAGAAAAATTTGAGCTATTTGAAAAAGGGGCGTGGCACCTCCCATACAAACCGAATGTTTCATACTGCATATCCCGGAAAATGTTCATGGAAGAAGACTCGAAAATGGTACGGAGATATATAAAAGAAATCGCATACTCATGCAGAAAAATTGCGGTTATTGGAAAAGGGGGCGTGGCACTTCGCATACAAACCGAATCTTTCATACTGCATATTTCTGGAAGTGTTCATGGTAGAGTTCGTCAACTTGGTATGGAAATAAATGACATCAATCACATGGTCACAAAGAACAATTGTGGCTATTGGAAGAAGGGGCGTGGTACTTCCCATACAAACCGAATTTTTTATACTGCATACCTCTGGCAGTGTTCACGATTAAATACTGGAATTTGGTGGTAAGGGTGTCCCTATCCTAAAAAAATTGTCTAAATTTTTTTCTTTTAGAATTTTTAGTATTTTTGTATTAACAATCTAATATATAAAAACATTGTGTCACGGTGTTTGTAGTCGAACTCCTTCGGAACCGATTTGTATGAAATTTTTTGCGTATGTTTGGTAGATATGAGAATAGGTTGTAAAGTATTTTTCATACCGCTAAGTGAACGGAGATATATGAGATCGAATCACATGGTCGAGAAGAAAAATTGGAGCCTTTTGAAAAAGGGGCGTGGCAGAGGACTCGAACATGGTATGAAGATATATAAAAGCAATCGCATACTCATGGAGAAAAATTGCGGTTATTGGAAAAGGGGGCGTGGCACCTCCCATACAAACCGAATTTTTCACACTGCATTTCTCTGGAAGTGTTCATGGTAGAGTACTGGAACTTGATATGTACAAGACATATAAAGTCAATCGCATAGTCATGAAGAAAAATTGGGGCTATTGGAAAAAGGGGAGTGGCACACAGTGTGCTTTTTGAACGCTCCAAGCGAATTATTCGTAGCGCTGTGGACAGAAGGCATATTTTGATATAAACGGCAATGTCATTCGCTTTCAGGGAAAAACACTGCCATTGACCCACAATTACTCATTGTCCTTAAAAAGATTGGTCCAAAATAGTGTTCTTCAAAGAAGTATAAAAAATCCATCGGATTCCCTTTCACGGAAAAATACTGGCATGGACCCAAAATTGGCAAATATAGTGTTCTTCAAAAAACCCATGTAAAATCCACTGGACTTGTTCGACAAAAAAATTTTTTTTATATTTTATGAGACTAATATTATAGATTTTGAGACGAGAAATACGATTCCACTGCTTAAAAATCGGAAAAAAAGATTTAACACCTCAATTTAAGAAATGCATTTTTGATTGAATTTTTTTTTATTTGTATGCAGCTGTGGATCCTTCTCACAATTTTATATCACCCGAATGACAAGCACGCTGTAGTGGTATATAAGATCTTTAATTTGAGCCAAGGTAGAAGTCTCTAGGCACTTTGAGGGCCAAATTATAACGCTTCTGAAGTTAAACTTCGAAATTTTATTCGTTATTTTTGCATTTTTTTCTTCTAATTTCAGAGTAAAAAGTCGTACAGCAGATTCGGAGTTTGGTTTAAAATTGTTGTAACTTGGCTCTCAGATGGCGTAAAGATTTCTACCATAGCTTAAATTAAGGATATTGAATAGCACTACAGCGTACTTCCTATTCAAGTGAAATAAAATTGTGAGAAGCATGCACAGCTGCATGCAAATAAAAAAAAATTCAATCATAAATGCAGTTCTTAAATTGAGGAGTTTAAAATTTTTTTCGATTTCTAAACAGCGGAATAGTGTTTCTCGTCTCAAAATCTATAATATTAGTGTAATAAAACATACAAAAAATTTTTTTTGGAACAAATCCGTTGGATTTTTCGTGTTATTTTGAAGAACACTATTTTTGACCAATTTTTTTAAGGTCAACGAGTAATTGTGGGTCAATGGCAGTATTTTTCCCTGAAAGGGAATAACATTAGCTTTCAAAAGCATTTTGTTTCATATCAAAATATTGCTTCTGTCGAAACCCAGCAAAAAACACGATTACCACAGAAACGAAAGTGGAAACGAGCTAGGCGATGAGAATCGCTTACCGTTTCGCTTCAAGAAGGCCTTATTTTAACATGGGCATGTCATTGGAGGTAAGCCCTTACCCGCAGCATTACCTTCAAACGAAGGGAGAACGCATGGATAAACAGAATCCAGAGAAGCGAACAAAGAATGCCTTACAGAGAAACTAATGTAGAATGCCTAGATAAGTACATACTTATTTATATTAAATTGAAATCAGAAAATGTCTTAAAAGGTTAAAATTAATTAAAATTTTTATAAATCAGCGTACATATGTATGTATTTAGGTATTTATATTTTCTTTAAAATCGGTATGTACATACATGCATATTTAATTAAGCTTAAAATTGTACTTCCTCACTCTTGTACCTCACTTCATTGACTGACTTCAACTTCGCTGCAAATTGAACAAAGCAAAACATGATTTTTATGCGAGACAAATTTCCACAGAAAGTAACGGTAGAAAAAGAATTTTTGGATATTCATTCCATTTTTCAGCTGACTACGATGCAGCATTCTACTTTGCATTCCCCGAAATGAAGCAAAGAAGCGAAACAAATAAAATATTGTAGGACATTCTACTTTGCATTCCCCGAAATGAAGCAAAGAAGCGAAACGAATAAAATATTGTAGGACATTCTACTTTGCATTACCTGAAATGACGCAGAGAAGCGAAACAAATAAAATATTGCAGGACATTCTACTTTGCATTCCCGGAAATTAAGCAAAGAAACGAATTAAAAAATAAATATTATAGGACATTCTACTTTGCATTCCCCGAAATGAAACGAAGAAGCGAGATAAATAAAATATTGTAGGGCATTCTACTTTGCATTACTGGCAATGCCTAAAAGAAGCGAAACAATTCGAAGGCATTATAACGCTATGCCTTCTAGAACACGTTACCACTAAAAGCGATTACCGATTTTTTGCTGGGAAGCGCTACGATTAATTCGCATGGAGTGTTCAAAAAGGGCACTGTATATCTCTGGAAGTATTCATGGTATAGTACTGGAACTTGGTATGTACAACATATATAAAAGCAATCGCATAGCCATGAGGATAAATTAGGGCTATTGGAAAACGGGGCGTGGCACCTCTCATATTAACAGGATTTTTCATATTGCATATCTTTGGAGGTGTTCATGGTACAGTACTGGAACTTGGTATGTGCAAGATGTATAAAATCACTCGCGTAGTCATGAGGAAAAATTTAGGCAATTAGAAAAAGGGGCGTGGCACCTCCCATACAAACCGATTTTTTCACACCGCATATCTCTGGAAGTGTTCATGATAGAGTACTCAAACATGGTATGGAGATATGTGAATTCAATCCAATACTCTTAGAGAAAATTGGGACTTTTTGGGGGGCGTGGCGCCTTTCAAACGCACTGAAACTATTACGTATCTTTGTATACGTATACACCTTTGCTAGGTTATTTAAGACGGCAATGGAAATATGCCTTCTGGCAACCATCAAACCGTAATATTAGAAGATAAATGCGTCACTGAAAATCATGAACGTGAACTGTTGGTGAAAATGTTGGACCAAAATGTTTCAATACAAAAAATTAATTTTGGGCCGGACGAAGTTCGCCGCTAGTAGTTTGTATAAAAACGTAAGGAACATACAATAAAAATCATCTTTTACATAAATGAAAAAAAAAAATAGATCAAATTAAGCATATACAACTTCTTCATGTCAAGGATGATTAAATTTTCCAAAAGGGCTAGTAGCAATTTTAAATTTATGTGGCCAAAAAAAGTATGTGGTAGCTAAATCTAGTCACCAAAGGGCTAAAGCGGCAACACTGGTCCCCAGCGAGCTGAGTGGTACAAAACAAGCTACTTTTCGATTAGCTGGGAAGCAGACAGAAAATGGGAAAAATAATTCGAAAACAATGATTTATTCATATATGTAATGCTCCTATATTGGCAGTAAGAGCTAGTACCGTCCGAAAACAATACAGTACAGATATATCAATAAACACGTACAATAGAAAAGGAACACATACGTTTATAAATAAACATGTACACAACACATATACAAAAACGGCACTCAAGTACACAACTTATTGACAAAAAAGGTACTAGACTGTCGCGCTTTGATTTCGGAATGCTTATACATTGAGAAGTTAGCTTACTGCCAATATAGAAGTATTACATATATGGATTTATATAGATTTTTTTACGGGCTGTCCGATGGTACTAACCGTTTTCCAAAATTTTCCCATTTTCATGGTGAAAGTTCTGAACGAAAGTTTATTTGTAATTTTTCTCAATTATGGTTATTTTTAATATTGTTTTTAGTTATATCAATCGAAAGATGAAGTCTTTTTACATAAAAATCATTAATAAAAAATTGACTTTTTTCCAAGTTATAAAGCTTTTTAGAGCGCGCTGATCTGCTAACCGTGCGAGTCATAATAATATTGTTATTACTTTGCCAATACTCGATGTTTAAATCTGAAACCTTCGTAAAAACTTCCTTAGATAGTCATCTACAATACTGTTTTAAAACAAACAAATTTTTTCTAACTTTATAACACAACTTTTGCGTTTGAAAAAAAAAATACCCTCTCAATTCTCATAAAAAAGTTTAAAACCATATAGTTTTGTTTGCTGTTTAACTTAAATTCTTTGGAATAGTTTGTATTTTATTGTGTTATCAAATCGATCGATACACAAACGACTGAGATATAGCGATTTAAAATGACAATTTTGTTAAAATTTTCTATCACATGTGTTATGTTTTAATTTGTGCAAGCAAACGGAACCGAAATGAAGCGACGGAACGCCGCAACTTGGGTAGCGCGTTCTGAAACGCTTTATAACCCGGAAAACAAAAAAAAAACCTCATTGTATTAAAGATTTCTATGTAAAAACACTTGATCTTTCGATTAAGATAACTAAAAAGAATATTAAAAATGAACATAATTGAGAAAAATTACAAATAAATTTCCGTTCAGAGCTTTCACCCCAAAAATGGGAAATTTTTGGTAAACGCATTGTACCATCGGATAGCCATTACAAAAATCTATAGAAGTCATAGTTTCCGAATTATTTTCCCCATTTTCCGTCTGCTTCCCAGCTAATCGAAAAGTAGCTTGTTTTGTGCCACCCATTTGACGTGAATCGCCCCATATGCGTAATTTAAAATAACAAAATATAATATAATATGATGTGGTATAACATAACATAAAACATATTAGATATAATGGTATATATATTATATTCAAAAGCTGTGGTTATAATAATTTTTTTTTTTGGAAAACATCATGCATTTCCGCCAAAAACCAATAATCAAAGTTTTTCTGGCCAAATAAACTTAATTAATGAATTAAAAAATTGCATAATTCAAATTTTATAATTTTTTTATAAAAATATTGTCCACACTACAACAAAATCCATTATTCTTAAGGTTTCCAAACGTTGTAACACATTTACAATTTCAATAATAACTTTTATTAAACACTCCTCAATTAATATTAATAATAGTTTGATACAACTTTTTTCATTCAGTATTTTTTAAACTGCTTTTTCAATTTTCCGCACAGTTTAATTTAGTTTAACTAATAAATATATGTATGGTTTTTGTCTTAAAAGGAAATAAACAATTTATTATTTATTTAATTAACACAAGGAAAATACAATTTTTTCTTTAACTGGTACAATCTGTTTGTTTCTTAAACATAAGTTTGTTTGATCGATCACAGAGTGGTGTTGTCCAGAAATTATCATCAAGAATCAGTTCAGCCCAATAATAAAATTTCAAACAACGCCACTCTGTAACTTGTGAAAAGTTTGTTCGACCGATCACAGGATGGTGTTGTCTAGAATTTTTTATAGAGAATGAGTTCAGCCCAATACAAAATTTTCAAACAACGCCACTATGTAAATAGCAAAAACAAATTTGAACAATTGTACCAGTCGCGTAATTTGACATGATTCAAAGCGAACATTTGAAGGCACACTTACATGTTATGCTTGTAGCTGAGTGCGCAAAGAGGCTTGCTACAATTGGTTGCGCCAAGAGTGTCCAGGTTGAAATCACATTAGCGGAACATATAATTTTAAATGTTTATCCTCGGTTTTTCTTAATTATGAAAAAGTATCTGTGAAGCTTCTTCTTATTTGGCGCTGTAACCGCCTAAGCAATTTTGTCCGCGTTCAACAAAGCACGCCAGTCGTTTCTTTTTTGTGCCAACTGACGCCAATTGGAAATGCTAAGTGAAGCCAAGTCCTTCTCTATCTGGTTTTCCATCTCAGTAGGGGCCTCTCTCTTCCTCTGCTACCACCAGCGGGTTCCGAGTTGAATACTTTCAGAGCTGGAGCATCGGTGTTCATTCGAACGAAATGGCCAAGCCAGCGGAGCCGCTGTATTTTAATTCGCTGCACTATGTCCATGTCGTTGTAAAGCTCATACAGCTCATCGTTCCATCGCCTGCGACACTCGCCGTCGCCATTTTCGTACGTCGAGAGGGGACTTTACTCCTGAATTGCCTACTCAGTCCAAAGACGCACTTGTTGGATTTCCATGCTGAAATTATTATCGCGCGAATGTGCTGACTGTTTGTTTGATGTCAGGAGATACTTCGTCTTGTCCTCGTTTGCCACCAGACCCATTCGCTTTTCTTCCTTATTCAACTTGGAAGAGGCAGAAAAAACTTCGCGGTTTTTGTTACCGATGATGTCGATGTCATCGGCATAAGCCAGCAATTGCACGCTTTTGTAGTAAATTGTTCCTGAGCGGTTCAGTTCTGCAGCTCTTATTATCTTCTCCAACATCAGATTAAAGAAGTTACACGAAAGGGAGTCGCCCTGTCTGAAACCCCGTTTTGTGGCGAACGGCCCAGAGAGGTCTTTCCCAATTCTGACGGAGCTGGTGGTATTGCCCAACGTTATTTTACACAGCCGTGTCAGTTTGGCGGGGATGCCAGATTCAGACACAGCGGCGTATATGCAACTCCTTTTAGTGCTGTCGAAAGCGGCTTTAAAATCGACAAATAGGTGGTGAGTGTAGATCCTTCTCTCGCTCGTCTTTTACAAGAATTGGCGTATTGTGAATATCTGGTCTATGGTGGATTTTCCAGGCCTAAATACGCACTAATAAGGCCCAATCAGTTCATTGACGGTGGGCTTAATTTTTTTCCAAATGCCTTGTAACCTAAGCTTAGAAGGCTGATCCCGCGGTAGTTTGGCAGGGATGCCAAATTCAGAAATAGCGGCGTGTACGCAACTCCTTTTAGTGCTGTCGAAAGCGGCTTTAAAATCGACAAATAGGTGGTGAGTGCGGATCCTTCTCTCGCGGGTCTTTTCCAAGACTTGGCGTATTGTGAATACCTGGTCTATGGTGCATTTTCCAGGCTCAAATCCGCACTGATAAGGCCCAATCAGTTCATTGACGGCTTTCACACAATACGCTCCATAAGGCCTTTTAAATTTTGCTTAGAATGCTGATCCCGCGGTAGTTGGCGCGAATAGCGGGGTTGGTTTTCTTGTGGATTGGGCAGAGCACACTTGAATTCCAATCGTCGGGCATGCGTTCATCTGACCATATCCTGCACAAGAGTTGATGCATGCACCTTATCAACTCCTCGCCGCCGTACTTGAATAGCTCAGCTGGCAGACTGTCAGCCACAGCAGCTTTGTTGTTTTGCTATTCGTACCTTGTCATAGTTAGGCGGAGGAACATCGACTCCGTCATCATCGATTGGGGGCTCGGGTTCTTCTTCTCCACAACTTTATGTGCAGCTACCATTCAGTAGGGAGGAGAAATGTTCCCTCCATAATTTAAGTACGTTCTGAACGTCGGTAACTAGGTCTCCATTGTTGTTCTTACAAGAGTACACCCTGGTCTTGAAACCTTCCGTAAGTCACCTAACTCTCTGGAAAAATTTCCGGCATGCTTCTTGTCGGTCTGCATTTCAAGCTCTTCGCACTCACGTATTTCGGTATCTCTCTTATTGCGGCAAATACGTATCGCTTCTCTCTTCAAATCCCTATAGCGGTCTAAACAGCGCGCGTTGCGCCCGATCGCAGCGTGGCCCAATAGGCGGCCACAGCTTCCTGACACTCCTCATCGTACCAATTGTTCTTTCGGGCTCGCTGAAATCCGACTACTACTTCGGTGGCGGTACTTAGTGAGTGGGAAATGTGGTTCCACTGCTCGCACATGTCGGTTTGTTGAAGAGTGCTCTCTGAGAGCAGGTCAACTGAAAAAGTTACCAAATTCAACAAAAAATTACCAAACTTATTTTATGTGCAGAATTGTACAAACATACATATCGAGTCCCAACCGCCAAAATAACGTAAGCGACATTTTTTAAAAATTCTCTTTGATGCAGAAATATTCCCAGAGCATCTAGATGCCTTTCTGCAACAAAAAGAAAATTTTGAAAAAATCTCGCTTACGTTATTTTGGCAGTTAGGTCTCGATATGTCTGTACATATGTATATCCGAAGTTACCAAGCTTTTCAGGCAACCAGCACTCCATTAACCTAAAATTTTTACGAAAGTTTGTTGAATTTTTGTAAATATTGAACAAAGTTTGAAATTTGAATTTGTTTGAGTTCTGTTAAATAAAGAACAATAATTTTATAAAAAATAACCAAAATTAAATTAAAAAAAAACTAAATGTTAAAACTTGTCAAAATATGGTGCGGCTATAATTTTTTCGACCACTGTATGTAAACGAGTGACAAGAAAATATATCACAAATGCAACGCTTGAAGGAAAGCTTTCGACTCACACACAGACAGTCCCCCGCTGAATGCCGTAGCTTTTTGAACGAGAACATACGTATTTACGTAGAATTCTATTCATATATATGGTTGCCGGGTACATCGGAAAATTGATGGTAATTGAAAAGCTGACGAACTGACAGGGAAAGGTAGGACCACCCAAAACCTTCCAGGAAAGGACACGGTGGATATAGCAAATAGCAATAGTCACTTTCAATCAGTCTGTTAAATAGAGCTGAAAAACTATCGATGGTACTATCGATACTATCGAATGGTTCTATTTTTTTGCACTATCGAATGGTCATTGGCCACTATCGATAGTCTTTGTTTGAGGAAATATACATATACAGCCCAATTCTGAATATTCCCGAGGATTTCATTTCTCGCGGATTTTACTTTTCTCGAGAATAAAATCCTCCTATTCGAAACTGTCAGGGAGCAGCATTTTCTCCGAAAATTTGGGAGCAGGAAATTCGAACTTTCGAAGAGCTGTTTGACAGTTATTTTGACAACTCCCGCCATTTAATTTGCGTGTTTTACATATAAAAGTGTGTTTCACATAATAGAGTATTTCAGATTAAAGTTGTTAATAAATTTGTGCACGAAAATTTAAAATCTGTGTTTTAAATTAAAGCTCAATTTAACCACACGGGTAAGTTGAAATATTTTGATTTAGATCGCGCGTTTTCTTGTAATAACCCGAAATAAGTGGGCAAATAGGATAAGAGTACCCTTTGCTAAGTCCAGTTGCCACTGTGCATTTTGGAAGTTACATTATTAATAAACTAGTGCTCCGGTAATTTAAATATTAGTGCTAAATTAAAATTTAGTCATTTAGCTACACATGTGAGTTGAAATATTTTGATTTCAATCGCGCGTTTTCATGTAATAA
>NW_023458563.1:14518905-14519832 GCF_013731165.1 Rhagoletis pomonella
TCGGACGAAAAGTATCGAGTATGTACTTGGTATACTAGTATCGTTTTGTCCCTATGCGTAGTATCCTTATGTGTATAGCAAAATTATTAAAATTGCACATAAAACCTTTTTAGGAATTTAAAGGATAATTAGAACTATAACAGGACAAGAATTGGGGGAGCAAGTGCACTTTCAACTGCAAAAAATGCATAAGTGGAGGACTTAACGGATCCAGGACTTTGCAGGCGATCTGTTGGAAATGAAACTGAAAGAAATACAAATGTTTTTGACAACTAAAGCCGGCTCACAGCATCGCATGAAAAAATAATGAAATGGAGCCAGAGCACAAAAGCTAGACGGAAATAACAAAAGTCCATTACGAGGTCAGCATCTTATAGTCACTGGTCCTTTTCGGGTGCTAGGGGTTGTAGAAACTACTGCGGGAGAACACTGGTCGCTGGTCCCTTTACGGGTGCTAGGGGTTGTAGAAACAACCGCGGGAAAACACTGTGGGAGATCAGATTATCAGTACACATATCACTCTAAACTTATTTTATCCGTACTGAATAACTCAGTGTGAGGGCAGGACCAGGATGAATGTATTTGCATAAAAATTTATTAAAGCAAAAATGTTTTGGGTAGGCGTCGGAGCCAATGATAACCATTAGTTACCACCTCTGCATGGTTGTAAGTCATGCAGAGTCCCTACGGCTTGTAGCGCTGTGGCTTTGCCGCTTAAACTCTGTAAGAGTTTTTGGGGGTGTGCGTCAAGCGGAGTGTTGAGCACCGGTTATTTATTTAAGTTCAAAAATTGGGTAGGCGCTGTGGCCAATGGTAGCTCTTGTACCACCTCTTTATGCCGAAGGCAATACAGAGCCCCGTGAGACAACTCCGAGAGAGTTGTGATGCATCAAGCAAGTTTGTTGAGCATGATTTGGAGTGCCAGCA
>NW_023458563.1:14519842-14536783 GCF_013731165.1 Rhagoletis pomonella
AAAAATGTTTTGGGTAGGCGTCGGAGCCAATGATAACCATCAGTTACCACCTCTGCATGGTTGTAAGTCATGCAGAGTCCCTACGGCTTGTAGCGCTGTGGCTTTGCCGCTTAAACTCTGTAAGAGTTTTTGGGGGTGTGCGTCAAGCGGAGTGTTGAGCACCGGTTATTTATTTAAGTTCAAAAATTGGGTAGGCGCTGTGGCCAATGGTAGCTCTTGTACCACCTCTGTATTCCGAAGGCAATACAGAGCCCCGTGAGACAACTCCGAGAGAGGTGTGATGCATCAAGCAAGTTTGTTGAGCATGATTTGGAGTGCCAGCAATTAACTACTTTAGTAGGTTTTGTTCTGCGGCCGTTGAGAAGTGCATTAAAAAATGCATACCCAATGAAGAACGAACGAATTATTTTTAAGCACAAGTGCGTTTGTTTATTCGCTGCACTTGGTTTTGGGCGGGAGTGCAATATACAAGTGCGTGTGTGTGTTCGCTGTTCTTTGTTTATGCGGGAAATGCATAAGTCGCTTAAACACGTACCTCAAACACGCAAGAGGAATATGATGAAACATGTAAATAATTGCTGTTTAAAGAACTGGTATTTTGTAGTAAAGTACACAAGCTTTACTACTGCACTCTATAGATTCTGCGGAGAAAAGTAAAATAAGCTTATTACTATGAAAATATATTAGTTTTCTTTCCTCAAACTCCAATTTGTTTGCAAATTTGCAATAATATTTTCAATAAATTGAATAAACCACAGTATACAGTAATCAGATAGACAAAACAAAAATTGTAAATATGCTTATTTGACAACTCGTTTGAATGTATTGGTTGATATTTTTTTACAGTTGTCGTTTTCGTTAACCCAAATGAAATCAAATTAAAATATTTTCTATGGTGAAAAATATTTTCAAGTCACATAAAATAAAATAACGAGAAAAACAAAATTCCAAGCAAATCTGGCGTGAAGCGTGAGCGATTATGACCTACATAAGTCATACCGTATTCCGAACACAACTTTGAGTGAATAATAGTGGGCTGACTTTGAAAATGGTCGGGTTGGCTTTCCATTACATCGGTTTTTGGGTGTTTTCGCAAAACTTTCACGATTTTTGTCATGAAACTTGGCGGGATGTTAGGAAACGTATGTAATTACATTATTTATCAGTCTTTTCACTTTATTAGTGATAGTATTTAACTAATTTGTTGTTAAATTCTTCGCAGTTCCACTAGCAAAGTTTCATATAAAAAATACAACCATATAGAAATTCTCAGGCCTTAATATAATACCTCTATTAAAAAAATTTTGACAAATCCGTTCAGTAGTTTTCGATATTAAGGTGGTGAAAAAATCCCGAAATTGCTTTATTCTATGTAAGGAGGACACATGTATTTTGCTTAAAATGTTAAATTTTGGAAAAATGAGCGAAAATCGCACGATTTTTTACTAAAAATTTTCGGCTGCTTCGAAAAATAATGAAAATTTTTAATAAAAAATCGCGCGATTTGTTATTAAAAATTTTGGCCTGCGCCGCTTCTTTTATAAAAATCAATACTTCTCAATACTCTTCTTCCGATGTCCTCAAGTTGACGACCCGAAAGTGATCATCAACACCGGGGTGACTGTCAAGAACACGGCCAAGCTTCCATTTCGTGGGTGTGCGTTGTTATCCTGGACAATCACCACATCGTCCCTTTGTAAGTTTTACGTTGGACGAAACCACTTCGTGCGTCGCTGAATTTTCGCGAGATACTCGTCTCACCATCGCTTGCATATATGTTGCCTTATCGCTGTAATCATTTGCCACCGTTGATGAAGCGTCCCTTTAAAAACTTCCAAGTCAGGATCCGGTAGGCCCTTTAAAGGTTCGCCGATTATAAAGTGGCCTGGTGTTACCACTTCAGGTCAGAGGGTATCCAGCAAATAGGTCTAGAATTCACACAGGCTTCAACCTTCGTTCGATTGCTAAAGCGCGTGAAGGTGGCGATAAAACTAACTGAAGAGAGATTTCCAGCCAACTCCAAATGCATTGCACCTGTGCTCATGCATATAAAGGAGCATACGTACGCCTTCGATGACTTCGCGCCTCTCCCATGTGTAAATTTTACACTGTACGGACCGGCAGTGTCGACTGCACTTTGAAGACGGTAAGTCGGACATCTGTTGTGGCAGCAGCTTGCGACTTAGGCGTTTACATCGTACGCAATGACGATATATC
Source organism: Rhagoletis pomonella (assembly GCF_013731165.1). Lineage (NCBI taxonomy): Eukaryota > Metazoa > Arthropoda > Insecta > Diptera > Tephritidae > Rhagoletis > Rhagoletis pomonella. The sequence continues at coordinate 14,522,060 of NW_023458563.1, forward strand.
CCTCGAACGAGGTTTCGGACGCCTGGGTCCCAAAATCGGCGCTTTCATCATTTGCGGTCCAGTGTGCAACATGGGGATGTGGATTTCAGCAGTGATTACTTTGGCGAGCGACGATTTCTTGGGCAATATCATCGGGTGTTACCAATACGAGCTCAGCTTTGTTAATTTCTGTGCTGGTTAACGGCCCCAACAGCCGCGCGGCTGCAATGGACTGACGGGCGGATATACGCGAGTTGTTGACGAAACGAATCAAATAGGCGGTAATTCGTTTGAGTTTATTATATGAGTGAAATCTGGTTAGCAGATCTCATTCATCGGCGGATTGCGCAAAGTGTGAGATGGCTTTGCTGGATTTCAGTTCCAGCTCTGTTGTGTGTTGTCTGGAAGTTTGAACCCAAAACTGCTCACGTTTTCTAATCCAGGTTGGCCCGTGCCCCCATAAGGGATGGGCGACGAGTTGTGAAGGTGTGATACCCCTTGAGGCACAATCTGCAGGGTTGTGCTCTGAGGCGACGTGTCTCCACTATGCTGACGGTGGTGACGAACACTGACCAGCAGCTTGGATCTCCTTGCAGCCACGCTAACGCTACCATTGAGTCGGTCCACGCATACAGCCTTTCGAGCTTGCAGCCAAAGCTTGATTGCACCTCCGGAACTAGCTTCGCTTCCAGATGGGCTGCACATAGTTCTAATCGCGGCAGCGATGTAGTTTTCAAAGGAGCTACTGTGGAGGAGGATTGTTGTTTTCGCAACAATCAACACAACGTTGACATCGTCGTCGGAAGTTAGTGTTCGACAGTAAACAGCGGCTGCATAAGCAGCTTCCGAAGCATCTGTGAAGACGTGCAACTCATCATCTGCAATGAAACTAGTGCCAATCCAGCGACTTAGTTTAAGCGACGAAAGGTCAGCCAGCTCCCGGCTGTGAGTCAACCATTCGATAGATATACCAGGTGCCAAACCTTCTGCAGCCATATTTTAGAACGAGTTGTACAAGGAGCAATTAGTCCAAGCGGGTCTTGCTCTAGTCGGAGAGGAACACGCGTTTTGTTAGCTTTTTCGGCAGATAGTCAAGATTAAATGCGATCGTGAGACAGTCGTTGTCTGTAGGCCAGATGCAGCCCAGAGAGCGGATATCATTTCCTTCAGCCAACAGATGAGATATTTGCTTCGACGCATGCGGTATTTGATCTCTTAACGGTTGGCAATTTGTTGCCCACTTTTGGAGCTCGAATCCGCTCTGAGAGATTAGGAGAGAAACATCCATTTGAAGCGATGATAGCTCTTGGAGCGAATCCGAACCGGTGACCAAATCATCCATGTAGAAGTCAGACATAATGACTTCAGCGGCTTTCTGATAGGCGTTCCCTGCATCCAATGCTGCGCGATGTAGCAACTTCACGGCGAGATGTGAGGCGGCTGCCATCCCATATGTCACCCTTTGAAGGCGGTAGTCGCGCAACGGCTCTGAAACATGCTCACGCCATATAATACGTTGGTAGTCAATATCCTGCTCAGAAACGTAGACTTTCCGGTATTTTTTCTCGATGTCCGAAATAAGACTGTAGCAACGTAAGCGAAAGCGAAACAAAATCGAGAAAAGATCTTGTTGCAGCTGAGGGCCTACCATTAGAGTGTCGTTCAGTGGATGGCCGGACGATGTCTTCATGGACGCATTAAGCACAACTCAAAGCTTAGTAGTAGCACTCGTATCCTTGACCACTGCATGGTGCGGCATGTAGTAGGTGGCTTGAGTGGCTGGACCAGCTGACTCAATATAACCCAAGTGGACAAGCTCTTGCATAACCTTTCTGTATTCATCATGAAGGCGCTTGTTGGCAAGGAACCGCCTTTCCATCCTTAGTAATGCCCGAACTGCTGCGTTTCGATATTCACCAATCGGAACTTCTTTTTGAGCGGCAAGCGTACTATGAAGCGACCATCTTCCACACGCTGTGTTGTATTGTCGAATAACTTTTCACAATAAAGCTCTTCAGCCGTGTAAAACTCTCTCGGTGGCAGCTCCTGAAGTTCCCAAAACTTGGTGAGAAGTTGCGTTAGCTGGGTGTCACAGTGCAGCGTTGAGATTGAAGCAGGTTGCCTTTGTGAAGGAGTAGCGTTTCCGAACAACACCCAACCAAACGCGGTGTTCTGAGCTATGGAGGCTTTTTGCCCCTTCAGGCCCTGGAGCAAAAAGTTGTCCATCTCATCTATGGTTGACAGACGTACTGATTTTATCAGTACAGTACTGATTTTTCAACTCTTGTACTGATTGTATTCATTTATTCAATCAGTACGCTAATGTCCTGATTTTTCAAAATTTTTTACTGATTTGTACTGAATTTTCAATTTAAACAAAATACTTGAGGATTTTCTTAATGTTTTTACATAACGTTGGAACTTCCTTAAACTGTACTGTAAAAAGTAAGAAGAAAATAATTTAATTATAGTTGACATGTTTCAGATAATGTTTGATATGCCCAAGAAATTAATACAACGAAAATATCAATCGTATTATGGGCATATCGCCGTGTCGTTACATCCCAGTTGCGATAATATAATGAAGCTTAAATTATTTAAAAAGAAGGCTGCCTTTTTTGTCGAGTGTTAGTTATCTCGAAAATAATTTTCAGTTTAATAACGACAAATATGAATATTCGAATGGCTGTTGCCTATAACTTACAATTCTTTTCTCACAATTTTCTGCTATTGTAAAAGAGTCTTGCATACAAGACAAAGAGTTAGATACTCTTTTCAGCGAATCTTAGTGTTTGAAAGTTGTTGCGTATTTGAAGAAATTAATTTCAGCAATGAGGAAATATGGATGAAGGCCTTAAATAGTGGTACTTTTCCACAGTTTGAAATAATGATACCTATTACAGTATCCGACGGATGTCATAACAAGCGAGTGTGAGGGATTAGATTCTTCCGAATGACATCCGTGGGATACATGCCTATTCCGGTCCGTAGGATGTCATTCGCCTGAATCTAATCCTTCAAACTCGCTTGTTATGATAGTGCGAATCGGACCAGATCCGTGCGGATGACACGCTTAAACGAAGGAACTGAGAGTGTTAAGTGTGCTTCCTGGCGCAAAGAGAGAAACCTGTGTTGAAGACATGAGCTTGTGTACTCGGGGTTGCATTTCCCTTGGGAAAGTTTCTATTGAAGTGGCAATACTGGCAAGCAGCACAGACAGCTCAAACGTTAGCCTTATAAGCAAAGCTAAATCACTCGCTCATCAGCCGCCAAAGCTAACGCGTCACAAATAAATAAACTCTTATCACGCTGGTTAACACACATACATTTTCAATGTAGTTTGTAAACTCAAAATATTACCAATAAACCTATTGTTACCTATTGAACTTTTACAAATGAAATCGTTGTGTCTCATTTAATTAAACGAAGATTAAACAACCTACTTCTAATTAAAATTTTTTAAAGTGAACTTCAAATTAAAAAAAAAATTTAATGAAATGTATAGAATGTATAGAATTCTTTGACTATTTAAACACTAAAGATGGAAATGATCTCATTATTGCTATTCAAAAATGCCAATTTCACGACAGCAATTTAAGTGAAAAAAGATTTTAGTTTTTTCAACCTTATGTAGAAATTGACAGAAAATAAAAAAATCATGTTCCATTTAAATTGTTGGTGAAACCGGCTGTTACATTCATAATTTTGCTTTGAATAAAAATCTACTGGACTTCTACCGCTTAGACTTTATTACTTTTTTAATTTTTCCTAATAAACAACCGTGGTACAAAGCTCAATAAAAATATATAAAACTAGCAGACCCGGCGAACTTCGTTCCGCCTAAAATAAATTTTTGTTTATTAAAACTTTTTGCTCCAACATTTTCACCAACAGTTCACGTGTACGATTTTCATTGGCACATTCATCTGCTAAGATTATGGTTTATTGGTCATTTAAATAACCTAACGAAAGTGTTATGTACGTGAAGAAGTTTTTGAAATTCTCCAATTGTGCAGCATTTCATAGCACATTTAATCGCAAAATGAAATAAATTTGAAGAAGCTTTTCCACTTCACTCCATGGCGGCAACAATGATCCGGTTCTATAGTGAATCTCTCCTAGAAGCTTTATAGTATAGCGGGTGGCAATTTCAAAATGGGTGCGTATCATTGATCAACAGAAATCCTATATATGTACAAAAACAGGCATATTTAGATGAAATATCTTAAAAGCTAGTTTCACGAAGGCAATTTGAGTGAAAGATTATTTTTTTCTGTTAGGTTCCATATTAATTTCAAGTAAAAAATACATTTTCATTAAATTGCTTTCATGGTATTCGAAAGGTAGTGATTTGAGATTTACCACTGCACAACGCAAACCTGCAGCCGGTTCCAGCATTCGCTGCCGCTAATTTTGATCGCTAAAATTCTCTAAAAGAATAGCAGGCGCGCCTAACAATATGCAACACCTAGTTACATGCTCCTCATACTACCAGCTCGGGTTGACTACACATTGCACATGTTACTTTTATGTTGCGTGCTTTTAGGCCCCACTGATTTTCATTTAGAGAATTGTGACGGTGGAAATTTAACGTGGCGATTGTCAGAATTCCACTGCTGGTGTCTCCGAATGAAGCTTTAACGGATAGTCAAACTCTCATTCGCAATTAGTGGTCTTATCTGCTGTAACCAACACGGATTTGTCAAAGGTAGGTCAACAGTAACAAACCTTGCTGTTTTTACTGAAGACTATTTCGCTGCCTTTCGTGAAGGGAATCAAGTAGATTGTGTTTACACAGATTTTTCGAAAGCCTTCGACAGAGTTTCACATAGAGTGTTAGTTTCCAAACTTTCGGCTTTAGATTTCCATTCAACTTTTCTTGAATGGATTAAGTCCTATCTGTTGGTTACCTTAGATAATGTCTCCTCCCGACCTTTTGTTGCATCTTCAGATGTGCCCCAGGGCAGCATTCTAGGACCTTTGTTATTTACATTATTTATTAACGACATCGGCTCTTGTTTCGCAACTTCTAAATTTCTGCTATATGCAGACGACCTTAAGTTTTACTCAATAATAAAAAACGTGCAAGACGCCTTTGTTCTTCAGTCGGAACTCTCCCTCAAATATGTTGCCGAAGTTAAGGACTTGGGTGTATACTTCGATACGAAACTCAGCTTCTCAACGCATATTAATTATATTGTTTCGGAATCATATGCCATGTTGGCTTTTGGCCGTCGCAACAGCTCTGCGTTTACGGACCCGTATACACTGAAGTTGCTTTATATATCGCTAGTAAGATCTAGACTTGACTATGGTTGTTTTATTTGAAGACCATCTATTGCCTCGCATATAAGCCGAATAGAGCGAATTCAAAAGGTTTTCATCAAATCGGCTCTTTGCTCACTGAATTTCAGTGAACCTATACCATCTTACAAATCTCGTTGTCAGCTTTTGGCTTTAAAGCCCTTATATCACAGGTTTGCATTTCTCGCTTGCTCTTTTGTTGCAAATGTTATGAACAGCTCCGTTGACTGCCCAACCTTTTTAGAAAAAATGGCGTTTAATGTCCCTTTTCGTAACCTACGTCATTCTCAATTGTTCTACATGGAGTTTTCTAAGTATAATTGCGCTAAATTTGCTTCTCTCTCAAGAGCCCTAATAATAATAATAAATAATGAATAATGTTCCAAATCTTAATCCGGCACTACCCTATGCAACAGTCCGTACCCTCTTACTTAGCTACTTTAACTAGTCTTTAAGTAAAATTGTTCAGTAGTCAGTAAGAATGTATTGTTCATTTGACTAATATCATATATAATTAAATAAATAATAATGTTAGCAAATCACATCCATTTGGCCAATCGTAACAAACGAGAGTTTGATATTCTCAATGGTTCAACAGGTCGATTTAGTCTGACATTCACGGCGCCTTTTCTTACTTGTCGATTTTTAGTAATTACCCGACCTCAGCACCACCTGGCAGCCCTTTTTGCAATTAGACTGCCTTTACCGTTTCCAAGGCATGTTTTGAATATTCGCCAAATCGGATCATAAAAAAAGATTTTTAGTAATAACTCAACTCCAGCGCCAAATGGCGGGTTAAATTGTGAAACTAAACTATCCAGAGCCCCACTCAAACATACACAGAAAACTTTCTAAAATCCCTCCAGCCATTAGGGATTTCTCTCGCAAACATACCTACAGAAGAATTATATACACATTCAAAGATAAGTCAGTACGTTTGTACTTTGCCATGTCCTCTGCTCAAAGAGCCCATTTTTATCCATGAGTATGGGATTGATTTCATATATCTCCATGCGAAGTTCCAGTACTGTCCCATGAACACTTCCAGAGATATGCAGTATGAAAAATTCGTATTGTATGGGAGGCCCACGCCCTCAATAGCTCCAATTTTTCTGGAAGCGTATGCGATTGATTTTATATATCTCCACACCAAGTTACAGTACTTTACCATAAACAGTTCCAGAGATATTCAGTATGAAAAATTCGGTTTTTATGGAAGGTGCCACGCCCCCTTTTCCAAAAGCTCAAATTTTCCTCCAAGAGTATGCTATGGATTTCATATATCTCCATACCAAGTTCCAAAACTTTACCATAAACACTTCCAGAGATATACAGTATGAAAATTTCGGTTTGTATGGGAGTTGCCACGCCCCCTTTTCCAATAGCCCAAATTTACCTCCAAGAGTATGCCCGTAAGGTCTAATTGCAATCGGTGCATCGTGCAAGACTTCGAGATTACCCCTAGTGTACATGGCAAGTATTTTTTTAATATTGGTAAATTTATCCTCTGAAATCGTTTACCGACGTGAAAATTTGTGCTGAATACGAAACTGCTTTCAGGCTCTTCAAAAATAATTTTCTTTTCTTATTTTTGCATTCTTGTAAAATATTTTCCAGAATGTCACTTTTTTAAAAGTAAGTTAAAGGAATAAATAAGTTTACAAACTGTTAGAAAAAAGTATACTAACCGATAAGCATTTTACTGATTTTTAGCCTCAAATGTATGCTTTTTAAACATTTGCATATCAGTTTAAATCTCATTTATCACATAAGCTATTGTTCAAATTTTTTCCTCCTTCTTCAGACATTTTTCATGGTTTCATGTCATGGTTTTTCTTGGGAGGCAGGCTTTTTGTTTAATCTTTTTTCTGCAACAATTTCCCATATATGGAGAAATAAGCTATTTAAATAAAAAATAATTTTTTCCCTAAAAGTGAAATTCTGGAAATATTTCAATTTTTTGTTTTGTTGTGTTTTGTAAGAGTCTTATTTCACGAAAATAGAAAAACAAGGAAATCATTGAAACTCTTTAAGCAATAAACAGACATTGGTAATTATCTTATTTTTAATGTCTTTTGTATAAAAAACTGGGAGACATTCAGGAAATATTTAGCCTTGCTTACCGTGGTGCAATCATAAATTTACTTAAAACACACAATATAATTACTGTTATTAAGTTATTTCTTATGTCATTCGATCAACAACTTCTTCCGCTTAGCAGAACAACCAATATTAATATCGCAGCAAAATTAAAAAAAAGTGACATTCAGGAAAATTCTGAGGGACAATAATATATGGAAAGACACGCTTATGTTGATAACATTTTCAGGTCAAAATAGAATCCTTACTAATATTATAGATCCGAAAGTGAGTTTGTTTATTTGTTACGCTTTCACGCTTTAACTACTCAACCGATTCCCATTAAATTTTGTACACTGGTGCCATTTAGCCCAACTTAAAATATAGGATAGATTTAATCTCGATTATACGAGGGCGCGTGGCACCTTCTAAAAAACAGAATTTTCATACCGCATATCATATCTTAAAAAATATTTTTGATAGAGTACAGGCACTTGGTATAGATACATATATGTATGTATATAAAATCAATTCCATACTCATGGTGGAGGGCTGCCAAATGTTCAAAAAATCAAATTCGACTTGAATTAAGAAAATTATTTATTTGAAAATTATATTAAGGAATGGATGGCAGAGGCTTAAAAAATTTGTAGTTTGAAAGTATTTTGGAAAGGGTTGCCACCTGTTCGAAAAGCCAAATTTAAATTAATTATTCGCAAGCTATCTGAAAAATTAATATATGAGTGTCAAATGAAAGATTACTAAGAAACCTTCAGATTGAACATTTAAAATATTATTGAGGTGTTTTACAAGCGGTGCCACCCGTTTAAAAATTAAATTAATTTACAAATGAATTACTACAATATGGGTACCAATCGAAAGATGTTTGATAAGGGTTTTTGCTTTAAACTAAATTTAGGAAGGTTGCCACCTGTTTGAAAAATAAAATTCTTCTTGAATTAAAGGAATTTGATAATTGGAATATGTATCACAATATGGACGTCAGACAAGAGGGATTTAATAGGGTTTTAGTAGGAAAATATTTCGAAGAGGGTTGCAACCTGTTTTAAAAGTCGAGTTTAAATTAGAAATGTTCAGCTTGAACATGTAGAGTTTTCTGAGGTTTTTGAAGAGGGTTGCCAAATGTTTTAAATCTAAATTCAAATACAATTATATTATAAGTTTAATAAGTTTTTACAATCTAGGTTTTATTCGGAAGAGTCTTGAAAGGGCTTTTTTTCTAAGCAACATATGTATAGCAGGGAATCCACATGTTTGAAAATATCATTCAACTTGAATTATAGGAATTAACGGTTTAAAAAGTAAAATTCAAAATTTTCAATCATTTCAATGAATTATTACATTATGGGTATCAATCGAAATGATTTTTAAATGGCTTCAATTCTAAACTAGATGTACATAAGTATAAAAAAATATCACAAGAGAGAGGTTTAAGATAGTTTTAGTTCGAAAATATTTTGAAGATATTTAAAAAATGTAAAGTCTCCTCATTTCCGCATATTTTAAGTATGTTGGGTTTAATTAAAATAAATTACTACTAATATAGCACGTAGAAATTTCATACAATCAGCGAAGCGGGTGAGAGCAATCTGGTAAAACAATAAAAGTTAAGATGGTCATTCACAAACAGTTACGCTTTTTTTCATTGTTTCTTTGTTTAAACTTTTTTTCCATGTTGAATATAAAAATTGTTATATGGAATAGATAAAATATATCAAACAAATACCGTTCGCAAAAGAAACTAAAACGGCTTACAAAAATAAAAACAGCTTTGTTAGTGGCTTTTTATTTGGATCGTATAATGCTGTTTTTGATTTTTCGTTTTTATGACCATAAAAAAATTTAAAAAGGGGAGGCAAGAAAATAGCTCTTCGTTTGGAAATGACCTACATAGTACATTTAAAATTTCACGGGACGAAAGTAAATGGAAACAGAATTTTGGCGAGGATAGAGGTAGAACAAATTTGTTATATGAGACATTTCATGCCCCCGCGGCCACCTCTGTGCGCGACCTCTAAGAATTTAGATGAAAGTTGAAGAGATTGAAAGTTTAGATGACAAGAATATACGTGCAGCATATTTTGCCGATATGACGTAGGGTTGCCTATTTACACGGGACTTAAATTTTAAGAAACCGTCATACATACGTTTCTTTAAAGCGCTGTATCTTGGAAATATTTTAACAAAACTTAATGAAAAAAAATTTATTTCTTCCGTCTTATTATGAGCTTTAATTATAAATTTTTTACATTAATGTGCAACGTACAAAAAAAGAAAAAAATTAAGTAAAAATAAAATAATTATAAATTCACTTTAACTTTTCCTTGATTATAGCATTTAATTATTTTTTTACATAAAAACATAATTATAGACATTATCAACTTTAGTACCCAAATGGGCGTAATGGGCTACTAAGGCGTATGGACTCTAGATCGTCTAACGCTCGAGCAATATGATAAATAGACATTGAAATTTTATGAAATTGTATATTTTTGAAAGAGTCATATTAACTTTGTCTATAATGTCAACTTTAAGTACCCAAATGGGCGTAATGGGCTACGAAGGCGTATGGACTCTAGATCGTCTAACGCTCGAGCAATATGTTAAACAGACATTGAAATCTTATGAAATTGTATATTTTTGAAAGAAATAAAAAACAATATAAATAAGTCATATTAACTTTGCTAAAGGTCTGATATCACGAAAATTCCTTGAAGGAAATGGCAGAATTGAACTTTGTTGCAAGTTCACATGGGAAATCTGCTTGCGACGGGATTGGACGAAATTTTAAGAGACTAGCAGCTAGTGTAAGTCTTCAGCTCCCGACGTCACAACAAATTCTTACACCCGAGGCCCTCTACCAGTGGGGTAAGAATAATTTAGAGAAAACCAAGGGTATGCCTTCGTAGCCCATTACGCCCATTTGGGAAATTAAATTTGACATTATAGAAAATGTTTTTAGTCTGTTTGTTATTTTTGGCCTTATAACAATTATATTGAACAATTTTATTGAGCTTGAGGCCGTCTTTTTAATGAAAACTATTCTGGAAAAATTAACAATAATTTATAAATGGTAGAAGTGATAGCTATTTGGGAGCCCACCACATCTCCTCATCAGACTTCTTCAGCGGAATTCGAACCGACGACCCCAGCTGAGTCAGCCAGTTGCCTACGCACTGTGCAATGTTCGTCTTATAAATTGTTGTTGCTTTTTCCACTTTTTTCATGTGAGCCAACTACAATCAAGCGCAGCTATTCCGCTGCAATTCACACTTGATCATGTGGTTGTTGGTTTTCGTTATTCGTTCTATTTTTAGAATGTTTAACTATTTTTTTTAGGTGTGCTCGTCCTTAAGTTATTTGTTTGTTTGTTATTTTTGTCCTTATAACAATTATTTTCAACAATTTTATTGAGCTTGAGGCCGTTTTTTTAATGAAAACCCCTCCCACACAAACCGAATATTTCACACAGCATATCTCCGGAAGTGTTCATGGTAGAGTACTCGAACATGGTGTGGAGATATACGAAAACAATCGCATACTCATGTACAAAAGTTTCGGTTATTGGAAAATGGGGCGTGGCATCTCTCATACAAACCGAACTTTTCATACAGCATATCTCTGGAAGTGTTCATAGTAGAGTACTGGAACTTGGTATGGAGATATATGAGATCGACTCACATGGTCGTGAAGAAAAATTTGAGCTATTTGAAAAAGGGGCGTGGCACCTCCCACACAAACCGAATGTTTCATACTGCATATCCCGGAAAATGTTCATGGAAGAAGACTCGAAAAGGGTACGGAGATATATAAAAGAAATCGCATACTCATGCAGAAAAATTGCGGTTATTGGAAAAAGGGGGGTGGCACCTCGCATACAAACCGAATCTTTCATACTGCATATTTCTGGAAGTGTTCATGGTAGAGTACGTCAACTTGGTATGGAAATAAATGACATCAATCACATGGTCATGAAGAGCAATTGGGGCTATTGGAAAAAGGGGCGTGGCAATTCCCATACAAACCGAATTTTTCATACTGCATACCTCTGGCAGTGTTCACGATAGAGTACTGGAATTTGGTGGTTAGGGTGTCCCTATCCTAAAAAAATTTTCTTTATTTTTTTCTTTTAGAATTTTTAGTATTTTTGTATTAACAATCTAATATATAAAAATATTGTGTCACGGTGTTTGTAGTCGAACTCCTCCAAAACAGCTTGACCGATTTGTATCAAATTTTTTGTGTATATTTGGTAGGTATGAGAATAGGTTGTAAAGTATGTTTCATACCGCTAAGTGAATGGAGAAACTTGAAAAACAGAAAGTCACGTTATTTTAGATTACACAAAAAAACCGGCTTACACTCATACTATGTAAAATACTCACTTTTGCGTCACAAGTTCTTTGAATTAAACAAAAAGTGTTATAAAGATTACTTGTGTAAAATCAAACGACGTATAATATATAACCCCAAATCATTTTATGCTTTCGTAAACTCCAAGCGAAATGTACGTGGGTTTCCTTCCGCCATGAAGTATCAAAATACCGTCTCTGGTGATAATCAAACAATTTCTAACATGTTCGCTCAGTTTTTTAAATCCAATTATTCCACTAACTCCCAAGCATACTTTAACTATCCTTTTAAACTAAGTCCAATTAACTCAATACATAACCCTATAATATCTCCCGATGATGTTTTAGTTTACCTGAAGTCCTTAAAGCAGTCTTTTAGTTATGGTCCTGACCAGATCCCCACTTGTTTTCCTAGAAATTGTGCTGATTATCTCTATGAGCCGTTAACAGCCTTATTTAATTTGTCTCTTAAAGAGGGCGTTTTTCCAACTGTATGGAAGGAATCGTTCATAACCCCCTTACATAAAAGCGGTAGCAGGTCTTCAGTGGAGAACTACCGGGGCATAGCTAAGCTTTCTGCAATTCCTAAATTATTTGAAGCAATTATAACAAATCGGTTGACGCATTCTATCACTTCAAGCATTTCATACAGTCAACATGGATTTTGCAAGGGCAAATCAACTTCTACAAATTTACTTGAATTAACATCCTATATCTCAAAGGCATTTAGTGAGAGCAAAACTGTTGATGTTATATATACTGATTTCAGTAAAGCATTTGACAAAGTGTGCCACTCGTTGCTCAATTATAAACTTGATCTTCTTGGTCTTCCACCTAATTTTCTACGTTGGATCTCTTCATACCTCTATGATAGATCACAAAGGGTATTGTTTAAAAATACTATCTCTGACGTCATTGATGTTACTTCAGGAGTCCCTCAGGGTAGGCACCTAGGCCCGATTCTGTTCTTGCTTTTTATAAACGATATTTCTACAGATATAAAATTCTCCAAAATTTTAATGTATGCAGATGATGTAAAACTTTATAAATCGTACGTTTCAATTGAAGAAAGGTCTTTGCTACAATCAGACTTAAACAGCATGGCTTACTGGTGTAAAGTAAATCTTATGCCTCTAAATCTTAAGAAATGTAAAGTAATGTGCTTATCGCGAACAGCTGTTCTGCCAGTTTCTTATATAATAGGTAACCATAACCTGGAACAGGTATACAATTTTGTGGACCTTGGTATCACAATGGATCCTAAGCTTAATTTTAATCTTCACATTAATGTGACAGTCAACAAGGCTAAAGGCGTACTTGCATTTGTGAAACGATGGTCAAAAGAATTTAGTGACCCTTATATCACTAAAACCCTGTTTACAACATTAGTTAGGCCGATTCTGGAATACGGCTCGGTGGTTTGGAATCCAAGGTATCAAATATACTCAGACAAGATAGAATCAATTCAAAAACAATTCCTACTTTTTGCTTTAAGAAATTTCCGATGGGATTCTCAATATAGTCTTCCACCTTATACGAGTCGCTTAAAACTTATTAACCTTCCTACACTTGCCAGTCGCAGGGAAATGCTTGGTATAATTTTTATGGTTAAATTACTGACAGGCTCAATTTCAAGCCCGTCTCTTCTGGCTGATGTAAGCTTTAATGTTCCGTCACCCGTATCAAGACACTTTTGTCCCATATTTCTGAAAGCCTGTAAAACCAATTTTGAATTGCACGACCCACTCCGTTGCTTATGCCAGGATTTTAACTCTCACTCCAGCACGTTTGATATATCAGATCCGCTTTTCAGCATTAACCCTTCGATTTGTGAGAAGGTCCCTAGGGACCTTTTCGTATTTCATGTGCCTATATCTTTTTGTTCAATGCATTTTTGAAAAGAATTTATACATGTATTCCAAGAATAAATTAAGCTGAATCGTTTAAAATAAGTTTCGAATGGATACGGGATCACGTTCGAGTGTTATTGAGATTTCAACATATATAGTACGGGGATTAGTGACAAGGTCCCTAGGGACCTTGTACAATTTTAGAAGAAATAACAAGTTACTTGCATTTTTAAAAAAAAGAATTTATACATGTATTCCAAGAATAAATTAAGCTGAATCGTTTAAAATAAGTTTCGAAGGGATACGGGATCACGTTCGAGTGTTATTGAGATTTCAACATATATAGTACGGGAATTAGTGACAAGGTCCCTAGGGACCTTGTACAATTTTAGAAGAAATAACAAGTTACTTGTGTAGCATAAGCACATCGCCCTTTTTACTTTAATTGTCATGTGCACATAAGTGATGTATAAACAAATAGGAATGTACACAAACAACAGTTTACCCAAATCAGTTACATTGAACTCAGCGGGAGTTTATGCAAAGACTGCATTCATCGCACATAGCGAGGATCTTGTTACACTTGTGCGGACGGTCAAAGACACCGCCAAAGACAGTCGCAGTGACTAACTGATCCACAACGTCAGTTTGTCAATGCGACTGACATATTTATATATTTATTGCAACCATATGTTGACTTAGCATATTTTAGAGTTATGTAGTTAGTTTGTAGGTATTAGTAGTATATTTGTATACATTCTAGTTCGTAAATAATTTGTAAGTGTTAGTGTAAGAATTTGGTATAAAAGAAAGTGAAATCAATAAAGTAAACCAATTGGTGATCAAACTCCAACCAATAACTTATTATTTGCTATATGGCGATCCTGCCAGGCTCATAAAATAAATAAAAATTATTGGCTTTAAAAGGCGATACCGCCAGCCGAAAAATAATTAAAAATTTTTATAAAATAATTTATTCGACTCTACAAGGCGATATCGCCAGCCGTAGTTAAATAAAATAATTTATGTGGCTCATAGCGGCACCGCTAGCCGAAAAAAAAATAATAAAATCCAAATTTATGAGGATTGAAACCCAAAAATAGAAGACATCGACGACGCGCGACGACGAAGTGGAATAT
>NW_023458563.1:14536793-14547724 GCF_013731165.1 Rhagoletis pomonella
CCCAAAAATAGAAGACATCGACGACGCGCGACGACGAAGTGGAATATTGGTAATATGACTGGCAGCAAATATTAGTAATTTGGTAATATGACTGGCAGCAAATATTGATAATTTCGTGATATGACTGGCGGCAAATATTGGAAATTTGGAGACAAAACGGCAGCGTAAGGTAGAAAAAAAAAAAAATTTTTTTGAAATGATTAATAAATAAAAAGAATATAAACCTCTTAGAAAACTCTGGCACGCCTTATGGCCGCCATCTAAATAGCAGTAATTTGCTTAGGGGTAAAGGTTAAAAAATTAATTATTGAAATTTTTTTTTCTCTCTTCTCTCTCTGTACAATAAAAATAATGCAAAGGATTTCGACCGAAGAGGAGTCTGATAAAAAATATCATAAAGAAATCAATAGACTTTTTCAAAAGTGTGTAGACACACTTATTGAAGGTACGAAACAGATCCTCGAGAGTCGCAAATCCGAAAAAATCGGACCTAAACCGATTAATATTGAAGAGTATAGGAAAAGAAACAAACTAAATAAAACAGAAGATATCCCAGAAATTCCTGCCCCACAAATTGTACATAGAAGAAAAAGGGCAGGAAGAAAAGTAAAAAGCCGAGTAGAATTAGCAAAGTTATATCAACAACTTAACTTTGCTAATAGCTCAGATAAAAGATTAAAATTACAAGAGGAAATTAAAAATGTTAAAACACAAATAAAGAATAAAAATTTTTTAAACAATAAATTTGTAAAGTAAATTTGAACGCTTATGTTAAAATTCATATACTTTTAATAACCTTTTTCTCATGGATAGTGCATTGCCCGATGATCTTGACTACGAGGCAATAAACAAAATTGTAGATGATCTAGAGTGTGAAAACTCAGAAACTCGTAGATCAAGATCACGAATTAGGGGAAGTAATAGATCCCATTTAAATCACTTAAAACAATTTTGGTTACGTATAGGTATGGGTAGGGAACCCACTATGGAAGACTTAGTATATCCTTCCACATTGGCAGAAGAAGTAAATAGATTAATAAGGAAAACATTCCCTGAAGAATATTAAAATTTGTACATTAAATGACGAGCTTATGAATAAATAAAAATAAAATATTAAAATCGAAATTTTATTTTCTTTCAAACATGACTTGGTGGAAAATTGCACTAAACGGAATATTAATAGGAATAACAGGTTATAAGGTAGGAAAAGAAACCTCAGGTGAAAAAACCTATGAAACTAAAGTAGTCAAATATGAACCACATTCTATTGTAGAAAACGCGGAAGAAGTTTCCGATAAGTGGTTGACTGCTTTTGCATGTGTAGCTACATGTTTAATTGTTGCAATTGCAATTTTGATAAAAAATTATATTAAAAATAAATTGAGACAATTAAACAATGTGCAACAACGCGTGTAACTTTCCCAATAGAAATGAATCAGTGGAAAGACATCCATGACACATTATTGGAAGAAAAAATTAAAGCTAATAAATCGTATAAGTGCATAAACAAAAGTGCTCCAATATCACCAGAAACCATAACAAAGCATCTGAATATAATTTTAGAAGCTCTAAATGGCATAAGGCAGGTGATCGAATCCGTAAATAACATACTCACCGAAGAACATCAAAGAGAAGCTTACCAATTTTTCTCCGCCGTACGAGATAAACTTGTATCTTCTCTAGCTAGACACAATCTAGAATTTGATGTACCAAATACAACAAAAGAAGAAATTCAAATAGATTTTGTACTACTTCTGTCTGAACGTGTTCCTAGCCGAACCAACTCACCTTCATTAACTCAAGCCACACCGGTGGAAGAACTTAAAATAGAAATACCGATAATACACGTCACAATGCCACAAACCGTAGTAGAATTTATCAAAACTGCTTCGTCAGTACTACCAGAGTTTGATGGTAAACCAGAAAATCTGCATAGCTTCCTAGATGCACTTGATATACTCGAGCAAATCAAGGATACACACGAGGCATTGGCCATTACCATGATAAAAACAAAGCTGAAAGGTACAGCAAGAAATTTTATCAGTAATGAGACCACAATCGCCCAAATAAGAACCAAATTACATACCGCAATAAAGGGAGAATCAGTGGAGGTTTTGACCGCTAAACTACTGAACATCCAACAGCGTAGCAAAACGGCTAACCAATACACAGCAGACTTTGAAAAAATCACAAGGTCGTTAGAAGGAGCATATATCTCTGATGGATTAAACCCAGACTTGGCCACAAGATATTCAACACAGGCAGCAGTTAAAGCCATGTGTAAAAACTGCTCTAATGACAAGGTTAAAATGATTATGCAAGCAGGTACGTTCACAACGATGAACGACGCAATATCGAAATTCACTAATAGTTGTACCGAAATCACTGGCAGCTCAAATACGATCTTAAATGTATGACAGCAAGGTCAGTACAGGAGTAATTTCCGTGGAGGTTACCGTAGTAACAACTATGGAAATTACCAAAATCGGAGATTCAGACCACAACCGAGATATAACAATAACTCGCGGTCGTACAACAACAATAATAACCGGAGAGGATCACAAGCCCAAAACGGCAATAGATCCTACAACCAGAACCGTAATGTGCGCGCCATAACCGCAACGGAAAACCAGGAAACTCCACTTCAAAATTAACAAAAAGAAAAATATGCGTACTTAATCTAAATTTAAACAGCTATATATCTACAAGAACATCATTAAACAATTCATACTCAAATTTTTTAATTGATACTGGAGCCGATATCTCCATAATTAAAAAACAGCAAATAAATAATAAAGAAAAAATAAATACTGAACAAATCACAGATTTGAAAGGCATTGGTCAGGGAATAACTAGCACTTTAGGCACAATCAAAGCAGATCTAAAAGGCGATGACCTTCTAATTTATCATAAATTTCATGTTGTAGAAGACAACTTTCCTATTCCATGTGATGGAATAATAGGCCTAGATTTCATAAAGAAATACAATTGTATTCTAGATTATGGAAAAACAGAGGATAAACTAATCCTTAGACCATATGATTTCCCTCAAACAATAACAATGAATCTAACAAACTGTCTGTCCGTCAACACAATCACAATTCCAGCTAGATCGGAAGTTATTAGACAAATTAAAATAAATACAAACAACAAAAACATTTTCATACCACACCAACAACTATCCGATGGCATTTATATCGCAAATACCATTACAAATAACGAGCAATCTTTCGTTAGAATTATTAACACAACACATAACAACACAACTATTCAAAATTATAAAATTAATACTGAAAATTTAGATGATTATACACTAATTAAATCAACCACACACAGTAAAAGTTGCACAGATACAGAAAAATTAAAAAGATTAACCAAAAATTTTCCGAATTTTGTTAAAGCTCAATTAACACCACTTTGCACAGAATTCATAGATATATTTGCACTAGAAACAGAACCAATCACTTCTAATAATTTGTATAAACAAAAATTATATATGAAGGATGACACCCCCGTTTATATTAAAAATTATAGATTACCCCAAACACAAAAAGGAGAAATAACTAAACAAATAAATAAGCTAATCAAAGATGATATCATAGAACCTTCAATTTCGGAATATAATAGTCCAGTCTTATTAGTTCCTAAAAAATCACTTCCGGGAAACACAGAAAAAAGATGGAGATTGGTTGTTGACTACAGACAAGTAAATAAAAAATTAGCAGCAGATAAATTTCCCCTTCCAAGAATTGATGACATTCTAGATCAACTTGGAAGAGCAAAATATTTTTCATGCCTAGACCTTATGTCAGGTTTTCATCAAATAGAATTACACCCAGACTCTAGGGACATTACTTCATTCACTGCTGAAAATGGCACATATAGATTCAAAAGATTACCATATGGATTGAAAGTAGCCCCAAATTCATTCCAACGAATGATGACATTAGCATTCGCTGGCCTTAAACCATCCCAAGCATTTCTCTACATGGATGATTTAGTTGTATTAGGTTGTTCAGAAAACCACATGCTAAAAAATTTAAGAGACGTGTTCTCTACTTGCAGAAAATACAACTTAAAATTACATCCAGATAAATGTTTATTTTTCAGCCAAGAGGTAACATATTTAGGACATAAATGCACAAACAAGGGAATATTACCCGACCCAAGCAAATTTGAAACAGTTCAAAATTACCCAACACCAAAAACAGCTGACGAAGTTAAAAGATTTGTAGCCTTCTGTAATTATTACAGAAGATTTGTACCAAATTTTGCAGAACATTCAAGAAAGTTAACTAGGCTTTGCAGAAAGAATGTTACTTTTGAATGGACAGAAGAATGCCAAAAAGCCTTTGTCTATTTAAAAGAAGCATTAATTAGTCCAACACTTTTGCAATACCCAGACTTCGGTAAAAAATTTTGCATAACGACAGATGCTAGTGGGTATGCTTGTGGAGCAGTCCTTAGCCAAGAACATGATGGCAAACAGTTACCAATTGCCTACGCATCCAGGTCATTCACAAAAGGTGAAATAAATAAAGCAACAATAGAAAAAGAATTGGCAGCAATCCATTGGGCCATAACCTTCTTCAGACCATACGTCTATGGTAGAAAATTCTTAGTAAAAACCGACCATCGCCCATTAACATACCTATTTTCAATGAAAAGTCCTTCATCTAAGCTGACACGAGTAAGATTGGATTTAGAAGAGTACGATTTTGAGGTGGAGTATATAGCTGGTAAAGAAAATCATATCGCGGATGCATTATCCCGCATAACCATTACAAATTTAAAAGATATGTCAGTGGAAGCAAACAAAATATTTAAAATAACAACAAGATCAGCAGCTAAAAAGACCAATAATAAAACTGAAGTCAAAGAAAGTCACAAAGAGAACCCCAAAATTTACGAAGCGCTAAATAAATTTGAAGTAAAAAGACATGTCGAGCTCGTTTTCAATCCTCCGAAATTATATTTCAAAAAAGGAAAGAAAATTTGTAGCAATTTTGATACAAGCAACCTAATTGTTGAGGATAAGATTGACTTAGGACAATTCTTTACCAGGCTCGAAAGAGAAGCCGGCAATTTAGGACTTGTACAAGTACAGTTGTCCTTAGGGGACAAATTGTTTAAAAAGAATTATACTGCAGTAGGCAAATTTATGGAAATGGGAAATAAAGTTCTCAAAAAGTTAACAATCGCTCTAACCCCAGAGGTTATATGTGTGACAAATCCCGGGAAAATTAAAGAAATTCTGCACAAATATCATGACGATCCTATTAGTGGTGGCCACCCAGGAATAAATCGCATGACAGATAAAATCAAGCAGAAATATAGCTGGCTGAATATGAAAAATGACATACGAAAATATGTAAAGAACTGCATCCACTGCAAGAAAAATAAAATTAATAAACATATCAAAGAACCAATGACAATAACAGAAACACCTCCGAAGGCTTTTGATATTGTACAAATCGACACAGTCGGCCCATTGCCAAAGTCGATAAATGGAAACGAATATGCAATTAACATTATATGCGATCTAACCAAATATTTGGTAGCGATTCCAGTTCCAAGCAAACATGCAACAACTGTCGCTAAAGCCATATTCGAGCATTTCATCCTGATTTATGGCCAAATGAAAACAATTTTAACAGACATGGGCACAGAATACAAAAATAGCCTGTTCAAAGAACTGTGTAAATTGTTAAAAATTGAGCATAAAACTTCTACACCGTACCATCACCAGACTTTGGGTACTGTAGAACGCAGTCACCGGACATTCAACGAATATATGCGTGCATACATATCCAGTGACAAAGACGATTGGGATGAATACCTCAGGTATTTCGCTTATTGTTACAATACAACGCCATCAACAACACATAATTATTGTCCTTTCGAACTAATATTCGCAAAACAACCACCAAATTATGAATTTTTGGAAGAAAATGAAATTAGCCCGGTATACAACCATGAGGCGTATGACAAAGAAGTAAAATACAAACTTCAAATAGCACAGCAAAGAGCAAGCAAATTAATTCAAGAAGCTAAAGAAAAGCAAAAATCCAACTATGACAAAAATAGCTATAGTAAGGAAATTAAAATAGGAGATTTAGTATTAGTTAAAGAAGAGGCCTCCCATAAGTTAGAGAATAGATATACAGGACACTATAAAGTTAAAACCATTGATAAAAATAACAACTATACTTTAATTCCACATAGCATAGGAGATAGCAATAAAAACAAAAAGGAAATCGTAATTCATAAAAATAGGCTTAAACCAATTTAAAACCTTTAAAAATAAGCATGCCACTTTATCCATAATAATAATTTAAAAAAAAAAAAAATAATAATAATACACATAAGCATTCCAATTTACTCAACCTTATATACGGCACAAGCCAAAAGAAAACAAAATCAAATATCACATAAAATATACAAACAAACAAAAAAAAACAAAAGGAAAACACGTAACAAAACAATGGTAACAAGATCCTAAAACGATTAAAATTTTGTCAACCCAAACAAACATCAAGCGGTTCACTGAATCAGTAAAATAGATATATATAGTTGACTACAAATATATATATCTATTTTTTTTTAAGAGGGAAGGTATAGCATAAGCACATCGCCCTTTTTACTTTAATTGTCATGTGCACATAAGTAATGTATAAACAAATAGGAATGTACACAAACAACAGTTTACCCAAATCAGTTACATTGAACTCAGCGGGAGTTTATGCAAAGACTGCATTCATCGCACATAGCGAGGATCTTGTTACACTTGTGCGGACGGTCAAAGACACCGCCAAAGACAGTCGCAGTGACTAACTGATCCACAACGTCAGTTTGTCAATGCGACTGACATATTTATATATTTATTGCAACCATATGTTGACTTAGCATATTTTAGAGTTATGTAGTTAGTTTGTAGGTATTAGTAGTATATTTGTATACATTCTAGTTCGTAAATAATTTGTAAGTGTTAGTGTAAGAATTTGGTATAAAAGAAAGTGAAATCAATAAAGTAAACCAATTGGTGATCAAACTCCAACCAATAACTTATTATTTGCTATACTTGTCTTCATGTTTTGATTTTTTTTTCACTTGTTCTTCAAATTATTTCATTCCTAATATATATGCAGGACGTAAATTTAATCAAAAGACAACATAAATACCAAAGAAGTTGCACATGTACAGTCGAAACATCGAGCAACTCTTTGAAGGTCCCTAAGGACCTTCTCACGAATCTAACGTCATCGGCACTGTCACTCATCGGAGGGTTAAGAAAGCGATACTCTCCTCTCTCAATAAGTGAATTATTGACATAAATACATAAAATCAGCTGATGAATTTAGTTCTGTAGCTGAACAGTTTTAGATCTCGACACTTAACAAACTCCTGCCTATCGTGACTCGGCACAAAAATTTAAAATATTGGTTCCGTACGTCATGCGGACTGCGCCCCTCGTGCGGATGGGCGGGAATGGAGGGTAAAAACCGTTGGGATATTATTATTATTATTATTATTATACGAGATCGAATCACATGGTCGTGAAGAAAAATTGGAGCTATTTGAAAAAGAGGCGTGGCAGAGGTGTATGTGATTGATTTCATATATTTTCGTACCAAGTTCAAAAAGTTTACCATGAACGCTTCCATAAATATGCAGTATGAAATATTCGGGTTGTATGGGAGGTACTACGCTCCCTTTTACAATAGGTCTAATTTTTCTCCAAGAGTATGCGATCGATTTCATATGCGCCAATACCAAGTTCCAGTTCTCTACCATGAACACTTCCAGAGGAATGCAGTATGAAAAGTTAGGTTTGTATGGGAGCTGCCACGCCACCTTTCCAATAGCTCCAATTTTTCTCCAAGAGTATGCGATCGATTTCATATGCATCTGTCAATACCAAATTCCAGTACTCTATTATGAACACCTCTAGAGGTTTGCAGTATGAAAAATTCGGTTTGTATGGCAGTTGCCACGCCCCCTTTTCCCAAAGCTCCAATTTTTCTCCAAGAGTATGCGATGGATATCATATATCCCCATACAAAGTTCCAATACTCTACCATAAATACTTCCAGAGATTGCAGTATGAAAAATTCGGCTTGAAAGGGAGGCGTCACGCCCCCTTTTCCAATAAGTCCAATTTTTCTCCAAGAGTATGCGATCGATTTCATATATCTCCATACGAAGTGCAAGAACTCTACCATGAACATTTCCAGAGATATGGAGTATGAAAAATTCGGTTTGTATGGGAGGTTCCACGCCCTTTTTATATATCGAGATTTTTGTTAGCCGATAACCATCCTTTGAACGTCTGCAGCAGATGTCCGAAATTAAAAAAAAAATCGGTTCAGCCGTTCTCGAGCTTTGCGTTATGTGTACATATGTATGTAGGTGGTATGGCTGCTTTTAATATTGCGTTCACTTAGTACAAAAAAACAAAGCAGCAGGGTTTGTGGCAACATAAACGACTCTACATACATAATTGCCCACTATTTCTCCTTGAACTGTACATACATATTTGTTTTTTAACATAAGAATCAACTTTAACGTTAACATTAACACGTATGTATATGTATACATAACCCTTGCTTTGCGTTGTATTCCCAAGAATGATAGAATATTTACAAGATTGCGCCAATCGAGCTGAGAGCAACTGGCCGTGACGTCAACAAATACCCGAATGAGAGAGCAAAACGAACTCGACAAGAAAAAGAGGAAGCGTCAAACAAAAGGCAGTATTGCCAAGTTTTGAATTTGAAAAAGCACCAAATTTTTATTGGTGTATTTTATGTACTTTATATGCATACATAATTTTATTGTAAGGATGCCAATTCAAATTAATAAAAATCAATGTTTCTTGCACGACGGTCGATTTCTTCTGGCATGATTGAAGGTGCTGCCACATATTTTGTTGTCGCTTATGATTGTCACTGTGCCATGATTTTGTTTAAATTTTTATAAAGTTGCTTACCACACTTACGATTGCTATAAATTTTGCTTCCATTTTTTTTAAATTTTCTAATTTGGTGTCTTCAAACTAAAAACAAAAGCACCAAGAACCAAACTCAAAAATTTTCGCGTTTTGAATACCCACTAAATTTGGTGCGAAAAGCATCAAGTTGGCAACAGTGAATGTAAACAAAAGTATTTTATGACGTCAGCGTCGTCAAATCGACGAAGAGAGGGTTATCGGTCCGCGAATGTTGCGACCTTTATTTTCTGGATCGTGCTGTATTCCGTACGAATTAACGCTGGTATGTCGGCATGTATGTTGGATTATAAGGGATTTTTAAAGTCCTGCAGTTCCATTTTTAGGAAGTATTTAAACTTAGGGATGATTAGGGAAATTTCAGGCATCTAACTTGATTCACGGGGCAGTGACCAATCAAAGTTCGAGCTATATGGCCTACAAGCATCCCACCTTCATTTATTTTTCGTGCAAATAGGGTTTCGGGAAATTTTTATAAAGTGTGAAGTAAAATATTTTGCGATATAATTTTACTTTTAGGAAGTTTTATTTTGTGAATTTGGTGCAAGGTCCATTTACACAGTGCCCAGTAATAAAAAAATTATACTATTTTGTAAAAAAACGCACGATAAAGCAATATAAGTATATATATAAATACTTATTTATTGCTTACTATGTTTGTCAAATAAAGGATGGAATTAAGTAACTTAACAACTTATTCAGAATTTTGATTATAATAATTAAAATTGCAAACTCAAATTTGCGCTTTCCTTTTGCTAATCTTTCTATTATCCTTTCAGCGTCAATCTCAATATCTGAGGTTTGTAAAAGGGCTAGAGGATAGGTCATTCTTCATTCATGGCACTACGCAACCATGTTTTTAACTGGCGACGGGTGAAAAAACTCCTTTCTGAAGTAGTGTTACTAGCTGAAAGTGTGGCCAGAATGCGAAGAAGTTTGTTCATCAATGGAAAAGCTTATTCGTCGCATTTACCAAGAACTTCTGCTGCTGATTTTGGGAATGGCTTTTCGCTTACCTTATTATCCATCGTTATACGCTCCATCCAAATTGATAGCGTATTTTTCTAAGAAAATTTCGTATCGTTTTCCAAGCAATTTTACGCGTTCGAAAGCATTATTTTTTCATCTAGCCTATTATATTCCCCAATTTTAAATGGAACTAGTATCTTCAAATTAAAAACATTTAATGTCTCTTTCGATAATCTCTCTCGGAGATCGAGCAAAATATTATTTAGTGGCGGTATAAATATTGCTTTGCGATAAAAATCTTCGGCGTTAGATGTACGACAATTAGCCCGAAAATTTTGTCTATTCGCTCTCCGAGGAATGCAATGTCAAAATCCAATTCCTTAGCGTAGCCCGATCACTTTAGATTTTTTCAACGAAAACATTCCAGGAAGAAATTTTTTTACGCAGTTAGGTGTCTCCTGTTTAGATGAACACAAAATGAAAATTTATTCTTCAATTGCGATATGGGAAATGTCCGCTCTTGGATTTTGTGTTTTTTACGATTTGCGCGCGAATTTTGCATTAGATTTTTCCAACGAAATAATCCCAGGAAGAAATTTGATTTATTAAAATTTTTCCCCCAATTGCGATACAGGAAATGTCCGCCATCTGGATTTTGTATTTTTTACGATTTGCGCGCGAATTTTGCATTTCTCGCGAAAAAGGTAGGGGACAAATTTCAAGAGAATTCGATTCCTTGCAATTTTCATGTGCACATCATTTTGTAGTCGACTTCCAGTTCGTCGGAATATTTTTTTTTTTTATCTACCTATGTTACCGCATAACTTTGGACCACGTCAACCGCTTTCGATAATTCTGCAGCTGCATTGAGCGCGTTGTTGGTCGAGATCTACACGTCGTACGTGAACATACAGGGTGTCCCAGAAGTAACGTGCCAAACTTTAGGGGAAGGTAG
>NW_023458563.1:14552724-14582156 GCF_013731165.1 Rhagoletis pomonella
ATACAGGGTGTCCCAGAAGTAACGTGCCAAACTTTAGGGGAAGGTAGGTGGGGGGTGAGCTCCCTGATAAACAAAAAATTTTCAGGTAAAAGTGTCACCGTTTTTGAAATATTTACATTATTCATGTGTTTTCTTTAACTGCAACTACAAACCGGGCAATACTTAGTAAATTTTTTATGTAAAATACTTCAAGATAGTTGTCTCTCTATACTCAAATGCAATGTAGTTAAAATATATTAAGGAACAATCATAAAATTAGGACTATTTCTGGATTTTTAACTTTTTGATATTCTCTTCCCCAACTTTGACTATCTCGGGTGAAAAAAAATGTACTGAGCTATAACTTTACATTACATTAAAAAATTGCTCATTTCATAAAGATTTCAGAAATGTGCCACACTTACTGTTTCGAATAGAAAAAAAGGTTATAGCCGCTTTTGTAGGTAAAGGACTGAGACACGCTAGAATGTATTTAATAGATTTAAATTGAATTTGCTCTTGTTACCGTCAAATGACATGCTAAATAGTACAAAGGTACATAATTACTTGCTTCTGACATTATTTTATGTTACTTACCGGAATTCGGACTTGAGTCTATAACAAGGGCTATATCTATCAATATTTTGTGTGAAGGATGGGTTCACGTGAAATAAGATATACATGAGTTGTTTGAAGAAAAATTTATTCATTTATTGATAAAATATGCTCAAATTGGCGGCCTTCTACTCTAATAAAAACTCGGCACCTTTTAAGAAAAGATGCTTTTATAGATCTTAAACTCAATTGGGCTATCTCAGCAGCAGCTCCATTTATTTGTTTCCGCAAATGCTCTTCGTTTTGAATTGTTTTTGAATAAATTTTGTCCTTAAGACAGCCCCAGTAGAAAAAATCTAATGGATTCAGGTCTGGCGATCGAGCGGGCCACGTGATTGGCCCGTATCGTCCAATCCATCGGCGAGTTAAAGTTTCGTCTAAATGAGCTCTTACTTCACGCCCGTAGTGAGCAGGGCACCCGTCATTTTGCAGCCATAGTCTTCGCCGCAGGTTTAAGGGTACATCTTCCAAAAGAGTTGGAAGCCGTTCCTGAATGAACTCTAAATAACTGTGAGAGTTGAGCGTTGGCGGCAGTTCCACAGGTCCCAATATCTGACAATTAAAAATACCGCACCATAAATTTATTTTGTACCGGTACTGCGAACGATCTTCTCTCATTTCGTGGGGATTGTCTATCTGCCAACTGTGAAGGTTATGTAAATTAAAATAACCATCACGTTTGCATGATGATTCATCGCCCCAAGTTATTTTATTAAAAAAGTTGGGGTCTGATGCATGCATTCGCAACATTTCACGGCAAAATCTAACCCTCGACAGGTAATCTCTTTCCTGTAAAGCCTGAACACGTTGAATGTGGTAGGGATGAAATCGGTGGTCTTTTAAAGCTTTGTGAACTGTAGTTTTTGGTATTCCCGTCCGTCTTTCCATCATTCTCACTGAAGTCGATGGACCTAGTTCCACTTCCTCTAACACAGCTTCAACATCTACCGTTGCAGGACGTCCTGTTTCGCCGCCACGCCTTCCAGGTATGCGACCTTAAAAAAGTGAAAAATGATAGTTAACAAGCAAGCAAACAAGAAAGGTGTAAAAATCACTTACCTTAATATATTTCTCTATGGGTCCGGGCGAATACTTCACGACCCGGATGTCGACGATTGGGGTATCGCTCTGCATAGAGTCTTTGAGCAGCTCTGGCATTACAGCAAGCTTCACCGTAAATTAGGTGAATATCCGCATATTCACGCGACGTATACTGCGTGTTCTCTGTCATAGTATTAATAACACAATGTTCGAAGGGTCCAATTTCAAAAAATCCACTTTCACTAATTCCGGTAAGTAACACAAAATAATGTCAGGAGCAGGTAATAATGTACCTTTGTACTATTTAGCATGTCATTTGACGGTAACAAGAGCAAATTCAATTTAAATCTATTAAATACATTCTAGCGTGCCTCAGTCGTTTACCCACAAAAGCGGCTATAACTTTTTTTTCTATTCAAAACAGTAAGTGTGGCACCTTTCTGAAATCTTTATTAAATGAGCAATTTTTTACACTCGAGATAGTCAAAGTTGGGGAAGAAAATATAAAAAAGTTAAAAATCCAGAAATAGTCCTAATTTTATGATGGTTCCTTAATATATTTTAACTACATTGCATTTGAGTATGGAGAGGCAACTATCTGGAAGTATTTTACATAAAAAATTTACTAAGTATTGGCCGGTTTGTAGTTGCAGTTAAAGAAAACACATGAAAAGGCACAATTTTTTTTAAATTCGAAAAAATGTAAATATTTCAAAAACGGTGACACTTTTACCTGAAAATTTTTTGTTTATCAGGGAGCGCACCCCCCCACCTACCTTCCCCTAAAGTTTGGCACGTTACTTCTGGGACACCCTGTATAAATAATGCGTTTATTTGAAATGTTGTGCTCTACAACTTTGCCATTTAAATGTGCCACTTCTTTCAAATAGAAATTGCTCAAAACCGCGCCACTTACCTAATTTTGGCAACTTTTTTGCATATTATTAGCAATAAATAATTCTGTGTTCGTATGGAATAGTAGCTTATGTCGAAAGGCTGGCTTTAGTATAATGCGGCATTCCCAGCACACGATTGCGAATGGCTCACTGGCGCCGAGCCGTTGATAAACTTTTGGCAAATAAACGTGCATAAATATTTCCGATACTAGCAAGTAAATATTCTTATTAAGTCTAATCAAAAAATTGTTTGTCGTTTAAAGAATGAAGGGAATGCCGCATTATACTCAAGCCAGCTTGCCGACATAAGCTACTATTCCATACGAACACAGAATTGTTTAAAAAAATTTTAGGCACATGAAAATTGTAGGGTATCGAATCCTCTACAAATTTGTTCTCTACATTTTTTCGCGAGAAATGCAAAATTCGTGCGCAAATCGGAAACAACACGAAATCCAAGATGGCGGACATTTCCCATATCGCAATTGGGGGAAAAATTTTAATTTTGTGTTCACCTAAACAGGAGACACCTAACTGCGCCAAAAAATTTCTTCCTGGAATTTTTTTCTTCTTACGTCAGTTTTGGTCTAAAGTCTAACGTGGCAATGCAAGCGCTTTTCTACGCATTTTTCTGTTATCCCCCTGATATGAAATTAATATATTGCTTTAATGTTAATGCATTAGGCAATTTATGGATATTTCATCATCATTTTTTGATCGTGTAATACATCGGGGTAATACCGAATAAGCCGGGACTTATTAATTTATTTTAACCGTTGAATACAGATGTTTTCGCAAAATACGCTCTTATAATAAAAATTAATAAGAACGGTAATGAACGGTTGTGGAAAGATTTTAAAGATTTAGTATATTTTTCTAGTTATTAATGAGGTGGTTCATAATTGCCTGGTTATCAGGATATCTGGTTAAAAATTATTATTGTGTAGTGTTTTTATTGTTGTAAACTGAGTAAAAAATATAACCCCATAACCTGATAACCAGGCAAATGTGACCAACCTCAAAATTTTTATGCGCATACAAATGTCTGGTTACACAGTTGAAGGTGTTGTGCAAAATTAAAAAAAAATCAATTCGGATTTACCATAAAATTTTTTTAAAGGTGTTGCTCATTTTCTCCATATTAAAAAAAATCGTCGAAAATGCTTCGAATGACATGCAAAATGACAAAAATAAAAATGCCAAAAGTCAAGGGTAAGTCCCAGTTACTTTAAACTTGCAATAAAACTAAATGGGCTACAAAACTGCATGCCCAAAATATTAAAAAAAAAAACGAATTTAAAAGTTCGAAATTTTTACATAAGTTTGTTGGTTTTTTCAAATGTTCCACAAAGATTCAGACTTGGATTCATATGGTTTTTGTTGAAAATTATACTGTACTTTTTTAAACAAATATTTAAAAGTAAAAAATATTAATTTTTTTTTTAATTTGTTTTTAAATTTCTCATTTGAGGTAATATATTTTAAGCGCAATTTTGTCGAGCTCTGAGGGAGGGGCGATCGCCCCATGTCCCTTCCCTGTATCCGCCACTGCCTTCTCCTTATCAACCCTGATCAGATTTTACCGTGGCTTCAGTTAAAACGAGGAGGTTGTGCGCACATGCCCTGTAGTGAAAAGCTGAACCAGTATGCACAAATTCCAGTTCATGAACTATTATTTAAGGATAAAAAAGTTATACCAGTTCTCCGCAGTGAAATGCAAAACCAGCCAGTATATCAGTAGTAGTAGTATCAGCGCTACCTGTCTTTGAATAGGCACAACCAAAGCTAAAATGCGGTTAATTGCTTTCATCTCAAATGCCGGCTGTGGCGTCAAGTGAGCGAACACTACCGATTCTGGTTCTGACATCTCAGGTTGGAGTGCGCGTGGAGGTTGTTAAAGTATACAGTATATTTTGCTTAGCTGCACATCCTTCTTTGCATGAAAAACTTGTGCACTTAACCGAAAAAGGCACTTAAGCGAATTTTCTTTACTACTTCAATGAGGAAGGTATCCAAATCCCTATGAAACCAAATAATGGAGAAGCACTTATGTAGCACGTAGAAATTAGAAATTACATAAATTAATAACCATTTTCGTTGTTCTGCGAGCTGAACAAAATAAATAAAAAGTTGTAAAATTAGGTAATTGTAGCGCCAGTTCAGGTAAACGTAATACTTTCTTTGATAATTGATACTAGTCGCACAATTTTTAAAGCAGGTATCGCCAATGTGCAGGTATGCTAAATGCATCTATCGGAGCAGTTTCCTTATAAATGTTAAAAATAATGCCTCTGATGCGCATTTTGGGGTAGGTATCTTAAATGTGCACTTAAGCATAGACGCAGCAAAGCAAAATATACTGTAGTAAGTAAATTAATTTAAATAATTATTTCAATTAAAATATAAAATTAAACTTTTACATAAATTTAATTTGATTTGGAAAACACCATAAAAAAATTATGAGAAATAATTTTTTGTTCTTTTTAAAACAACAAATTTACAATATACACAAGAGATTAAAGAAAAAGCATTACAGGAAAGCGCAAGGACAACCCCAATTTTCGACATAAACTATGCGCCTGTAGAGCATGCAAACAACGCAACATGCCTCGGCAGCAGCTTATGGCCAGTGTTGCCGTTTTGATCCATATACTTCAAAGGAGATACTTAAATTTTCGCGTAGTACGATCTTTGAAGCGTCACAAAGAGGAAGTATACATATGCATACATAGGTTCGTTCGCGTAGCTGTTAATTGTTCATGTTTAACCAAAACTTACAAGTTTTTGCGTTCGCGTACGCAAAAAACTTGCAAAGTAGGGGAAATTGAGAGAGCAAAGTGACATTTCATTTTGAGGGGAAGCTGTTGGTTTCTGCTGGAAAAATTTTTGCCAACAGCAATTTGCCAACAGGAAAACAGCTGATCAAAAACAGCTGGTTGGCATTTACGCAAATCACAAAATAGAATTTGATGGTTTGGAAGTTAAAAATTACAAAATGCGACTAATTAAACTTGTAAGAAATAAGTAGTTATATGTTTAATCAATAAACTGTGTCAGTATAACACTTTGTGATAACTTTTCGTACGTTTTAAATTTTACACTTTTGAATGTAAATAAAAATTATATCAGCTGTTCGTCTAACTTGCAAGTTTCTCCAAATTTTCTGTTCGCGTACTATTTTGGATATTTCTCTCTTGTGAGCGAACAGATGACATTTCGCCGGAATTTGGCAGTTGGTTGGTTTCTGCTAGAGATTTTAAACGAACGCACCTCATATCTGTGTTCATATGGAATAGTAGCGAATGTCGAAAAGCTGGCTGTAGTATAATGCGGCATTCGCAGCATACGATTGCGAATGACTCACTGGCTCCGAACCGTTTAAGAACTTTTGGCAAATAAACGTGCAGTTCCGATACTAGCAAGTCAATATTCTTATTAAGTCTCATCAAAACATTCCTTGTCGTTCAAAGGATAAAGGGAATGCCGCATTGTACTAAAGCCAGCTACTGTACATAAGCTACTATTCCATACGAACACAGATATGTATGCTATAACAGCTTTTAAAATTTGATCGAAAATATTGAAAATTTTGTGGTCAAATAAGTTTAAAAAGTGCTTTAACGAGACTATTGAATAATGAGCTGACTGCATTAATTTTTACTTTACTTTACTTGCCTCATACAAAGCACTGCGGCTGCAGAGCGTAGGTATATTTTCAGATTTAAAATTTATCCAGTATGAAAAGAGAAGTATACTTTTTGACATAATTTCCAACGGGTTTAACTTGGAATGTATCATATAATTCGATAACACCGGCACACAAAAAAAGTGGTGCGTGCTTTTAACCAGACCCACCATCTGAGGAGCGTTTGACTCGTATACCTCCTAAATTTCGAGTTAATTGCGAAATTAAAAAAAGGCAAAAAACTCGCAATTTACTCGAAATTTTGAGAGTGTACGAGTCAAACGGATCTCAGAATCGGATTCAATGGGCCGAAATACATGTCGGTAAGTCGGCCTGGTTAAAGGCACACACCCCTTTTTTGTGCCGGTTTAATTATTTTTGTTAAAGTTTCTGTGAAATCTGTACATAATATTTTGTTCGTCTTTATACAAGATTACAAACAATAATTTATATTTTGTTAGATTGTCTTTATGTGAATACATACATACCCTGCAGGGAAAGCTACCAGTTGTGAACCAGAATGCTACTAGTTTGCGGTTCAGCCCAACTAGTTCACGTTGTATCCTTTTTCAATGTTAGCGACTGGTATTTTTAACATGGCGGTGTCATAGGAATTGCCAATTGTCCGCTCCTGCATCAGCACACTACCAGTAGAAATACTAGAAGCATCATACCAGTTGACTATATACTACGTTTATACGCATGCATAAGTCGCTTTAATTCATTTCGCCGCGATTCAAAACATATGTATAAACTGAATTTCAATTCGCTTTGAAAGAGCGAAGTGTTTTGGCTCACAATCCATTTCAAATCGGTAGTTTATTTCTCCAGACAGTTAGAAAGAGTGTATAAACACCGCTCTCACTCAAAGTGAATTGGAGGTCAGCTGTTCCGCTCAAATTCCAAATAATCGCATCAGTATTTAAAAGCTGATTAATAATAATCGATCTTTTTCTTTGCCACGATTTTATAATGCCGAATAAAATTAGATTTTTATCACTTTCCATTATGTTAACTTATAAAATGTCAAATGAAAACAGCTTATTTTGTTTGCTTTTGAAGACGGTTACTTTGATGCCGATATAAAGCCGTAAGTATAAGCACTAGAGCGAAATGTGCCTATTCATCCCCCGTGAAAAGCATAAGTATGTCATTTTGCTCGCGGCGCTGCAACAGTGGTAATGGTCGACAGAGTAAAGCTTTGGCACGCCAAATCAAGAAATCTGAGTTCGAATCTCAGGGTGCGAATCTTTTTTAATTTTTTTTATTTTTTTTTTTCATTTATATTCCTTGTGTAATTTTTAAATTTATTGTTTTAAAAAGAAAAAATTATTTATTTTCATTTTTTACGGTATTTAAGTATTTAGGTTTTTTCCAAATCAAACTAAATTTATGTTCAGTTTTTATTTTATATTTAAATTAAAATAATTATTTCAAATCATTTCACTTACTTTACTTTAACAACCTCCACGCGCACTCGAACCTGAGATCTCTGAACCAGAATCGACGCCACAGCCGACATTTGCGATGAAAGCAATTAACCGCATTTTAGTCTTGGTTGTGCCTATTCAAAGACAGATGTCGCTAATCGCATAAGTTGTTCGAAATCGCCGAAATGGTAGGCCGTCGCTTTGGCACATACAAATTAATGAACTAGTATTTATACTGGCTGGTTTGGCATTTCACTGCGGAGAACTGGTACAATTGTAGTCCACGACGATCTGGTATGACTTCTCCATTTAATACCAGTTTTCTTACTAGAATTTCTACCAACTGGTTTACTTTTTTCTATGAGGAACTGGTATAATTATGGTTCATAACGAACTGGTATGACTTATCCTTAAATAATAGTTCATGAACTGGAATTTGTGCATACTGGTTCAGCTTTTCACTACAGGGTATGTATGTGTATGAATGTAAATTACATGATTTTTTAGTTATTGCATTGTTGACAATAATAAAAAGCAAAGATCTAAAACCAAATAGCATTTTTTTACATTTTTTTTTCTAACTTGATACTTAAAAAAAATTGTGTGATACATTTGATCCAATTTTAGATTTTTTACGATACATTTTCCCATGACGTCGAGGCAACACTGCTTATGGCAGACTGATTCGTTGGTTGCAAGGCGAATTTATATAAGGTGGTGTTACTAGCTCAGCTGATTTTGTGTATGTGTTTCGCCGCACGGCTTCTGTTATCAAACTGAAAAAATTTGTTTGAATTTCTACACACACGCTTACAGATTTTGACAGTTTATGCCGCCAAAGCAAAAACAAAATACATGTAAATTTTCGTATTTTTACTCCTGCTATCACCTTATATTAATTCGCCTTGGTTGGTTGAATTCCGTTTTTGTTCCACAAAATAATGTGTGAGCATATACATACGTGTGAAAAGCATACAGTTAAGCTGTACGCGTGATATGAAATACCCATTACTGGTTTAGAAGAAAACTATTGCTACTTGTAACTCACGTCACTTGTAATACCAAAGCGTTTTTATTGAAAAATATTACGATAGATTAATCTATTTCGTATATTGCTAATTCCGCGTTCTCATTTTAGGTATTGGTTACGCTGCTGCTGTAATGTCGTGTTGGATGAACGTTTACTATATAGTAATTTTGGCGTGGGCCGTGTTTTATTTCTTCATGTCCATGAGAGCGGGTAAGAATAAATGATAGGCAAAACTTGCCAAACTAGAGTTAACCAAAATACCTAAATTTTAGTAATTAATCTTACTTTTATTAAAAGCGTATTTTCGTATCTATAAGTATTATTTATGTGAGTATACTGTCCAATAAAAAATTTTAGTTTTTGGCACATTTTTCTAAATACCTTTATTCCCTAGCGCAAACTCCCTTTCTCAAACTCTACACCCTGATTCACTTATAAGGGCACATTTTTTTTCATTTATATCTGAACATACATAAATATATCTGAACTCGTGGTCATCGGGGCAGCTTCATTTTAATCTCGTTTCGAAGAAAAGCGATGAAAATGATGAAGACACCTTTTTAATTTGGTTTTTATGCGGTTATGAGGTGAGTTTGGTCAAAGGCTGTGGTACGCTCAACGAACCCAGACTCGGACGGGCGTCCCACTTCTCCCGCCGAAATAATACTGAATATGGGTATTCTCGTTGTCTTGCACGTTGCACGAATTCCACGAAAAGCCAAAATACTATTCCAAATTTGCAAGAGTATGTACGAGAGCACCCCATTGGTAGCAAGCAGTGGAATTCTGTATCAAATACAATAACAAAATACAGCAAAAAATTAAGTGAGCGAAATGAGAGGAACGATAGAAATGTGTAGAAATTCCAACAAAAAAACAGCTAGCACAAGGTCGCATTTATCGCTATGCTTTTTTACAAAATATATGCCTGGCTTTAAACGTTGCATAATTTGCAGCGATCGGAAATGTTGTCTCCCATGTATTTTGTTGTTGCGTGTTTGCATGTGTTGCAATCCATGCAACGTGCAACGTGCAACGGCTTTGCAAGATTTCGAGAATACCCCTAATAATTTAGTGTATTAACTTCGAACACGCACAAGCCAACGCATCTCTATGACCAGAGGGCCGCCAACCTTGCGTTCAGGAAGCAAGAGAGAGTAACTACCCACCAAAAAATTTGCGCCTTATATAAGGCTTATAGATCATATAAAATAAACCCGTTTGCACCACGTTACACTTCACTTCATAATTAAGATAAGACAAGTCGTACATTTTATGTTCCGTCTTGGCAGCAACCAATTGATTCAAGCATCTTTGCACACTCAGCTACACTGAGAAAAAGGATTAGTTCCGACAACTAAAGATATTTAGTTCCCGAATTTCGACAGTATTTGGGAACTGTTACCAAGGATTGGGAACTATGGGAAAATTTTAGTGAAATTCGACACGAAAAAAAAATAAATTAAAGTGAAGACCCAAACCCGCG
This sequence comes from Rhagoletis pomonella, assembly GCF_013731165.1. Taxonomy (NCBI): domain Eukaryota; kingdom Metazoa; phylum Arthropoda; class Insecta; order Diptera; family Tephritidae; genus Rhagoletis; species Rhagoletis pomonella. The sequence goes on from NW_023458563.1 coordinate 14,562,887, forward strand.
CACTCTTATAGTTTTTAAGTAATTTGTTGTTAAAGTTGGGAAATTCACCAAATATGTTGATGCAAATTGCATCAATTTTATCATCCAAAAGTGCGTGAATAGATAAATCGGGCGATTTTTTATTCCAAATTTTCCCTTTTTAAGGTTTTTTTTCACTAAGTAGAATTCTCCTTTCTGCTTTGCGAAGAAAAGGGGCTGAACACCTTTTGCTGAGAACACCTTTCTGTGTAGGCGGCCTTCGGCCACGCTTAGGGATTACAACCCTCACAAAGTAGAATTCTCTTTCTGTTTTGCGAAGAAAAGGGGCTGAACACCTTTTGTAGAGAACACCTTTCTGTGTAGGCGGCCTTCGGCCACGCTTAGGGATTATAACCCTCACAAAGTAGAATTCTCTTTCTGTTTTGTGAAGAAAAGGGGCTGAACACCTTTTGCAGAGAAAACCTTTCTGCGTAGTGAAATGGGTTAACGCGCTTTATATTGTTAAAAAATAAAATAAAATACATTTAATGTACACAAATCACACGTGAACATTGAAAAGATCGTGCATTTATGCAAGTACAAGTGATAGCTGCCGCTGTCGGCCGCTGTGGTGTAGTGGTAAGCAGTGCGCGCTTCCACTCCGCAGCACCCGGGTTCAAACCCTGGTCAGCGCAACATCGCAAAAAATATAGAAATAAGGTTTCTTCTTAACAGCGGTCGTCCGTCGGCAGGCAATGGCAAACCTCCGAGTGTATTTCTGCCATGAAAAACAGCTTCTCATAAAAATACAGTCGCCGTTCGTAGCCGTCGTAAAACTGTAGGTCCCTGCGCTTTGTGTGACAATATCAAGGCGCACGCCACAAGTCGGAGGATGAGCTCGGCCAAACACTAACATATGTGTAAGCGCCAATCTATTATTATTATTATTATTATTATTAAGTGAAAGCTGCACTTTTTGTATGAAAATTTGCTAATGGAAGTGCAAAATATCTAAACAAAAAATTACTTAAATACTAGTGAGAATTTATGTAAACATATCTGTTTCTTAGCATCGCCGTAAAGTTTAATGAGAAAATTCGTTATAGTTTTGCTAAAACACACACATGTCGACTAAAGTCAACCCGGACCTATTACCATGGGTTTGTAATTATAACTAAATATATTAAAGCTTCTAATATTAATCTAGGTTGTACCAAATCGTTAATTTAGTTGAAAGGTTTGGTAAATACTAATAAATATTTCTTTGAAGCATATTTCTACAAATTCCATTCAACTTAACGTATGGTTCATAAAAGGATGGTATTAAGCTCTGCTAATGCAGATAAAATAAGGTAAGTCTCCCCCCGAAACGGCGATCTTTTATTTTAGTACATATGTATGTATTTATGAACAAAAATTGTTGAAGGAAAGCATGTCCAAAATACAACCATGCATTTACAACCGTGCTTTTAGTTAAATTTAATTCGTTCTAGAATTGTAACCAAATCGTAAATTTTCACTGCTGACACTCATTTGAAAGAGAAAGAAAAATAGGAGAGACAATTTTTGTCAATTAAGATAATCTATCAGTTAACAAATACTCCCGTTACACTTTGAAACCAGATCAAAATCTTTTAAGAAACCTCAAACTAGTAGAATTAAACAATTTAAAAGCAGTTGTGTTTTAAATTGTAATTTTAAGTTGTTGTTATCAATTACAAATTAACTTTTTAACCGAATTCAAAAAAAGGAGAAAGCTATCAATTCGTCGGGATATTATTCTGCATTATCCTGAGTTTCGCACGAAAAAACATTCACCCGAAAATTTTTCATCCGCCCATAGTAAAAACATGGAAACGAAAAGTGAAAAGTGAACCAGTTCGGAGAAAATGAAACTCATGATAAGGCTGATTATTTTGTTTATATATGAATGTTATCGCATACCTTTGGACCACGTTAAGCGATTTCTATACTTCTTTCTTAAAGAAAAGGTGGTACCTCAGAGGTGATCCCGTACTAATTCGGTTTAGATGCGCTCATTTGATAATGAAGAAATTACGGTAATCTCAAATTTTTACATCAGGAAGTCGGTTTTTTTCTTGCTCAAAAATTACTTGTATTAACCCATATGCAATGGGAACTCACAATGGATATATAACGCGTTGTCGTGTTTTTTGTAATTTTGTTTTTATTTTTTATTATTAAAAAAGTATAATAAATAAAAATCTGACGTTTTTTGGCCGAAATTACGATTTTTTTTTTAAATTTACGATTTTTGAGCGGAAGTTTTCGGCAACGCTGGAGCCACCCCTAACGAATGTTGAGCGCTCTCTGAGCACATGTGTGTTTCACATACGAAGAGCGCCAGCTGAGCAATGCACACAGACCCACTTATTGAATCGTTTGAATATGTTAGTATGCCGACAATTGCATAAGAACGATTCAATGAATGAGACTGGGTGCGTGGAAATCATTGCTGCGCTACCGCTGTTCGTAGATTGGTGAAACACGCATGTGGTCACAGAGCGCTCAGTAAAAGTGCCCACACTCACTGACGTGTACGTATGTCGTGTCTGTTTGACGTATCAACGTATAAAATTTACTGTTGATAGAGAGAGAGAGAGAGAAGCAGTACATGTCATGCGTAACCGTCGCACGTACACTATGGTGAATTTTCATTTACATCAGGATTCAATAATAGGAGCGTTCCTTATCTCCCAGAAATAGTCAGAAAAGTCCAAAAAGCGTTCCTTAACTCGGAAATGACAGCAAAAATGGGAGAGCAACAGTCAGTGAGAGTGACTCTAATCAGTCCGAAGTAGTCAGATTTAGTCAGAAGAATTTTTTCTGGCAAAATCCTGAAAAGTGTCAAACTCAACTGAATTTAAATTAACGGAAATTAAAGAATACGCTAAAAGTGAGAATAATCTAAGAAGTAAAAGAAATGAATTGAGATTGGAAGGAGGCAAAAAATAATTGATATAGCAAGTGTTTATTGTGCTTGTGCTTGTGTGAATGTGTTTTGTACATACATTTCTGTTCTTATTTGACGTTAGTTTTGTTGTTGCCATTCTTTGGACTAAAAATTTGGTTTTTTGCGTTCCTTTACTTTTCCTGTTATTCTCTTTTAGAGAGCGCATTTTGCTTACGCTCTGGCATTTTGACACTTTTCAGATTTTAGTCCAAAAAGATAAGGAATGAACCTAATACAAGGTTCGATAAACTGACAGTTGTCTCTCTCGCACCGCTCCCTTAGCAGTGGCACCGTGTTGTTTCTTTGCAAATTTACTTGGAAAAAGTGTAGCTTTGCTGTGAAATAGAAGTATAAGCTTTTGTGCAATATGTTTATTTGTATATGCATGTGAAGCACATTTAACTGATGAAAACATAACTTGTTTTTAAATTGGATGTTTACATAAATCTCATAGTAGTTTTATTTTAATTTTGAGTCCTTTTGCAATTTTTATACAGCTAAATAGCACATAAATTACGTAATTCATGTAGATGTATAAATATTTCGTTCAATATTTCGTTTAAAATGCCAGATTTCCTGCAAATACATAAGAATTTACAAAAGGAATTTCACTACTAATTGCCCACCTTGCGTACTTTTCTACTACCATTTTCGCAACAAGGGATTGCGTTCTTCACCTTTCTCTGTCCTTCGTAAATGCAACCTTTTGTAAGGGAGTGTCAAACCGCGGCTGTCAATAATTATCTACCCTTGTATTATTGAATCATGCATTTACATGGCGCTCTCATAAGTTTGATCGTGTCAGCTGCCACGTTAACGTCGGTGAGTGCGGGCACTTTAAGCTATAGCAAGTCGGTCACAGCGCTAGATAGAGAAAGAAAAGTGTGTGCCTCAGTATATCCAGTAAACAAACTTAGCTATTTTTTTCACCAAATTTGGTCCCCATAAAGGACTAGTGTTGCAAGCAACGCTTTTTCGGCAATAAGGGTGTTGTGCAGCAATCCAAGGTGGTGAAAATTATCTTAGCACTAGAGAAATGGATAGAAAAATATTTCAGTGTGCTTGAACATCTCAGGTTTAACCGAAATATAAATGTATTTAGAATATTTATTTTATTAATACATACACATTTTTTATTTTACTGTGTCGAAGTCGTTTATAATTTAGTATTTAAGTTAATTGTGAAATATATTGAATGCACAAATTAAATTATGGGAGCGATTTATTCACAATTGGAATTGGAAACAGGGCTGATGATATACTTTAAATAAATTGTGAATCTGCGAAAATATCTTTTCAGCATATGAATATACTTCTTAACTTTTGTCGAAAATTTACATACAGGCTCGAAATTATGCCAGTAACTTTCAAATATCGTCTCTTGAATGGGAAATTTCCGTAAGCGTCATTTGACAGTTTTTAGTTAAAGATGCAGTTATATATTTTAAAATAAGATATTTCGATTTTTTGTTAACAGCTTTTTGGATATCTTCTTTAGTTTCCGAGTAACTGACTAAAATGTTTTCGGTAATTTGGTGCAAATTACGTTAGTAATGCTGTCGTACTAAACTAATCAAGGTCTTTCAAAGAGCGTAATCTGTTTTTAAATATCTGCTTTAGCTTCCGACATCTTCAGCTTTAACATGAGTTTCATTTTCTCGAACCGAGTCACCTTTTCACTTTTCGTTTCCATGTATTCACTACGGGTGGGTGAAAAAAATTCTGGCGAAACTCACGATTAGGCTGATTAGTAAAATGCATCGTTAATTAACAAAAAAGTTTTAGCTTGTATATTTATCTCTCTAACGCATTAATTCTATATACGTCAAGACCAACGCCCGATGCCGTTATGTATGTATTTAATAACGGCTCTATGTGGCTCCAAAAAAAGAATGTGGTAGCTGAATCTAGCCACCAAAGGGCTAAAACGGCAACACTAGTGTGCATGGCTCAGCTAGCGCTCTTCGTATATGAAACACAACATGAACCAACGACTACAGATCACGTAATCCGCCATCGTTGTAGTTATTTGTAATCGATTTTCAGAAAAAAGTTTTCGTAGCGTTTTTGATATTTTTTGGTTCTGTTTACATCGTCTTCTACCTCTTCGGAGTGATATTTTAGCGATTTTATGTGTTTTCTGCAGCGATTTTAATTATACATTTTGATTTATTACAAATTTATGACATAATATGAAGTGCTTTGTGAGAGGAACAAGTTTGATTTGCCAAGAGACGTAAATTTGCTTAAAAAGTGGGTGCACATTTGTGGTCAGAACATTGGCATTGAAAGTCCGACCGGTGCCGATAATATGCGATTGTAAAATACTCACAATCATTTAAACCAGGGTTGTTGCGAATATTATTCCGAAATAAAAGTTCTTTCCGGATAATAAACAAACCGCTTATCCAAATTAAACAAGTTTGGTATCAAATGAAAGAGGGTTTAAATATCTTTAAAACTGAAATGTCTACACGAAGAAAGCCACATATTGAAAAATATTTCAACAAAAAATGTTAATTAATTACCATAAAACAAATCTTGTGTCAGTTATATGCATTTCTTTAGTATTTAATTATAAAAAATATATAAATAGAGGTCGTTCGCTATTTTTGTTTAAAAGCTATTTCAGTCCTCTTTCATATGATCCCAAATTTGATTAATTTGGGCAGGCGGTTTGTTTATTATACGGAAAGGACTTTTATTTCGGAAAAATATTCGCAACAACCCTGATTATAACCATGTTTTATGAACTTTTTTTGCTTATTGTCATGAAGTTTCACTTTTTATATTTTATAATAAATACAAATATAATCGCACTCAATCACCGCGCCTTTTTCGTTTTCTTTGTTTGTTTTCATTTTTAGGCAGATGTCAAAAACACTCAGAAATTTACTTTTTTCATTCTTTTCCGATTGCGTGATCTTGTTTGTTGGTTCATGTGAAACACAAATGTGCTCAGAGCGCGCTCAGAATTCTTTAGGGGTGGCCAGGGATGCCGTTTGGATCTAAATAGATCCAATTGGATACATTTTTAGACTAATTTTTGCGGAATACTTATTTTTTCCGATCAGTATAAATATGGATACTTTTTTAAATAGGCCAAAATTTTATATAGATATTCTATAAAGTATTTTTCGTTCAAAACCCGATTTTCATTAAAGATGGTAGAAAGCATTACGTTTTTTAAATGTATTAAAAATCGCTACTTAAGCGTGAAATTAAAGCATTTTAATTTTTGTGAACGAAGTAATGAACATATGAAGAGATCTCACCAAAATAGGTAATAAGCGCAATTGTTTTAATTAGCTCAAAAGGATGCTGTAAGCAAGATCTTAATATACATATATATATAATAAATTATACTCTTTCTGCAGTAATCTCTTTCATATTACATATTTTCATTTGTTAATTTAAAAAGAAAGAGGATTTCAATTAAGATTAAAATACACTTAAAAAAACTAAATTTTATTTATGTAAGGAAATTTGTATGAATTTTACTAAAAAGACTTTAAATACACTCTAAAAAAATTTTGTTTATTTGCGCATATTAAGAGAGGTAACCAGTTTCCTCTTACAATGTGTACAAATTTGCACGCCGTGTAATAAAATTAAATATTGCCTGTTTACTTTTACATACCAAATTTGCCGCAAAGATCAAAATTACACATAAAATGTTTAAAGTATAGTAATGTTTGTTATTAGTAGAAAATGTATTTTTAATTTGAAAATTTTTGCAATTTTAAGCATTCTATATATGTGTATTTATGAGTATATTTTAAAGACCTCAAGTTCAAAATCAAATACTAAACATCTTATACGTATATTTATACTGATTCTTGTTGAAAAATATATACTTTTCAGTAGTAGTTTTACATGCTTTTTTAGAGTGTACTTGCTAGTTATTATACTACTTTGCAAAATACTTATGCACAAAAAATGTACTTTATAAATTGAAATTAAAAATGTTTAATTTTATTAATAAAAATATATATACTTGTATTCCAAGTCCTTAGGATGGGTTAAATTATGTCTTTTTCTTGAAAATTTTTGGTTTTCTTACAAATTATGAGATGTATACGTAAACAAAGAAAATTGGATACAATTGGATACATTTTTGGCTTGGTCAGTGATAAATTTTCTTGAGACGGCGCGGCAACACTGGGGGTAGCTCACAAGCAGGGCTGCCAACTATACTTAGCTATGAAGTGCCATATTGAGGGAAAAAAGTCCCAAAATGTGCCAAATAGAAAAAATAAAAGTGCCAAAAAAGGGGCCATTATTTTTAATCCTTCCCATTTAGCATTAAAATTAGAAACACATTTCTAAAACAAAAGTCCAATGCCAAAGTAAGATACACCAGTTCTATACACTATAGAAATTACAAAATTTTAGTTAAGAAAAAGAAGTATACGCAAAGGATTTCACAAAAATGTATTGAAATATTACTATTTTTCAAAAGTGCATTTTGTGTCAAATTGAAAAATTAAGGGCTATTTGAAGTAAAATAGGGTCAAAAATGGCACGGTTTGAGCCAAGTTGGCAGCCCGTCTCACAAGCATGAATTTTTTCCTCAACTAAGATTTGGTAACTATGACTAAACCATGTGTTGAAAGAAAGCTTATCTGCATTAGCAGAGCTTAATAACATCCTTTTATGAACCATACGTTAAGTTGAATGGAATTTGTAGAAATATGCTTCAAAGAAATATTGATTATTACTTACCAAACCCTTCAACTAAATTAACGATTTGTTACAACCTATGTAGATGAATATCAGAAGCTTTAATATATTTAGTTATAATTACCAATCCATGGTAATAGTTCCCAATCCTTGGTAACAGTTCCCAAGTATTGTCAAAATTCGGAAACTAAATATCTTTAGTTGTCGAAACTAACCCTTTTTCTCAGTGCACCATAGAATAATGGGTAGCGGTCATTTCAACGTTGGGCTTGGGTAAAAATTCTTAAATAATTGGAGAACGAATCTTGCTTCACGTTCTGTAATGAATGGGTAGGAGGATGGTCGTCGACACGACAACTTGGCTATTCTCCAGCCAGCATATCAGAGCCTTCGTTAATCAATGCATTCTACCCTCGTTGCGAATTCGGAATCCAGCACATTCTTGAAGAGAATTTGTATGAAAGAGAACTTCTATTTCCTTTAAACTGGCTACACACGACGAACATCTGCGCGCACATATGCGCCAACATGCTCGCTGTCATTTGCTACAGACGGCGGGCGGCTCATAAGTGATTTTGTACTCAAAGCGTAAACATGGAAAGGAAAGACGCGGATGATGCAATTGAAATACTTATGACTTACGTTTTTTTATGTATGTGTTACTTAAATTTATTTATATTTTACTTGTATGTATGTACATACATATAGTAATTTAGCCTCATTTTTCAAAAATTCAATTAACGCATATGGCTGGATGCATTTATCCGCGATTTGCACACTGCAAGCATCAACACAAAATGAGGTTGTTTTTTTTTGTTTCCAATGCGATGTTCGCAAACCACGCTACAAACGACGAGCATGCTCGCTGAAATTCAAAATGTTTTGATTTTTTGCGAGCATTCTCGTGAACCGCCCTACAAACGGTGCTTGATGCGGGGTAAAAATTTAAAACCGAAATGGTAAGCAATAGCCTTGTACGTGTATTAACCCATTTTATGCAATGTATATTGCCAAAGGCTATTATATTCACCTCTTTGTTTATAGAGGAACAATTTGTAACTATATTTGTAGTCTATTTATTAAAAATAATTCAACTTCGTGAAATGCCGACCAACTTAATTTTTTTTTTATTAATTTAAAGTTTAAATTGATTATACATATGTAAAAAACAGTATGTGCTAATTCATACTGGCGAACAATAACGTGTTAACGATCTTGCTTGCGCATGTGTTCTTAAATAAGAGACGACTCTCTAATAGGCTCAGTCGGTAGAAAACCGTCATATAAAAAGGTTGTTTTGCGCATGATTGTCCTTTTTTCCAAGCAAATTTCTAACGAAAAATTATCTGCGCAAGAACAACCCCTCAATTTGAAAATTTGCAACCAACTGAACGCTGACAATGCAAAAGTGAATTACAAAGCAGCTAATATGCGCAAGTCGGTACGCACCACCAGTGTTGCCATTTCTGTTTCTGCCATCCCGCCAGATTAATAAACAAAAATGGCTAGAATCGTGCTAAATTATTTAAATTCTGTAAACTCTTATGAAAAAAAGTTTATTTTATAATTTAGCAGTTAAACTTTATTTGATAAAATTAGAGATCATATCGAGCCCTAACCGCCAAAATAACGTAAGAGACATTTTTTTCAAAATGTTCTTTTTGATGCAGAAATGCATCTAGATGCTCTAGAAATATTTTTGTATCAAAAAGAAAATTTTGAAAAAAGTGTCGCTTACGTTATTTTGGCGGTTAGGGCTCGATATGTTTATAAAAAACCATCAGTTTTTTAACAAAAACAAAATTAGATAATAGATAATGGTTTTATAACCAGTGTGGCATTAAATAAAGTATAAAAATTGGTCATAAGAATGTCGCCTTCGTTTTCGTGACTGTTGAGCTCGTTGGAGTTTGTAAAATGTAGTCAATGCAAAACTTATTTGCACTTTTATGTCCATACCTGCAATTAAAAAAAAAAAAACAAATAAAGCATTTGCACAAGTGCTGTCAAATTAAATACACACATTTGATTTAATCAAAATGTATATACATACATACACTTCACTTTGCTAAAAATATTCGAAAACTATATAATACTATTAGAATACCTTTCCCGCCATGTTCAGTGCTTATTTAGTGAATTTTATTCTGGATACGAAAATCTTTTTATACACATAAGTATGTATGATGTTTTGATTTGTCCCAAGTTTTGGTGCTTTTAGGGAAGTTGGCAGCCATGGGGTCCACATTCGTGAGTACTCACATATACTTGTTCTCTCATTCCGACCACACATACAGATGCAATTCGCGCAACACTTTCTTCTAAAAATTACTAACAAATTTTCCCTCGTATGTACCACCTCAACAATTTTTATGTAATTTCTCACAATATGGCAACATGAAAAATCGATTAATCTATCACACAACTTGTATCAATAATCGTCCTTTACCATTTGACACATATGCATATGTACAAGTTAATCAAAATTCAATTTAAAAATATGTAATCGCATATTGCTTGCATATAATGCATAATTTCCCTTTTTTATGGTTTTGTTTTTCATTGAAATTTAACATTATTAAGGAATTGCACATCATTTTTGTTTTTAACTATTAAAACTTTATTGAAAAATGTATAAATTTTCATCTTTTTAAAGGATACATATTCCTTTGCCAACTTAACGTAAGTACCATGTGGTACTTCAGCGGGATTCTTTTAAGTGCAATCCCCGCTTAAGTACCACAAAAAATGTCATCTTTGGTCTTTGTTCGTGGCACTTAACCGGGGTTGACTGTATCTAATCACTTAATTAAAATCATTCTAGTGAAGTATTAAGCGTGGCGAGGCTGGCTAATGTTCCATGGATGTCAGGGATGGGATAGGTATCAGGTATCTTGACTGCATTTAAAGGTTTAAAGTCCACTACCATCCTGTATTGCTTTTCTCCGGCTGCGCCCTTTATATGAAATGAGCTGGTCTATCATGCGCTGAAATATAAAACTTACCTGCTGAGCCTCTTCTTCTCTTTGCTTCCATGTTCTAGAGTCTATGTTGTTTTGGAAGTCTTTCAATTGATGATACCTGGTCCTGCCGATTCCTTAGGGTCCTGTTCGGACATTGGCGCACGGGTGTTCGCGACTTAACTCCCTTGTTGCATTATTTGATGCTTCTTCACTGCCTAGCCTGCTGTCAATCCTGGTAAGGTCTTGATCACGGATTGCGCTGCTACACTCTATTCGTGCTAATCGAGCTTCTAAACCCAACCCATTATTTTCAATGAAAATCTAATCTGTTTGAGGAGAGCGTTAATTCCCCCATTTATTTCATTTATTCTTGTTGTCAGTGCGCCTATTATTTTTTGTTTCAAATACTTTATTTTTTTCCTCCAATTTGCCACTTTTATATGATCAGGTCACCGGGTAATGCCAACAAGAATAGTCTTTTTTGTTTTGCACGGTTACTAATTTGTTTTTGTTTCGGATATTTGTCCTCGTGCTATGTATGTATTTATTTTTTGAGCAATCAGTTTTTTGTTTAGAAAAAAAAATCAGTCTCAATTTGAGTTGGAGGTTGGTTTCTTTCTTACGCCTTCAGAGTTTTCTGCAAAAAAGATAAGAAAGGAGCCGCGATTAGATTTTTAAAAATTTTATCATGTTCTTATGTGTACGGCGATATGTACCAGGTTGACGTTACACGGCACATAAGTCTTTAAAGAAGAGTTTCGGTCAGGAAGGGCTGTGCGATCCTTTTTAGTTGTCAACAATAAGTTTGAAGGCAACCTACTAAGGCATAACTTACTTCACAACATAATTTTGTGCCTATTGCAATTTCCAGTGTACGCTGGAAATGCCGCAGAAATCGAAGTAGCAGTCTCCAGTGTGTTCTGATGTGTACCCTGGAGACACCACAGGCAGCTATTGCAGGAAAAAATATATTTTAACCTATTTGCTTTCGATGGGGTGAGTACCTACCTAGCAGTATAGGTACGGTGACCATCCGTTCTGTTTTTTGCAGGACCGTACTGTTATTTAAGGGTCTGTCCTGCGTAGTTTTTCAAAACAGAAAACCCCCAAAATGTACTGATTTCATTTCATTTCATTTTCATTTCATTTCATTTATTGAGTCTATGATTATATAAACCTTACAGACTAGATTCACAAGTTTAACTTAACTAAAAATGTATAACTAAGAATATAGGGATTCAATCATTGAGCCAAAACGAGATCTCGGGAGTGCAAAATCTAGATCAAGGCTACTAAATATTCGATTGAATTCAATGAGAGCTCTAGCAATGGGATCAAAATAATGGTAATTGGCTTTGATTAGCTTGACATGAAACGGATAGTGAAAGCGTAGTGTTCGTTGCGGAACATTGAAGCTTATCAGCTCTAGTAGCTCCGGGCAATCAATAAGACCAGAAATGATATCGTAAACAAACATCAGCGAATGAATGGATCTTCTCGATTCAAGTGACTTCATCCCTATTAGCATACAGCGGGCACAATAGGCTATCAAAGGAGCAGTGAAATTAAGTGGTTTGAGAGCAAAACGAATAAAGCTCCGCTGCACTCTTTCAATTCTATAGGAATGAGATGAGTAGATCGGATTCCAGATTAAGGAAGCATATTCCAATTTTGATCGTACTAAAGAATTAAATAAACTTTTCCAGGTATACGGATCTTTAAAGTCCCTTCCATAGCGGCGAAGAAAGGCTAGGTTAGAATAGGCTTTAGGGATCATATAGTTAATGTGATTAACAAAGGTAAACCCCGAGTCAAACATCACTCCAAGATCCAGAAATTCACGAACAGTAGACAGGCTAGCATCAAAAAGAGAATATGTTGACCTAATGAAGTTTTGGTTTTTAGAAATAGTCATATGAAAACATTTCTTAATATTGAGAGGTAACTTATTTCGAGTACTCCAATTAGCCAGGTTATTGAGATCGTCTTGTAAAGACGGAACATCCGACAAACAAGTAATGCGTCTAAAAATTTTTAAGTCGTCAGCATAGAGTAAAAACTTTGAGTGCTTTAAATAAGATCCAATGTCATTAATAAAGAGAAGAAAAAGAATTGGGCCAAGGATACTACCCTGTGGAACCCCAGACGTGGCGATAAACGAGTAAGACTTAGTGTTTTCAATTTCAACATGAGAGATTCTATTGGAGAGGTACGAACTAACCCAGCTTAAAAATGTTGAGTGGAACCCTAACCGTTCCAGCTTATGGAGTAGGATACTATGAGTAACAGTATCGAAGGCCTTTGAGAAATCTGTGTAGATTACATCAACTTGCGATTCACTTTTGGCGATGAGATACAAAACTGAGAAAAAGAAGCGAGATTCGTGACTGTAGAACGACCACAGACAAAACCATGTTGATGCGGGTCAATTATTTCTTTAATAGCAAAGAATAATTTCTCTTTGACAATTTTTTCAAATAGTTTTGAGCAGTTAGAAAGTTTAGAAATAGGTCTGTAATTCGTCACATCGGTTTTGTTGCCTGATTTAAAAATTGGCGTAATCGACGCAACTTTTCAACGATCAATAAAGATACCTTGAGATAAAGAAAGATTGAAAATGTATTTCAACGGCACACAAAGCGATGAACAGCATTTCTTGAGTAGGTATGAAGAAAGTCCGTCTATATCACATTTCATTGAAGTTTGTAGTGCGGAGATGCCATTAATAACATCCAACTTTGTGACGGCAAGAGACCCAAAGTCAACAGTTTGTGAGATGTCAATCGCAGAAAAACTACTATGGGGGGTAGTGTCAACGACAAAGTTAGATTTAAAAAAATCCGCAAAGAGATTCACGGAGTCCAATAGGCACTCAGATTGCATTCCATTGAACGCCACGCAAGTAGGAATATTAGAGCAGCCTTTTTTAGATCGAATATATTTCCAAAAAGCTTTAGGGTTTTCTTTTAACTCAACTTCATATCGGGAAATATATTGCTTATATAGAAATTTGTCCAGAACATTAAAACTAGTCATATAATGAATATACTGTTCTTTTAAAGATACATCATTGGTGGCTTTGAATAGATTAAAATATTTATTCCTCAGATTCTTTAATCTTTTTAAATCTCTAGTAGGGTAATTTATGAATTCTTGCAGGTAGAAATGAAAGACCAACACTAAGAATTTCGTAGATTTTCAGCAAGAATGCATCAAAACACTGTGCGACGTTGAAATGAAAGACCAACACTTAGAATTTCGTAGATTTTCAGCAAGAATGCATCAAAACACTGTGCGACGTTTTTTGACGGAAAAATTTATTTCCAATCTACTTCAAGAATTTTCGAACTTAGGGAGTCAAAATCGGCATCCCGAAAATTAAAAGCCGTGTTTATATTATTGGACACTGAAACAAATTCGATAGACTTTAGAGAAAGAGATAGAGGGACGTGGTGCATGTCAGATTTACTGATGGGGAGAGCACATTCAGTAAGATGAAAAGTCAAATTTTGATCAACAAAAATTAGATCAAGTATATTATTAAGCTGATTGAAAAACGAATTTATTTGGACAAGGCTGATACTGAACAGACCATCAATGAAATTAATTTCAGGGAGTTATTAACATTCGTAGGTATTAGGATGCCATTACCTAGAAAATTGGACCACACAATTTTATTCAAATTAAAGTCACCTAGAACACAAAAATGACACTCCTCATTATTTTCGCAAAGGTTGAAAATGTTATTCACATGATCAAAGTATAGAGAATCTGTACTAGCTGGCGGAATATAAGAGACACAAACAAATATTTTGCCATGATTACCATAGATACAAACGCAAAGCTGGTCAAGAAGGGAGTCATTATTTTCAAGCTGAACAGCAGAGGAGCGAAATGATCGATGAACAGCAATTAAAACCCCACCTCCTCTATGACAATTTGTTTTATCAGCATCTCTATCTTTACGATAAGTAAAGAATAAATTGGGATCAAAAAATTCCCCGTCAGAGAAATTTTTATTCAACCACGTTTCGACTAGAACATATACATCGAATTCGCAACGAGCAGTAGCCAAGAAAACATCTTTGGTTTTAGTTCGCATTCCCGAGATGTTTTGGTAATAAATAATTAAATTTTGTTTATCATTCTTGATAGTAGTACTATTAGCATACTCTTTCTGAAAAAAACGAAACGGCCGAACATTAATGCCTAAGGACCATAAATTAGCATCTAAGAGTTTACTATAAAAAACCGGAGAAACACCAATTTTTATTTATTTATTTATTTATTTCAGTCTAAAAAGTACAAACTTTCTTACAGACTAGTTAAAAATAGAAAACAATTCAAGTTTAAATTTATATAAACTACTATTAAAATTAAGAACGCTGCTATATCGATTTGCTAGATGTATAGTTTTAACGATTGGTTCATTCATTGCATAATTTGTTTTATGAGTTACTTCGATAAATAATCTAGTATGCCGAAGATTACGCGGTGGAATATAGGGGATGAATAAATTAGACAAATCAGAGCATTTAATATTCGAGTTAATTATGTTATAGGCAAACAAGAGCGAGGAACAAGTTCTTCTCTCATACAAAGCCTGGAGCCCAAGTAATTTACGTCTGCTGGTATATGATGGGAGGCCATCAGTCCAACGAAGCATACGCAAAGCGATTTTAGTAAATATTTTCTGAACTCTCTCAATTTTACATGACTGTACTTCGTAGAATGGGTTCCATATAAATGAGCAGTATTCGAGACGACTTCTTACCAAAGAAATGTAAAGTGATCTCAATGTCATTGGATCTTCAAAGTCTCCGGAATTACGTCTAATAAAACCAATCATTGCAAAAGATTTTGAAACAATAAAGTCAATGTGACTAGCGAAAGAGAGTTTGGAGTCAAATAATATACCCAGATCTTTAATCTCACAAGAACGGTTCAACGATTGAGCATTTATTTTATAGTTGAAAATAGTGGTGCCAACCTTTTTTGAATAGGAAACAACGCGACATTTATTCGTATTTAAAAATAAGTTATTGTTATTGCACCATCCGGCAAAGGAATCAAGGTCAGATTGTAAGTTACTGCAGTCAGAAATATTACGTACTGTTAAAAACAGTTTAACATCATCTGCAAACATTAAGCATTTAGCGAATTTAAATTGTTGTGGCAGGTCATTGATAAAGATAAGGAACAATAAAGGACCACAGTGAGTCCCTTGTGGAATTCCTGACCAAGCATCGATAAGCAAAGATGATTTAACGCCTCCAATTGACACAAAAAGTTTCCTATTCGATAGAAAACTGGAGAAAAATTTCAACAGTTTTCCATTGATTCCATACAATTTCAATTTACGTAGCAGAATTGAGTGATCAACTTTGTCAAATGCTTTTGAGAAGTCGGTGTAAATGACGTCGAGTTGCGCCTTAGTCTCAAAAGCATCGACAATTTGATTAGTGACTAAGGCTAAATTGGTGGAAGTAGACCTCCCAGGAAAAAGTCCATGCTGACATTCCACAATAGCATTGCTAATGTGATCGAACAGCTTACGTTGAAGAATGCGATCAAATATCTTTGCCAGGGTGCTTTGTTTAACTATAGGTCTATAGTTGCAAATATCATTACGGTCGCCAGACTTAAATATAGGATTTATTGAACATAGTTTCCACGAATCTAGGAAAGTTCCGCAGTTCAGACATTGTCGAAAGAGAAGTGCCAAAGGATCTGCAACGGTATCGGAACAAATTTTGAAAAATAACGGACAAAGACCGTCACTGTCAGATTTTGCGCTGCTTGTCAACTTTGAAATTGACAGAAGAACATCATCGACGGTAATGTCGAAGAACGAGATTGGTGGTAAAGACGAGTTATGCAATGCAGAAATTGATGAAGTGGTAAACTTTGAGTAGACCTAATGAAATAATTTAGCAAACAAATTACAGGTATCTTACGTATTATTGGACACTTCACCATCATACTCCATGCTTGTCGGGAAACCATTGGTCTTTCTTTTAGAGTTTATAATGGACCAGAAACTAGATGGATTTGATTTCAATTTCGATTCGAGTTTAAGCATGTATTGTTTAAATAGAAACTTATTAAGACAATCGAAATTCGTTTTAAGTCTTACATAGTTAAGTCGATCAACTTCATCAGTACTCATTCTATGTTTTCTAAAAGCTTTATTTTTAATATTCTTTAGGTTACTCAGTTTCGAGTTAAACCAGGGTGGTTTATTGTTTGGAACTATTCGCTTTAGAGGTACGAAACTGCAGATAGCTAACGAAAGTCGTTGTAGCAAAATAGCGTAAGAAGTATCTGGTCCAATAGAGGAGTTCAGGAAAGCCCAATCGGTGGCTAGTAAAAAGTCATTCATCGCTACACTGTCAGCACTAAAATAATTATATTCAACAGCAGATTCAGTAGGTTTTTTATCGAAGCTATAATACTCAAAATGAGCCACCAAGGCATTATGGTGAAGACTATTTTCTAAAATAGGAGACGAACACTCCGAACATGATAGTCGAAGATCAGCTGACCCAAAAATTAGATCTAGGAATCTACCATTGTTATTGGGATAAGAGTTACATTGCTTTAGGCTATACGAAAACAATGTGCTTACAACTAGCATATCGATATCCGTTCTGAGATTAGTTGGTAAAATATTATTCGAATCGCTTAGCCAAGAGACGTTACTTAAATTAATATCGCCTAAATATATTATCTCATCAGACGGATTAGCATTATTTATTATAGAGATTAAGTTGTCCATATGCTTTTTGTAGGCAGCGAGGTCGCTGCTGGGTGGAATATAAGACAATAGAAAAACTACTGTTTTATTGCCAGCAAATTTTACTCTAACACAAATTTGTTCCACATACCCATCATAATAATTAATAGGAAGTTAACACTGTTTAACTCATTAAGCGAGGCATCTTTCTTAACTAATATAAAACAAGAGATATGGTTACTAGCTATGCCAAAATGTTTGGCGATTTTTTCTAAGTGTCCTGCCTTTGTCCCGCATTTTCTTCGATATTTTATAATTAACTTTTCCTTATCGAAATAAAAGCAGTGTCGATAACTAATTGATAACTACATAAGGGTAAGCTGGTTTTGAAGGTTCAACTAGTCAATGCGTTCTAAATATTGTACGGTTATGGACAATGGATGACGAGAAATTGAAGACCAGCATCAAATATATCGATAACACTGTTCTACAAATTTTGTGGTAATCGCTTAAGAAAAAAAATATTTTCCAAGCCAATTTTCCTTTCAAACAAGCGCTTTCGTAATTTTTTTGAAAAACGTGTTATGGGTACATTTCGGACCTATTCGTCAATATCTCATGAAAAAATTATCCAGTCAACATAAGTGACCTACAGACCTCTTACAAAAATATATTACTTTGCCGATTTCGATGGAAATTGTTAGTGTTACAAGCGACCAAAATCGAAAAATTGATTTTAAATCATTTTCTTTTTACAGTAAATGAAAATCTGATGAGAAATGTAGATGTTACGGAACATAATCTGCACAAAAAATATATATTTTTGCAAAGAGCCCATCAATACCTTTCGAACTGTTGGTCGTTTCATGAGATATTGAGGAATAACTGAAAAAGTACTAAAAATAGGTTTTTCGAACAAATCTCGAAAACACTTCTTTGAAACCATGGGTATTTTTTCGTGTTCAACGACCCAAAGTTTGCCTAACAAATTTACTTTACAGAGGTTCATATTTCGTGTAAAGTAATATGTAATCAGCGTTGCCGCTTTGGTAATTTTTAACCAAATTTGATAATTTTTTTCTTTATTTATCAAGTTTGGTAATTAGGTAATTTATTTTTCAATTTGGTAACTTTTTCGATTCGGTCTTACATGGTTTTGATTCCACATTAGTAAGTGGCCCGTAAGCGTTTCCTTTTATAGAAATACCAGGTAATCCTGAAAGTTTCGCAAGGTGAAAATTGTTCCAGCGTTCCTTGGCTACTATAATGGTGTGATCCTTAACAAACTGCTTGAAAGTGGCTATTGCTAAGAACATCCACCGTGCCCTTTCTTGGAAGGTTTTGGGTGGTTGTTGGTGTTGTAACAGCATACATATTCCCCAAAGAGATTTTGGGGAGTGTTGCTGGAGTGACAGTCCTTGGCCAGATATAAATCTGGGTTTTTCCTGTTACGTAGACCCGACTGTCGTGGGAACCTACCTTTCCCTGTCAGTTCGTCAGCTTTGCAATTACCATCAATTGTCCGGTGTACCCGGCAACCATATATATGAGTAGAATTCTACGAAAATATGTATGTTCTCGTTCAAAAAGCTACGGCATTCAGGGGGGGACCTCACTCTGTCTATGTGTGAGTCGAAAGCTTTCCTTCTTCCTTACAGTGGTCGAAAAAATTATAGCCGCACCATATTTTGAAAAGTTTTAACATATTATTAAAAATTACCAAACTTATTTTATGTGCAGAACTGTACAAATATACATGTCGAGCCCTAACTGCCAAAATAACGTAATTATGTATGTTTGTGCACATTAGTTCTGCACATAAAATTAATTTGGTAATTTTTTGTTGAATTTGGTAACTTTTTTCGGTGATTTTGGTAAAAAATAAAAAAATTGTGTGGCAACACTGTATGTAATATGCCTTATTATAATTTTGTAAATATTCTCTTCGTTATTTGA
>NW_023458563.1:14582166-14607130 GCF_013731165.1 Rhagoletis pomonella
GAGCTAAAACTTCTCAATGAGAAGTTCAAGAAGTATGAGGATGAATCAAAAAATTTAAAATCTTAAATTCATCCTCCTCGCCTTCTCCTGGAAAAGGTCCTAAAAGACGTAGGAGAGGCGTGGAAAAGATTATTTTGAATCCCATCACCGTGGACCTTGATCTTCCGTAGAACCATCCACTTTTGACTCCAGCTATGAACAAAGACCTCATAAGTTTTAACACGCAGAGTTTTCAGCAGATTCAATCTCCTCAACCGGAGGTGGTTCTTCCACTGGAACCTCACTTAACTCATGTTCAACAGCTTCACTTCAACCCTCTACCACATCTGAAGCCGTCTCCGATTGCGTCAACACCGTTCCGAAGGAATTAGTCGTTGCTCCTTCCAAAAGCTCCACAGCTACATCTCAAACCCATACCTCATCTAAAGCCATCGTTGCTCCTTCCAAAAACTCCACAGCTGCACCTCAACCCCCTACCATATCTGAAACCATTTCCGATTACGTTAATCCCGTCCCGAGGGAATTAGCCGTTGTTCCTTCCAAAAAATCGGTCTTTGTATCTAGATTCCCAAAAGATACCACTGTCGATGATGTGAAGGGGTATTTATCTTCCAAGCTAAAAGCAAATGAGTTGCATGTACGTAAGTTCAGATTCTCCTATGAAAGAAGCATTTCTTCTTTCAAAATAGACATATCCGAAGACTGTTTTGATAGAGTAATGAGCCCATCTTTTTGGCCAAGCGGTGCTTTCATTCTCGAATTTGAATTTAGATCTAGACCGCAAGGGCAAAATTTTGCTCAATTCCGGCCTTCCACCTCGGTATCAAAAAACTAATAAATAACCTCACCATTGGCATTTACTACCAATATGTGAGAGCTTTGAACACAAAGCTATCGAGGTTACACTTACAGTCCCATGATTTTGACTTCTAAGTATTGGTGTTTACTGAAACCTGACTTAAGCCGAATGTGTTAAAATCTGAAATTTTGTGTCCTAAGTATGAAGTGTTTTGAAATGACCGTTTAAATAAAAAAGGTGGAGGCGTCTTAATAGCTGTCCAGACCAGGGTTCCGATTTGCCTCATTTTAGCCCCTAGCTCGCTCGTTAGTTTGCTCTGAGCTTGAGCAAATCACAGGCAACAGACGAGGCTGTTTGCAAACGAGCACTCGTTAAGTACGAGAGCAGGCGCTGAACAGCCAGGGAGCGAGTAAGCAAACGAGAGTAGCGCAAGTGTAAAGCGGCAAGCAAACGAGGACTTCATTAGCTCTGCCCTCGCGAGGACGTCGTCGCGAGCGAGGCACTCATTTGTAGCAGCAGACGAGCGAGGCAAATGAGGAAAGCAGATTAGACAGGCAAACGGATTGTTTGGTCAGAAAAAATGTGTGGGTAAAAATTGCATCAACTAAGAATTTCGAGTAAAGGATTGTATATACACCTGCAGATATGTATATACATACATATGTATGTGTTTATTTATGTATATATGTGACCTGGTCTACGGAAAGGGGGCTTAGGTGTCAAAAAATCAATTTTCACTTTTTGGTTGATTCGGATGGAAGATGAGATGCTTTTTCACGTGGTGAAAAGCAGAAAATCCTAACTTGCTTAGAAGTGTACTAAAAATGTAGAGAAAGAAGAGTAAAGATACGACAAAATATAATTTATTCTTCAGTGTTACTTTTTTAAATGTTCCACACTAGCAACTTACACGATGAACTATAATAATATTCCGACCAACAACACTTACTGGACCAACAACAACACTTACTGGACCAACAACAACACTTACTGGACGTCCGGCGCGGAGAACAATTAACGAGATAATGAGAAACTGACGAAACGAGTTGCTTACTTTTAACAGCTTTTTCACAGAAAACTAGTTTTCGCACGTAAGCTCCCTTTTCGTAGACCAGGTCACATATTCTCATGCACAGAATAATAGATGCGTGCTATTTTGACCAGTTTTATCTACTAGATAGGTACATATGTGCATACATATATCGCACGTTTAATAATATAACGAAGTATTTCAAACTTTAAATTTTGTGGGAAAACGCAATCAAAGTTTTATCAATTCATACAGTTGGTATATAAAAAGACAGATGGTAAGTCACATACCTTTGCCATATTTAAGAAGTTTGTTTATCTGTTAGGCTGAACATATTCTACTTATCAAGCTTATTAATTGCGTAATGAAATCTCCGAAAACGTTAATTTTGAGTTACATCTCTATATTGTTAAACGTGCGATATATTAGCGTGGGCCGAAAATCCGCTTTTTCTGAATTTCGAATGGTAATATCAAAAACATGGTTCAATATGCTTTAGTAAAAATCTGTGTGAAATTTGAAATTTTTTGGTCAATATCTTAGGCTTGCCCTAATTAAAATATTTTTTTTTACTAAAATTGCAATAATCTTTCGAAGTATTAGTCCTACATAATTTGGTATATGAACCTTTTTTTGCAGAGAATCGAATTTGGTAAAAAAATGTTTTTTTTTAGTACTTGAACTTTGATGGACTTGGGCGAGCCTAGGATATTGACCAAAAATTTTCGCATTTCACACAGATATTTTTTAGAGCATAATGAACCATATTTTTGCTATTACCAATCAAATCTCTAAAAAAGCGGATTTTCGGCCCACGCTAATATCTTTGTATGTATAATTTTTTTAATGCTCAATAATTTCTTACTAAATTTTAACGTATTATACATGAAAGAAAGACCATACAAGTCCATACAAGTTTCATGCTATGTAAAAAATTTGAAAATTTCAACAAAGTTTTATGAAAATGTTATACTTTTTAATCGGATTTATAGAGCAATGCTTGGTGTTTTTATAGCACATTATATTTTAGTATAATTATAATAAAGTAAAAGTACGCCTTCTACAATGAAGCTTGGCAGAGAATGCTTTGGCCACTAAATTAACATATTAACGAGAGATAAATTAACATTTCATATCAATAATTGCATGAAAAATGATATTTCTTGCCCTCATTTGATTAAAAGGAAAAAACATTTCACATAATTTTATTTATTTGCAACAGCAGACGGGCGACGCACGCGATCTTACTGCTTTGTGCTGGTCTTAGCGTTGCCAAATTTTGGCTATGTGGACGGCTGCATTGAAATTGAACGCAACGCCAAAGTTGTATGCGAATTTTCATATGTCTACATATCCATACATATGTACATACATTTCCTTGAACAACAGGCCACAAATAAATTTGTTCTCAAAGGAGAACAGGTAAACAGCATAACTAGTAAAAGTAAATAGCAAACTATTTTGGGGTGTTAAGAAGTGCTTAGTTGTTTTTTTGTTTCTGCGGCACAAACGATTTACTATCTACATACATACGTATGTATATATATAAATATGCATGTTATGTATGTACATATTTATGTACATATATAACTCTAAAAAATATTGTATTAAATAATCTATGCTTATGTATGTAAATAAATTTTAATTGTTGATTTAAATGCTGCCCTAGTATAATATTCACACATTTATATGAATATATGTATATGTACATTAGAGTGGTCCAAAAAAATAAAGTCGGAGTTTTAATGCCGGCACGCCCTAGGATTGATCTATATCGAAAAAAATATACCCCTATTTTTTCATTTTGAAATCAAAAAAATATTTAGGGAGTGCTCAAAGCGCTCAAAGTTTTCCATGTATTTTATATGTGGAAAAAACAAATTTTCGTAAAAATGGCATACAACTCTTGAAAATCAATATTTTTCGACCGGAAAACTGTGGTTCTCTTCAGGAGACTCCCAGTATTAATATCCAATTGTTTATTTAATCATTTTTTATGATTACAGATTTTTTGTTTTGTTGTTTTTTCCCCATATAAAATACATTGAAAATTTGAGCGCTTTGAGCACACCCTAATTTTTTTTTTTTTTCAAAACAAAAAAAATAGGGGTATAATTTTTTTTGGTATAGAACAATCCTAGGGGCTGGCGGCATTAAAAATGCGACCTTATTTTTCTTACATACATTTTTTGACCACTTTGGACATTGAGTACATGCATACATATATTAACATGTTTTCGTTCATAATCTCTTGACATACATTCACACATTTGTATGTCCAAAAGGGCATGTGGTGTATAGTATACTCGGAGCGCTCGCTCGTCGCTCACTCGTCTTACCTGGCCGAGCGAGTATGCAGACAGCTACTCTCGAGTACGAGCTGCGAGCGCCTCGTCGCCTGCGAGGTATTGAGAGGGAGTTTGCTCGCTCACTCACTCGAAGTCCGAGTTTTTGCCTACCCTGGTCCAGACTGACCCTTCTTCTGAAGAAATTGAGTTCACTGACACCGATGAAGCTGAATTCCTCTGCGTTGGAATAAGATATCATTCTAATAGCGTTTATCTTGTTGCTGCTTATATACCACTTAACTCGAGCCTTTCTGTTTATTTAAAACATACCTCCTTACTGCTCTCTCTACATGCCAAAGCCCTCCGATACTGTTATCGTCCTAGGTGATTTCAATCTTGCGGATGTTTCTTGAAATCTAATAGATTGTAGTTTAGTACCAAATTCCTCTCGAGATCTCTATAATACATTTTTCAACGATCTTTCAGATCTTAGTCTTTACCAGATCAACTCTATTAGTAATAATTTAGGTAAATGTGTGGATTTAGTTTTTGTGCACAACGTTTCCAACGTCACAATAGCCCGTAGTTATGCTTTGTTTACACCTGTTGATTCTCACCACCCACCTCTAGAATTGTCTTTGGTAAATTCAAGCAGCTCATGTTGTTTTACTAGTAAAAAATCAAGGGCGGAGCGTTACTCATTTAAAACTGCACATTATAGTAAACTTAGGTTAGAGGTATGGAAGACAACTTGGCCCCAGTATGATGGGAATGCTAAAGATAGTGCCTTACATTTTAGAAATTCCTTTCGCCATATTTTCAGTAAAATCATTCCTCTTATTAAGGAAGCTAACGTAACGTCTAACGCTCGGTGGTTTACTGGCGAATTCAATTGCTTAAAAAATCAAAAATCCAAAGCATTTAAGCTTTTTAAAAAATCTGGCTTGTATGAACAAAAAGTGTTACAATAATTACATTAACAGGGTCCGACTCAATATAGTTTCTAATCCCAAATCGTTTTACGCCTTTGTGAACACAAAGCGGTAACGGTTATCCCTCAAGATTGAAGTTAAATGACTTAGTCTTCAGTTACGAAAATATTATTGCCGATATGTTTGCTGGTCTCTTCGAGTCAAACTACTATGCTAGTTCTACACCTTCCCAATCAAATTCAAATCTATCTAGCTACCTATTTTTTCTACCGATTCTTGCCAATTAATAAAAATGGAAGTAGGACTAACATCGTGAACTATAGAGGAATTGCGAAGCTTTGTGCTATTCCTAAAGTTTTTGAAGCAATCGTTACGGAAGAACTATCTCACTCTATTACTTCTGCTATTGACCTATCGCAACACGGCTTTTGCAAAGGTAAATCAACTGTATCTAATCTACTTGAGTTCACTACTTATGTGTCTAATGGGTTTAAAAGAATCTCCGAACAGACGTAATTTACACTGACTTCAGCAAGGCATTTGATAAATTATCACATTCAACCCTTATATATAAACTTGATCGAATTGGTTTCCCTCCTATTCTTCTCAGCTGACTTTCTTCCTACTTAGTACATAGGAAACAAAGAGTAATTTTTAAAAATTGTACTTCCCGAGGAATACATGTAACGTCCGGCGAACCTCAGGGCAGCCATCTTGGTCCACTCTTGTTTATTTTATTTATAAATGACCTTCCTAAGGTTTTGAATTATTCGAAATGCTTAATGTACGCTGATGATGTTAAGCTCTTTAATTATATTAGTACTGCAGAAGATAGGGAGCATTTGCAAGCTGACCTAACCAGCATTTTCGAGTAGTGTGAAGCAAATTCCATGTCACTCAATTTGAAAAAGTGTAAATTCATGTTCTTCTCTAGAAAATCGTTCTACCAATTTCATTGACCTAGGTGTAACTATGGATCCGAAACTACGAAACTAGAACTCAAGTCTCACATAATCTCCTGCGTGATTAAGGCTAGAGGAGTGTTTTATTAAGCGCTGGGCTACTAAAGTTCTCTTTACCTCTCTAGTAAGACCGATTTTGGAATATGCATCTGTAGTATGGAATCCTAGTTATCTGATTCATAGTGACAGGCTCGAATCAGTGCAGAAACAGTTCCTGTTATTTGCCATAAAAAATTTACGTTGGCACTCGTCTAAAAATCTCCCACCCTACAAAGATCGCCTGAAGCTTATAGATTTGCCGACACTTCAGAGTTCTTTTTTTAATTAAACTAATGAACGGGATGGTCAGTAGTCCCCTTTTACTAAACGAGATAAATTTTTGTACTCCCACAAGACCCTCGAGACATTTTAAACCTATTGTGTTGAGTATTTGTAAATCAAACTTTGAAATGCATTATGCTTTTCGTTGTTTATGCCCAGTTTTTAACAAATATTATGATTGCTTCGACATATCTGAATCGTTTTTAATAATAAAGAAAGCTTTTTTCAACATGTTAACTAAATAAATTAATATCTAACCGGGAACGAGAAAATTACATAATATATATAACTGCTTAATACAATTGTAACGACTTCGTATATTTTCGCGACCGCGTAAGACAATACGAGCATGGATCAGAAACTCTGCCTTTCCGACCAATCCCAACAGTTCGTCCAAAGCGCGGAGCGGAAACGAGGCCTTTCCGCCTGCCTCACATACAAAGTAATGACGGCGGGAACATGGATCGGAAACTCGGCCTTTCCGACCATGAACAACAGCTTGTCTACAGCGCGGAGTGGAAACTAGGTCTTTCCGCCCGCCGCACTCAAAAGTAGACTGGATACTAGGCCTCGCCAGCTACCCAACTTGCTATTTTATGTTTTTATTATTATTATTACAAATGAATATGTATAATTAATTTACTCTATAATATATCATATATACCTATCTAATATCTAAATCTTTTTATCTCATTTGTCTGTATGAAAACATTTTTCTGTAGACTTAATAAATAAATAAATAAATAATTGCGGATAAAGGCCGTTAACCCTTTAACCATAATTTTGTGATTTTGAGTATTAAAGGGCAGTGTTTAGGCTTTCATATCCTCCCACATAGACAGATATATTGCATCAATTTATTGTTTTACAGAGGCTCAAAAATGTCCAAAAATGCGTTTTTCGCCACCTTTAAACCGGATTCTATGGGAAAAATCCTATAGGAACCGGCTATATTATTTTATTCAACATAACATTGTTTAAATTTTGTTGGCCTGTGTAATCCAAACTAATTCAGTTATTGACTATCAACTGTGCCTGAAACTTTGCCACAAAACTTATTTTATACAAACACCACTGTTTGCAACGCCCTGTAATGCTATTCAGCTCTTGTCAGCAGTGATTAGCTGCGATTGTGTTCGCAATTAATTCTTTGATGTTTTAACAATACCTCTGGAGTGTACCCGCCTAAAACTTTATTGGGCCAATTTCTACAAATCCACCAAATCGTAGTGTTAGTAGACCTCTTTGAAATCTGTGATGAGGTCTAGTACGCCGGGTTGTCAAGATACAGGAGATGGTGGGGGGTTTGGTTGTTAAACTACGTGTCAGTCAGTAGCGGACCCACGGGGGGTGTTAAACATTTTGGTCCATTTTGTTGGAGGATATTAACACTTCACGTTCACGATTTCTTGTGGTACATTTTTCTGCTCTGCTTATGGTTCTGTGGTCGTCAGAAAGCATAACTTCCATTGCCGTCTTAAATAACGTACCGAAATCGTTATGTCCAGGAAGAAGATTTTGCAATTCTCCAATGATCTGGCGTTTCATATTACGGCACAATGCTGATCAATTTCGATATCAGAGTTGCTAACGAAATGCATTTGAAAAAGTTTCTCCTGGCGGCAACATTTCAGTATGTTTTATAAGGAGCCCTGCCTCCTTTTCTAACAGCCCCACTTTTCTCCATGAGTATGGGGTTGATTTCATATACATATCTCCGTACCAATTTTTAGTACTCTACCTAGATATAAATCGATACTATCAAGGTATTACTCAAATCAGTACTTGTGCTTGTATCAAACAAGGTATCGATCCTACTCATTAACAGAAAGTTATGGAGTATTTGTACATAGAACTACGACTTTGCATATTTTTCAAAGCTATTGTATTTTTTTCACAAAAAATATACATTTTTACAAAATGATTTATCTTTTATTTTCTCATACAAAAATTTAAGATAACAGTTATTTTTGTATATGTAGTATTTGATTAAAAAAAAAATTTAATACATTTAACAAGATTAATAGATAAAGTTTTTTTCATATAAAATTAGTTTAAGAAAAGAACCCCTGCTGAAGCATAATAAGTTTTGCGCTTCCGATACAAGTACTTTTTTTATACCTGCTTGGATCGCAGTAAAAAGTATCGAGTACAAGAATACTTGATAAATTGAGAAAAGTATCGAGTATGTACTTGGATTTACCTGTATCGGTTCATCCCTAACTCTACCATGAATACTTCTAGAGACTTGCAGTATAAATATTCAGTTTGTATGGGAGATGCCTCGTCCGTTTTTCAAATACCTCCCACTTTGGGCCATAGGATATTGATAATATCTTTAGCTGTATCAAATTCCAGTACTTTAGCAAAAGCGATTCCAGACATATGAAAATTACAGTTTCTATGGGAGGTGCCACGCCCGACCTCCTATAACCCCATTTTTTCATGAGTATAGGATTGAAGGGGGATGAAAGGGAATGTGATTTAATTAATCTGAAGTTGTTAAATGGTAGATCCAATATGGATCTGCCATTTTGAGTTTTCAAAGCGGCCCACATAAGGACAAAGTGACTAATTACGAAGACAAAAATAGAAAACAAAAGTATTTAAATCTTATCACACATACCTTTCTAAGTAATACCTCCTATAAACCAGTCCACAATGTAACACACAAATTTTGACTTTTAACGCAACGAAGCAGCTTTAGCAGAAGCGCAAAGTTGGGTTTTCTATCGTGCATCGAATTAAATAATTTTTTATTTGCAGTTTTGCTTATCATTTTATTCTTAATAAAAACTAATAGTTTTGTCAACATGGAAAGTGAGGAGTGAGGTATGTACTTTATTTTGCGATTTTTGTTAATAATATAGTTGTTTGTAAAAAGCCTTTTTTTATTGAAAAAATTTTGAAATTTTTATATTAATTAGAGTTTTAAAAAGTTCCAACGAGTACAGCAATTTCTCTTCAGCAGTTCGAAAATCCAACAAACTGCCAATGTAAAAATATCACGAACCGTCTTCATTAAATAGAGCATCTTTTTCTTAGGTCGTTTATTGGAACGAATCGAGAATATAGGAGGATAAAAATGTTTACTCCATATGTATTTGACAGATTTCCATAAAATTTGGTATCCAGGGGTTTTCGTTGTCAA
Organism: Rhagoletis pomonella; assembly: GCF_013731165.1. NCBI lineage: Eukaryota > Metazoa > Arthropoda > Insecta > Diptera > Tephritidae > Rhagoletis > Rhagoletis pomonella. The sequence continues at coordinate 14,591,650 of NW_023458563.1, forward strand.
TGATTTCGAAATTGATATCAAATTTTCAAAATTCAAAATGGCGGATACAATGTGGCTGAAGATATCTTAAAAAATGTATAGATTGTTATGAAGCTTAGTACCCAAAGATTTTCGTTCACTGGTTTCGAAATTGATATTAATTTTTCAAAAATCAAAATGGCGGATCCAATATGGCGGACCACTTTTTTTTATATTATAGTTTGTTATGAAACTTGGTATTCAGAGATCCTCGTTATCTTTGATTACGAAATTGAAATTAAATTTTCAAGATTCAAAATGGGATTAAATGGTGCTAAAGGTAGAGCTGCCATATATCTCTGTTGCCAAACCGGGACACTTAAGGGGGGGAGAGGCCTCCCTTCCATTTCGTTTCGACAAAAATTACGTACGAAATAATGTAGTAAAATTTTATTTTGACAAAAAAACATAAAAACATGAGATTATGAGATCATTACAACGTACACCAGCAAAACAAAACAATTTATCACAACTAAAGTACAAAGAATTTTCCACAATGCATGTACCGTTTTTGTTCCTTATAAAAATACAGTTTATACTAAATACATCAGTAAACATAAAAATAAAATTTCTAAACTTTGTGCAAAACTCGGGAAAATGCAATAATTTTGCATACAAATTCGCAACTTTCTATTCAGACTTTTTTATAAAAATTTTGAAAATGAAGTTTTGCAGCCCATAAAAATTTAGTTGATTTTTGGTATTGTTTTTACTGAGAGTTTCTTCCATACAAACTATGTTCGACATTTTTTTGTATGTGGAAGACACTGTCAGTAAAAATAAATAATTGCAAAAAATCAATTTTCTGGTAACTTCAGACTTGCACTTTACTAATTGGCTCAAAAGCTACATTTTCAAAATTTTTCTAAAAGATCTGATTAGAAATTGTGATCAGATGAAAGAGTCTCCTAGCCAATAATTCTGTACGGCACGGAACTTATAAGTAATCTAGGTTTCACGAAAGAAAAAAAATTAAATACAAGGTAACATTAAAATATCAGTAATTTGTTTCGTTGCTGTGAGCTTGTTTCAAAACTTCTGGCTTTTGCTTAATATAATTGTAAAACTCTGTGCATGTCATTTTCACGTATTTAGGTACATACTTTATATTAATCATCAACTATTGCTTGTGCAAAACGTGCTAAATTAAAAAAAAAATCGCATATGAAAAAGCACCAACCCAACTCGTAATAAATTTAAGTATACAAATTTTAGTATTTAGTATAGAAATATTCAATTGAAATACGCCAATATTAAAATGAAGCGCTTTGCACTTAACGGATGCTTTTTCATAATTAAGTTAAAAAAAATATATTTAAATTTCATGCTGTCTGTAATGGGATTTGAACCCTGATGCTCTGGAAATTAGCAAATTGTGGCAAGCATCTTCCTGCACTCAGCTACAGCCACGTGTGCGTGATATGAAAGTATTGTTTTTAAGTAGGAACATTTCAAAACGATAATCAAATAAAAAATATTCATGTTTACTATGCGTTATTTCCCCCAGTAAATTCATAAAATTTTTCTTAATATTAAAACGCGTTTTTTCTCTCAGTGTAGTCATTTTTATGCAAAATTTGTGCAATCAAATCGAAAACCGGGACACTTAAACGAAACCCCGGGACATTTTAAGGTTGGGAAAACCGGGACATGTCCGGGAAAACCGGGACGTCTGGCAGCCCTAGATAAAGGTAATGCATTGCGTTAAAAGTAAAACGCCTATTGTTCGGGACGCCATATTTGATCCGCCATTTTGAATTTTTGAAAATATAATATCAATTTCGAAATCAGTGACAACGAAAATATCTGGATACCAAGCTTCATAACAATATAGAAATTTTTTAAGAAATCATCCGCCATATTGGATCCGCCATTGTGAATTTTGGAAATTTAATTTAATATTCGAATTTAGTGACGACGAAAATCCCTAATTACCAAATTTCATTGAAATCTGTCAAATACATATGGTGTAAATACCAAGCTTCATAAAAATTTATACGTTTTTGGAAAAATCGTCAGCCATATTGGATCCGCCATTTTGATTTATGAAAATTGAATATCAATTTCGAAATCAGTGACGACGAAAATCTCTGGACACCAAGCTTCATAACAATATAGACATTTTTTAAGAAATCATCCGCCATATTGGATCCGACATTGTGAATTTTGAAAATTTAGTTAAACATTCGAAATGGTGATGATGGAAATCCCTAAACACCAATTTCATTGAAATCTGTCAAATATATATGGAGTAAACATTTTTGTCGTCCTATATTGTCGATTCCTCCCTATGTGCGGCCTTATGAACCCCCAACTGTAAATTTTATGCGAATCCGATCGATTTGAATTTTTCGGCCGCCGTACTGGGTCCACCATTTTTTCAATACGACTTCAGATTCGTAATCAGTGGCTCCGATACCCCCGAGTAACGAAATCTAAGGAAATCCGATTAATTAAAAAAATCTCCCGCCACAGATTCGTAATCAGCGACCCCGAAAACTATAGAATAAGCCATTATCTCGCTTTCTGTTTTCATTTGCAAAAAGAAATTAATAAGAATATTTGCTTCGCGAAAGACGATATTTTGAATTTTTTAATTCGCCGCATTTCAATTTAAAGGGTGTTAGTTTACGAGAATTTTGACGTATTGCTGTATGTTCGTTTTCATTGATTGCAATTTTGGGCAGAGCTCCTACATACATACATACAGTTGTGCTCAACTAACGCAAAGATATTTTGACCAGGTTGGCTACTCTTCTTTTGTTTATTTGAAGTTTGTTATTTTTATATTATATAACAAAAAACGTACAAATTTAAACCTTTGAACAATAGTTAAAAAAATGCATAAAATATGCATCGAAATTTCAAACTTTTTATTGTTTTCGTAGGCTTGGTTTATATGTCAGGTGCAAGTGCACGAGAAAAATTCATTCTCTTATGCCCAAAGTTTCTCTAACTTTCTTACCCTCTTCAGGGCGGGAATATAGGCAAATATACAACAAGGAAGATTATACAAATGTTAGCTTTCCTTGATTTATACATAATAAATTAGTTTAACAGAATACGTTCCAAGTTAGCGAAAAAGTGGTTTAGAACTCCTATTAAGTCGTAATGAAATGTACCGCAAATGTTAAGTGTAACGTATCAAGTGAAAAACTAATAAAGTGTTTTTTTTTACCTAATAAATAAGTGTAACGTGGCCAGTTTTTTTCTTTTTACTTCAAATTTTTTAAATTTGGATTAAAAAAAATGTGCATCGATAACTTAAAGTTATGATACACAACGGCTAGAGGCGTCGCACTATAGGCAAAACACGAGTTTGTTTTTCAAAATCGTAGATCTTCGCTTAGAAAAGAGATAATGGAATGAAAATGAAGATAAATGATCATATAATATAGGAAAACTATAAAGAAGTTACAACAACAATAACTTAACCCTCAAAATACCGTTCAAAATTTCACTTTTTTTAATTTTGGATTTTGGCTCCCATTCCACTAGAAAACACTATATTTAATACACCATTAGCACTGTTTCTGAAAGATTTCTCTTTGTTTTATCTTAAGACTCGATTCTTGGGACATTGGATGCTGTACCCGAGTGGCCAGATTGGAAAAAGAAAAGCTACATTTAAACTCTAATAACTCGTAAACTATCAGCTTTCACAAAAAAATTTATATAACAAAAATGGTTATACTGGTCGATATCTTTACGAAAGTGCAGCATTTAACCCTTTAATGCAGAGTCTGTCATATATGAAACGCTTTTGAACCCTTTCAAGGCAGAGGCAAAATGGTTCTCAATATTTTTTCAACGTACTTTTTATTTATTTTTATTTTTTATTTATTTTTATTTTTAATATTTTTATTTTATTTTTTTATTTATTTATTTTTATTTTTATTTTACTATGGAAAAATTTTCTACAATTAATATCTACGTCAACATGAGAAAAAGCACGTTTAAAAGCATATTGAGAATCTTTTTCCTCTGCCTTGAAATGGTTAAAGAGCGTTTCATATATAACAGACTCTGCATTAAAGGGTTAAATGCTGCATTCCCTTATCTCTTTTCTTATTTCTTTTCTATTTTCTTTTCTAATCTACGATTTTGAAAAAAAAATCGTGTTTTGCCTATAGTGCGTCGCCTGTGGGCATTCTTTCATATATGTATGTATGTGCCATTTCTACCGTTATACACTGAGGAGCAAAACCGGAACAGTAATACACAATGTGCATTTTCTTGCAATATATGAAGACTTTTTTGTAATCTAGTTTCGGAATTCACATTTCCCATGTTTATTTCATCAGAAGGCCTTAAAAACAATAATTAATACAAGCAGATAAAGAAGAAAATTGCAAAACAACTTAGCAACTAGATTGTTCCAGTTTTGCACGCGGCAGAAAATTTTACCATTTGCTTGACTTTTAATAAATTGGCCATAACCAATTTGAACATTTTAGCTTTTATGGTCAGTAACTTTTACATAGGTAGCTTTTTTAGCTTTTCGCGTTCTCTCCTCTAGGAAGATTGGTTTGCTTCTTTTTTGCGACCTCTTGCACTAGGCACCGAAACTACCACGTTTTCTTGCAGTTTTCTAAGTTCATACGAAGAGGAGACATTTGAAAGTGTATAAGTAAGTATTATAGCGACTTTTGCAAGAGTAGTTAACATTTCATGCTATTTTTTTCAGAATATAGAAAAAATTTTTACTCTGCTGTTAGTGGACATCAAACCCAACAAAAACAGGTTTTAGACGAAATCTGTTTAGAACGCGCACCGGTTTTCCTCAACGCCATGCCCAAGGGTTTGCATGCGATTGGACGAAGTTTCGCAATTGAACAGTGGCATTTTCAAACAATTCCATAAGTTTTCTGTTGAATCTGGGCTTTACGCAGGTCACTCCATGATTATAAAAACTTGGGATTTATACCTATTTGGCCCCAGTTTCGGAGGATATTTCTGATCATTGTCCTGTTAAAATTGATAAAAGCATGCGAAAAATATCCTCAGAAATTAAAATGCTCATTTGCTGTCTCTTTTCTTTTTACCGTCGATTTTACCACAGTTCCTACTCCCTAAGGCGTAACATGGCCCTACATCATTAAATGCAAACATACCAGCCTAATAGTTTAAATATTTTGGGACGTTAGGCGTATCCCTGATGCAGGTGCACAGCACTTGAACCAATATTTCGACTTAAAACGTTTAATTTTTTTTCTCAGAGTTAAAAAATTTAGGGCCGTGCCCTAATAGTAAATTTTGGTGGAATAATGTGGTCGTTTATGAAGAACTTGTAAATTCCCGCTTCAAAATAATACCAATCCAATGTTTTTTCTTAGTAAAAGTGCGTTTCTGACAAACAAATTTTCTGGATGTCAAAGCAGGCTTTCTCCTCTTTATCTTTGTGCTGCAATAACTTGTTCCCAAGTCTTACATAATGTCGAGTCACTTGCTTTGTGGTGAAAAAGCAGTAATTTTTGATTTTGAATCAAAGTTTCTTGGTATTCAGAGACCCTCCAATATGCCTAGCCTAGCAAAAAGCAATTTTTTGTGCTCTTTTGATCTTGCAGACTGAGGTCCGCCCTTTTATCGCTTGTTTAGATAACCATAAAACGGACATTTGGCCGATATGATTTATTTCTTTATAGCGTAGCCTTTCTGACCGTTTTGCAAAACTTTAAATTCTTTTTGCTTGGGTTGTGCACTTAAAGCACTCACAGCGAAAATCCCACGCGCCTTGATTACAAAATTTCTAGAAATGAGCCAGAACTCCTCTTTCAATTATAAAATTCAGCAAATACTAAGAGGGTGCAAAACTGGAACAATCCAGTTCATTTTTATTTGGTCATTTTTTTCTGAGTTTCCATGTGCAAATCTTAAAATGTTTATGGTCAAACGTTTAGTTAAACATCGGTAAGGCGAAATGCAAGTTTGAATTACCATAAAGTAAATAAACTGAAGAAGTACATTACCACAAACTTAACTTTCCGTTCTGTTGTTCCAGTTTTGCTCTTCAGTGTATATTTTTTGTCTACTCGGTTATTCCCTGGGGAATTCATGCTTTATTTAAATTTAAAAAATTAAATTACTACACCATTTTAATTAATTAGTGTGTAGTCCAGTTTTGTTTTGTAGAAGTTTCGTTAGTATACGCTTCAGTTTTTACACATTGAACATATTTGCATATTTATATATTTACGCGTATCTATTTACATTTATTTATGTACAAGTCTACAAAATCTTATTACTTATAAAGCGATTTTTAATCTTCGTTGCTTAACACACATTTTTTCAATTACTTCTTGTGTTGTAATCGGCACATCATTATGTAGCGCTAACATCGTTAAACCATTCAGCCGCTCCTTAATTGTATAAAAAGAAGGGACAAATAAGATAGCATATTCAACAATTGGGTAGTCCACTTGCAAAGTGCGCTATGTAAATTTTTTTTAGATTTTTAGTTTTTGTTGGGTTTGATGTCCACTAACAGCAGAGTAAAATTTTTTTCTATATTCTGAAAAAAATAGCATGAAATGTTAATTACTCTTGCAAAAGTCGCTATAATACTTACTTATACACTTTCAAATGTCTCCTCTTCGTATGAACTTAGAAAACTGCAAGAAAACGTGGTAGTTTCGGTGCCTAGTGCAAGAGGTCGCAAAAAAGAAGCAAACCAATCTTCCTAGAGGAGAGAACGCGAAAAGCTAAAAAAGCTACCTATGTAAAAGTTACTGTTTCAAAACTTGCAATATTAAATTTTTAAATATAAAATTTGCAAATCTACCATGCTGCAATTTTATTTTTTTTAATGGTATTAGGCTCTTATTTATCCAAATATTCAGGTAATAAAAAAAGATACAGTTCGGATGTTACTTGTTGTCGTAGACGTTTTTTTTTTAATTTATGGTTTACTTTTATAAAATCACATAACGCTGTTTGCAAGTGGACTACTCATATATTCATTAAAAGATAATTTGTCATCCGTCTGAAATAAAAAAAGTTTTAAATCAGAAGGATAAAATAGTATTGTGTTATTAATTCAAAAGTAAATAATTGTAGTTCAATGACGAGGAGGGGATCTATCCCCCCAAACCCACATCACCCCCCCGCCCCCCCCGCGCTATGCCACGGATCCTCGTGCACCACTTTTTTTGTTTGTTCATTAAATAGTTACAGAGCGAAAAAGAAATAAGTTAAACCCAAAAAAAAACAATATATATAACACCCAAAAGGATTTATTGTCAAAGTCATCAAATCTGCATCATTCGTTCGATTTTCGAAAATGAGGTGTCAAATGAAACAGCTTCGGCTGTAAATGCTAGAACTTACCGTTGATTTTTGGGAATTTATGTTCGAAAATTTTTTTTATAATCTTTAAATAGAACATAACTTTATTTAAAAAGTAAAATGGAAGCGTTCAAGTCAGATATTAACAGCTTTTGCTATTGCCCTGGTAAATATGTACCAAAAAGTACATGTCCTTAAAAATTCACTACTTACATCATCATCTGGCTCATTTCAGCAAGCAGTATCCACTGAGTCAGATGAGCACGGCGAGCGCTACCATAATATGGCTCTGGTAGTAAATGCTTGTAACACAAAAATATTTTAACTTATTCTAATTGAAAAAACAGTACAACACCCAGAAATTTGTTGGTGGAGTAAGCACGTGTTTGAGGATCGTGATCATGAAGAATTTCAAGATGACGCAGTAAATCCAGCATTGAAAACACACGTGGACATCATGTGTGACTCAGATTCTGATAACAGCGATGATTCCGGGAATCGAGAAGAGCCAAGGGAAGATGTCTACAATGTAGCTCCCAATTCGTAGCGCTCAGATTCCTGGGTGTGCTAGGAGTGCGCGCTTCGTGCGGTATAAATTCAATGTACCTGTGATCGGAAAAAGAGTGGTCACTGAAGACCCTCCAATCCAAGATCCGAGTTACCAAATTAGAGGAAGCCACGGTGCGATCAAGAATCTCCTTCCTGGTTGCAGTTACGAACGTAGGGGCACTCCCCCAGCTCGAGAGATTGCGTCCGAATTTCCCACATGTTGTGCCGAGATTTTTCGTCGGATCCTATAATGGCACGAGCCCTCCTGCGCCTGACTTCGGCTAGAGCGTTCCTCAGTAGCACCGGAGGTGGTTCCACCGCATCGTTATGCGGCATGTACGCCAGAGTTCTCCAGCATCACCTTCCAGCCTGGTTGTCACAGTATATCCATTGCTGAAATTGGATAAAATTTAAACCTTTAGTTCTGCCTTAGAATGCTATAGATTGATCTGTAGGACCCTCATCTTCCAGGAGTCTCTCAATGAGCGCTAGCTGTGCGCCCTCATCCTAGTACTTATCGTAAAGCCATCCTAGACTGAAGACGGATTTTCCAGCCGAGGACCTTCCCCTAGTGCTTTCAGCATCCGATTGTGCCTCTACAATCCTCCGACGCCTCCGGAGGTTGTGTGGTCATCGGCAGCAAGAAAACATCAATTGCAAGCGCTTAGAAACCATTTAAAACATTGCCTGCAAATATGCTCGTAAACAACAAAAAAACTCAAAAACAGTTTTGTGTTTTGTTTTTTTATTCAGTTTATTGCATTAGTTATCGAAAAATTATTATTGTCGAAAAATTAAAACGCACAATCAAGAGTTGCTTGATATTCTCAAATAATAAAGATCGATTTAGGAGGGTAGATATTTCCACTGCATCCATGTAAATCGTTAACAGTAGCAACCTCTTTTGAAGTGTTAAGCGTGGTACACAGATCTCAAGAACTGCTCAAGAAAATGCTCAAGAAATGGTCAAGAGAAATGTACCTATTAAGCAAAATTTGACTAAGCCGTACGGATATCTTAAGAAATTTTCGGCGCTTTCTACTACGGTTTTCTAAAGTTTTTTTGGGAACAAAGAGCACAAGGCAATCCATGTTTTCATCATAAGTATATGCCCGTTCCATTATTTCGTGAAGAAGGCTATGAAACATCAGATGTCAAAATCTCAGAAACACTACTATTTTCTTAAGGGATCCGTACTTAGCTTTATAAATTAAAATAAGCAAAATATGCATGGTCGCTAAAATTAAGCTTGGAAACCCTGAAGAAGCAAAATAAGTAATTTCAAGCATGTTTAAGCGACTTATGCATTTCCCTCATAAACCAAGTGTAGAGAACACACACACGAACTTGTATTGCACTCCCGCCCAAAATCAAGTGCAGCGAACAAACACAGGCACTTGTGTTTAAAAGTAATTCGCTCGTTCTTAATTGGGTATGCGTTTTTTATGCAATTCTCAAATATCTCTTCGATGAACTTAGTGAACTGATAAGTCCCTGGCATTTTCAGCTATGGTCAACGCTAAACCAGCTTGGCTATCACACGGTGCTTTAGGTATCGCTGCCACTCCACTCCCGGAGTAATTTTTGGTATGGTAGTAAGCTACGGCTTACAAGCCACACTGGGGCTCTGCATGAATGCATCCCTGAATAAATCCCAGCTCATTGCACAGCAGCCTACGGCAGACTCCTCCAATGGATACACGGTAAATGGGTCACATCTTGCGCTACTGCTTCATCAGCCTGCCCGCATATCTCACTCGCTCTCTCTCTCTCTCTCTCTCTCGCACAGCAGGCATATGGAGTGCGTGGTTGGCTGGATGTGCAACCTATACACCATACGGGTTCATTGAGCTCGATGCATAACCACTCGCAAAGGTAATCCCTACCTCCTCTACTACTCTAACTCGACCACAACATCTAAACCTGGTCTCCCGCTCTCCCTTAGCTAAACAAAGCAAAAGCTTAAAATTTTCGGTTCTGATCATCAGCCCTGGCTCCGGTCGGGAGGACTCTGAGGACCACTTTCTCGAGACCATAGCAGGATCAGCGCTGATCCTGCGACGATAAGGTGGGGTTGCAGTATCGAAGGATTTCCGCGATTTCCTCTTGTATAGAGGGTTCGGCAGGGATCCAGACACGAGACCGCGGTTAATTTCTTTAGGAAATTTTGTATGCAATAATTTGGCCCTGGAAAGTCCTTGTAAATAGGACAAAGATGTACCTTCTTACTAAATAAACATCAAAAACTTAGTAAGCTAATATCTCGAAAAAATGACGTAATGGAACAAAACTAAGAATGCAGTTTATGAGCACTACTTAATGGCATCATATATACATTTTATTTTAGTTTTTACGTTACTACAGTGTGACTAGGCTGTGGAAAATATCATATTTAATATCTAAATAAACATATAAAAGAACTTAAGAATAAATAAGTCGATTTTTAGATGTGCCTTGGCGTTCTTGCAATAACTTCTGGAATACCGTGAACTGTGTCAATCCCTATGAACGAAATAATTTACATTGCTGGGAGAAATCTATTAACGGAACGATGAAAAAAATTTGCAAACTTGCCGCAGCGAATGTTTCCGCCTCAGATCTAACAGATCCAGTGAAAGAATTCTGGGAGTAAGTACGACAACAACTATCTTATCTCTTACATATGTATGTACATGCATAAATAGATATAAAAAGTTCTTGCTGCGTTAGTCCCGCGAAAACCCGAGAATGGCTGGGCCGATTTTCAAGATTCTTGTGTTGTATTGTTCGTCTTACATCGCGATTAGTTTATGAAACCTTTTGAAATATATATATATATATTTTTATATTTACGTATATACATATATATTTTTTTACGACGCGTAGATCACGACCGCGAACGTGCTATACATAGCGGTGTAAGCGAAGCTGCGTAAAATTAATTTCCACAAAACCGCAGAGGTGAGTTTTCGGCACGTTTTTGTCACGTAATTTTTTGAGCCAGCCACAGCTTGAGCTTATTTTCAACAGAAATTCTTGAAAATGGCGAACCCAATAGTTGAAAATAGCTAAAAATGGAGGGTTCAGGATATATAAGAAACCTATTTTGATGTTGTACTCGACCCTACCTACAACTTACGCTAAATATTGTTTCGGGTGTATTTCGTGATTTTTTTGTAGCACCGTGTTATTCTTGATAAAAAAATGTTTATGTTATATTCAGGGACTGAAAATAACTCTTCTTGATTCAAAATTTAATCTAAATAATCAGCGTCCAAAATATATGATGTGTTATATTAAATTGATCTTGTTAAAAGATCTACGCGGATAAGCTATAAACCTTTATTTAATAATTTTTATTTTACATTCACAAAGTAATTAATATCTGTTGAGGTTTATTTGTCGGTCACAAAATAATTGTTATGTGATGAGTTTTATTTTTTTGTTCAGGAAATGAAAATTCACTCAAAAAATAAAAGTTGTTTTGTGAGTTTTAATTTTCTTTCACAAAATAAAACTTAAGCGCACAAACGGCAATAACGCAAATTTGTGTTGTTTCCCAATTGAATGTGAAATAACACTAATTTGCTTTATTTCATTTCTCGTTGAGCAATAAGACCAACTTTTAAACTTAACAATTGCCCTCGCCCTCGCGTCCCCCGCCCTCCTCCCTTCCTTTCGCAATTATGAACTGGTGACATTATATCCGTTTAGAAAAAAGAATAATAAAATGACACTAGCTCACTTCTGAAAAAGCTTTTTAACGTGCAAGTAATGGGAATTATTACGAATGGTGTTATTGCATGCACCCCACCGATGCACAGTGGTTGCATTTAAGGTCTGTTAAGAGTAAAAACTGTAATATGTAAAAGTGGGCGGGGTTGGACACGCCACCATACAGTCATGTGAAAAATAATAGGGACACGACACTGCGACCAGTTTCGGCTATTTTTGTTTTTTTGTTTGTTTGTTTAATGCTTATTTTTTTTTATAAACATACAACTCACTAACAACATTGCCTAAATACTTGAAAAATGAACCAAGAAACACACAAATCCTACTTTTCTAAAACAACGATTTGCATAGAACACAACACGAACTATCTAAAAGTTTAATTGCAGAAATAAAGTCAATACCTTTATGTACAACATCCATTGCATATAATTTTAACTCACTCGGCTTTTCACAATATTTTAATTACGTTAATTCCAATTCAATGAACAATTGATGACACTTTTGTTGTTTTTTTGAGAAACAACCGTTAGAATGAAAACAAAAAATATATGACAACATGAAGTTTGGACAAAAAACTGATTGCAAAGCTTATTTTGGTGTAAAAATTTTAACATATGTACATTTTTTTAATTTTGGCCTATGGCAGCAACCACTGTGCGATGGTGGAATTATACCAGGTGAAGTAATATTAGAGAGAGAAGAAAGAGTTTGACACTGCCTTATTTGAAATATTTGCCTATAAAATGTGACTATAAGGCAGCCGAATGTCAGAAAATAAAGCGAGAAAGCTGTTTTATTACTTCAACTGTTTACTACGCCATGCATCCCACCTGCTTGTACCGAGTATACGTTCAAATTTAGAAGTCTGAGAGTGGCTATAATTTTGCATATTTTTACGTCACTATTTCGCCCGTCTTTGTAAATGAAATCCACAGTTCGGATATAGTGAAGCAAGTGATGACAACGCAGAAATTTTAACTGAAGATAGAACTCAAAACAATATTTTCCGTGTTATACATATGCTACGGACAGGAACGGCAACCAGAAAATCTTTTGGGGGAGTTCATTGAAAGTTGCGTTTTTAATTTATAAAATTCATTCATCGTATTTGCTTAAGGTTTATATGAAATATGTGTATACTATACTTAAAATAATATGCTTAAAATGTATATTGAGATTCATTTGTACTGCTAAGTAATACAAATGTATGCATTCGCGTTAATTATAATTATAAATGGATAAGCCCTACTGCATGGAAGCATTTTTCGGCCCTTCAAACAAACAAACGACAGCACTGGCTACGACGGGGAAACTTTTGTAATGTGTTCTGAGGTTAGACGCATATCCTGACGTGATGGAGCAAAACGGACAGATTCGTATTCCGCGAGCCCAAAAACAATTAGACACCTGGTCTGGTCGATCGATTTTTTTATTAAAATTTGAAAACGTTCGCCTTGATAGCTAGCTTAAACTTTGTCCACTTACCGATTTATAAACAAATTATAAAAGTGTAGAACAGTCCGTTTCTATCGATAAATAACTGTGCCAGCGGACATTTTTTTTTAAATATACGTGCATTTATTTGTTGGATCTGTTTATTTTACATCTATTAAGCCTAACAAGTTTAAAAATCTTACGTCTAATTTAAAATAATACAGCTCAAACCCTGGGGTTGAGCCCTGTTGGTTTAATGTCGCTCAACGAAAGGCTGGTAGATCCCTTCTTCGCAGGCGTGTTATATTTGTTGTGTTGCACAGGGCACTTGCCAGTGGATTTGGGTGGTTACGCAGTTTTATTTTATATTCTTCTCTGCTGCTGTCGAATACAGATTTAACCATCGGTATACCAAGGTCCCTATGTACATATATTTTCATTGCGGACATACCACGGTGCTCCCGTTAAGGCCCTTAGCGTTTTAGATTTGAATCTTTGGATCCTGTCAATGTTGGTTGCACAGGTCGTACCCCACAGTTGAATACCATACATCCATATAGGCTTAATGACTGTATTATATGCGAGTACTTTATAATCTAGTTTCAGTTTTGACTTACTGTTTATAAGCCAGTTCACGCTAGCTGACTTTAGCTTCATTTGTGTAATCTTTGTTGATATGTGTTTGCGCCAAGTTAGTCTCCTATCCAAGTGTATTCGTTGATATGTCACCTCATTGGCTTGTGGAATATGGACATTATTTAATTTGATTGAGGGGCATACTTGCGGTCTGAGTGAAAATGTTGTATGTTTACACTCCTGTTCGTTGACTTTTATGCGCCAGTTTGCCAGCAATTCTTCTATGCGTAGTAAATATTCCTCTAGTACTCTTGAAGCTCTGTTGGGACATTTATTACGACTTACTAAGGCGGTATCATCAGCGAAGGTGGATATTAGTATATCCTTGCTAGTTGGAATATCTGAAGTGTAGATGATATACAGCATAGGCCCGAGTATACTACCTCGAGGAACGCCAGCCGTTATCGACATGTCTTCTGAAGTGAAATTAGATACGTTTACAGCGAATTTTCTGTTAGTTATGTATGATTCAAATGTTTTGTGGAATTTCGGCGGTAAAAATTTTTTAATTTTATATATAAGACCGTCGTGCCACACTTTGTCGAATGCTTGTGCCACATCGAGAAAAATTGCAGAGCAGTACTCTCTGAGCTCAAATGCCCTTCTGGTTTCATTTGTAATTCGATTAACTTGTTCAGTTGTACCATGATGATCCTGGAAGCCAAATTGGTGTGCTGGTATTAAATTGCGTTCATGTAGAAAGGGAGATATCTTTGATAGGAGTACTTTTTCGAATACTTTGGAAAGACAGGGCAGTAAGCTTATTGGTCTGTATGAGGACGGCTGTGTAGCGTCTTTTCCAGGTTTGGCTACCATGATTTTCTTCGACCTTTTCCATGATTTTGGAAAGTAACCGAATTTGAGGATAGCGTTGAAAAGGTCAGAAAGAATTGCTAGCGCAACATTCGGTAGCTCTATTAGCATTTTTGGAGTTATAAAATCAGCACCCGGCGATTTCTTTGGTATAACCTGCTTTACTATAGCTTTTACTTCTAAAGAGTTCGTCTTGCTCGGTGTGTATAGCTCATTTGTATTTTTGGTTAGCCGTGGCAGCCTGAAGTTGTTCGTTGGGCACTTTGGCTGAAACACATTCTTTAAATGGTGTGAAAAACACTCGACTCTCTCCTGCCCACTACGAGCCCAGGTACCACTTTGGTTCCTAATTGGCATTTTCGTAGCCACTGGTGGGAGGTAATTTTCATTACTCCATAGAGGGTATCTTTCAGTAGAATTCGGGGAAAGCTTCTTAATGTGCCTTTGCAAGTTGCGATCCTCTGCACTTTTGAGTGCTTGTTCAGTTTTCTACTGACAGCTTTATACAGTAGCTGTGAGGTTGGTGAGCGATGGCTCTGCCACTGTCTTCTTAGGCGCCACTTTTCTGCCACAAGTTTTTCTATTTCGGTATTAGTAACTTATGTAGGCGTAGGTGGTACTTGGACTTGATTTTTGATTTTGCCAGGCCAGCGACTGAAGTAAGTGTTTCTTTAATAATTTTCAACAAGGGAGTATATTTATATGACCCTCGCAGTTAAGTGCAGCGTTTAATTTAAGGTGACTACTGATGTACTTTTTATATTTAAGCCAGCTGGTGTTATTTGAAGTTGGACGAGGCTCAATATCGATGTTTTGGGGTTGTTCATATAGTTTTATTAATATAGGGGAGTGATCGGATGATAGTTCAGCTAGAGTTTCTGCTGTTATGTTTCTTGTAATCTTGCGAAATCTATAAGGTCTGGTATCTCCTTTATATCGTCTGTTCTGCCTTCTCGGGATTGGATAGAGAAGCAAAGCGAATGGGTCTGTCAGCACACAAACAGTCAGAGCATACGCGTCTTGGCACCCACGT
>NW_023458563.1:14607230-14610449 GCF_013731165.1 Rhagoletis pomonella
CACACAAACAGTCAGAGCATACGCGTCTTGGCACCCACGTCACTGTTGACAGTTACAAGTTTGAAAAAGTAGACGACTTCGTTTATTTGGGAACCAGCATTAACATCAATAATAATGTCAGCCTTGAAATCCAACGGAGAATCACTCTTGCCAACAAGTGCTACTTTTGAGCTGAGTAGGCAATTGAGAAGTAAAGTCCTCTCTCGTCGTACAAAGATCACACTCTATAAGTCACTCATCATGCCTGTGCTGGTGTATGGCGCGGAAGCATGGACAATGAAAGCATCTGATGAGGCGGCTCTTGGAGTTTTCGAGAGAAAGAGTCTGCGAAAGATTTACGGACCTTTACGCATTGGTGATGGCGAATATCGCAGATGATTTAACGATGAGCTGTATGAGCTTTACAACGATATAGACATAGTGCAGCGAATTAAAATTCAGCGGCTCCGCTGGCTTGGCCATGTCGTTCGGATGGACAGAAACGCTCCTGCTCTGAAAATATTCAACGCGGGCCGCGATGCTGGTAACAGAGGAAGAGGAAGTACTCCTCTGCGTTGGAAAGACCAGGTGGAGAAGGACTTGGCTTCACTTGGCATTTTCAATTGGCGTCAGTTAGCACAGAAGAGAAATGACTGGCGTGCTGTTTTGGACTCGGCCAAAATCGCTTAGGCGGTTACAGCGCCAAATAAGAAGAAGAAGAAGATTGGGTGCACTGCATTTTTATTTATTGGCTTTGTTTCTGGCTTAAGTTCTACCTTAAGCATGGGCCGAGCGATATTTTCTCCGTTGATAATATTGACAACATTTTTAACAGCAAATCTTGCCTTCTCTAGAGCATGAGCAATATCGCCAATAGGCACACTTGATTCTATACCTTTTATTACTACTTGCAGTACTTTGCTGCTTTTGAGCTGGTACGTATAGAAGTTTTTCTTATCGTCATTACGGTGTTTGGTTACCAACCGGTAATTTTCTTCAGTTAGAATCTGATGTTTGGTCTCTTTAATGTTGCCCTTGGTAATTGACGTTACGTGGAACGTATTGTGTCTAATAAGCTGAATTAATTTATTCACGAGCACACTACAGTTTTGCTCTCGTAAATAAATTGGGGTCGGTTTGGGTTGGGCTTTGGAAACGGTGACAGGTAATAAGGTCAATGGAAATAATGTCAATTGACTTTATTTCCCACCCTGGTGCGAAATAAAGTCAATTGACATTATTACCTTTTCAAAAACGAAATAAAGTCAACAAAAATTTGGAAATAAAGTCATTGACGCTATTTCCTCATTCAAATGGAAATAGCGTCAACAAAGCTTAAAGTATGTCGATTCATAGAAAAAAATGTTGTTCTTACAATAAACATTGCCCCGTAAGTGTTGTGTTTTAATAGAAGCAAAAGGCTTTTGCCAAATCCTCAGTGTTGTGATATTAATCCACACACAATCATGAACTACCACCAATTGATTCTGTTAAAAAAAAATTTAAATTACGAATATGTAAAAACACGATGCAAAAAACTAAACGCCTGCGCACAGCTGGTATATGAGAAATATTTGAAGAAAGAGTGGAAAAATGATCCATAACTTGCAAAACATTTTTCGTTTCTACAAAAATAAAGCGAACACTATTAAATTGAAGAAACAGTACATGTCCAAAAACCCCGGAGGAGCACTGAAAGAATTCTGTGTTTTAAATTAGCATATTTTGAACGAATTCGGAATGTCTAAGGTGGAAAAGAACCCAACTTTTCTATAAGGAAACAATTATAAAAAAAGAATTTTCTTACACTGTATTTATGCCTCCGCCAGCAGTCATTTAAAAGCAGCTAAGGAGAATGACGACACTACTTATTAGATGGCACATTCAACGAGCCAATGTGCCAAAATGCGGGTATAAACAATTATTGATTATTTAATATCGGAACCGAGATCATATAAGTTAATTGATTGGTTTTCACACACTTTTGAAACACAAATTCTATGCGTTTTTACTGCCGACAAGTTGTTGCCTCAAAACACAGCAGAAATCTTCCAATCAGGGCTGCCAACTCTCCTTAGTTATGAGGTGCCATATTGAGGATAAAAAAGTGCCAAAATGTGCCAAATAGAAAAATAAAAGTGCCAAAAAAGGTGTAATTCCTTTTAATCATTCACATTTAGCAATAAAATAAAGCCACATTTTCAAAACAAAAGTGCAATGATAAAATAAGATAAACCAGTCGAAAAGCCTTTATAAATTAGAAAATTTTAGTTGAGAAATAGAAGTGCACGTAAAGGATTTCACAAAACTGTATTGAAATGTTATTTTTTTACAAACGTGCCATTTTGGCATTTTGTGCCAAATTGAAAAATTAAGTGCCATTTGAAGTAAAATAGGAACAAATGGCACGGTTTGAGCCAAGTTGGCATCCCTGCTTCCAATAACTTACAAATATAAAAATGTGAAATATCGAGGGCTTGAATTCATTAATACCCTCTATCTGCAATTTGCACAAAAACTAATTTGTGATTTTAGAAACCATTTGGGACTTATTACCTGTCGTTATATAAGGTAACATTAATATCACTGATGACAGTTAAAGCTTAGGTGGATTTTTATTATTGAATATAAACCCTCGATGTTTAAAATTTTATTTCAACGTATACAAAAAATAAATCTACCTGCGTTACAGCACGTCGTGAGATGGGGAAGGGGGGGCCGGGGGGGCCGCGGCGCAGCGTGACGTGGTGTGCGCGCCGGTCGCGCTAGGTACGCGGGGCGCGAGCGCGACGCGCGCGGTGTGGCGCGCTAACGCGGGCCGCCGCGAAGCTAAGCAAATTTAATGTTTGAAAGAGAAATAACGTCAATTGATTTTATTTCGTTTTTAAAAAGGTAATAATGTCAATTGACTTTATTTCGCACCAGGGTGGGAAATAAAGTCAATTGACCTTATTTCCGTTGATCTTATTACCTGTCACCTTGGAAACTTCATTCGGCTCTTTGTCACATTCATTGTCCAGAATCGCGAACTCATTTCCCAGTAGAGGGTTAATGTCAGTGGTTTTCGTTTTTGGAATTTTTGACGGACTTGCAATTTTTTCCGCTGTGGGCTTAATTTTCGTTTGACTTGTATGTACCTATCAATACCCGTTTGAGTCAAAGTACGGGTTGTTGCTTGTGCTGAGCTGCGTTGCTTGGCTTGGGCTGGTGCGGAAATTTCCGTTTGTGCAGGTGTGGGTG
>NW_023458563.1:14610549-14612533 GCF_013731165.1 Rhagoletis pomonella
CACATTTAGTTGAAATTCTTGCGGCATTGCGAAAATTCAGAAAAAGTAATTTATAAATATAGGCAAATAAGCAGAAAGCTTATTTATGCCTAGTGTTGTCTTTTCGCGTTGGTTTTGTTTTTTTTCTTTGCTTTACGGGAATTATTAATAATTTCTCGGCGGAGCGATTAAAAAACACGTCCGCACAGGTTGACAGTCAATCACTCGTCTTTTTTACATATAAATTTTGAATATTTATAACTCTTCAGAGGAAAGAATATGATATTTTTTCAGTCCCGCATCTCGATCCCGCAAGCTTGCGGGATTGGATTCTCTACTTTCAATAATCTCTTAACACTAAATAAGACTGTTATAGAGTTTTAGGTAGTTTAAAGAAAATTGGAACGACGAAAGTTGATACCTGCGACGGGTATATAAAATTCGGTTTCGCCCGAACTTGTACTTCTTTACTACTTTTTAATTGTAATTTTTTATATATTTTTACACCAAACATTTTAAATGTTTACAATTTTGCGTGTACAAATACAAATGCTGAGAATCAAAACAAAGAGAAAAATGAACACAGAGTAATCGTTTCCAAGTTTTTATGTAACTAAAGCTCTCTGATAAACAAAAAATTGTCAGGTAAAAGTGTAACCGTTTTTGAAATATTTAAATTTTTTTTAATTAAAAAAAAAGCGCGCCTTTTCATGTATTTTCTTTAACTGCATCTACAAACCAGGCTATACTTAGTAAATTTTTTATGTAAAATACTTCCAGATAGTTGCTTCTCCATACTCAAATGCAATGTAGTTAAAATATATTAAGGAACCATCATAAAATTATGACTATTTTGGGATTTTTAACTTTTTGATATTTTCTTCTCCACAGGACTGAGACGCGCTAGAATGTATTTAATAGATTTAAATTTAAGTTGCTCTTGTTACTGACCAATGACATGCTAAATAAGTAGTATAGTTATCCCGGTTCTGGAACCGGTGCAGCAGCGCTGCTAGCAGGCATAAGGTTTGCTGCTGCTCCGGTGCAGAACCGCTATATGGTTTGCTGCTGCTCCGCGAAAAGATGTCGCCGATCGTAATCCAAGTTCAGAGCCCAGATAAAGGCCGCAAGATGTCGCTGGTGACAAATCTGAGTCCGGAACCGGAACCGATCACAGGGTGTTCCGCTGATAGAAATCCAAGAAATCCGATACAAGGTGGTTATATGTCGAAAATTGGTAACGTGTATTGGTATGCATATGTACCCTGTAGGGAAACCCCGAACTGGTGAACCAAATTTGTAGTTTAGTACTAGATCTTTATCGCCAAAAACGAACCAGTCCGATAGTAACTAGATCACCACCAGTTCAAAAGCAGCGATATGTGGTACTTTAAAAAAACAATTTAGAAATCTATATCTAAAATGACGAATTTAGAACTGGTTCAAAACTATAGAAAAGGGGATGCAGAACGAACTAGATCTCATCTGGCGAATTTCGAACTAGTTCGAAACTACTGAAAAATGGATGCAGCGGGGGGCTTGTTTACTTTAAATAGATTTTTGCTTGGCGGGTTTTTCGTTCAAATACGCTTTCAGTCTGCACGTCGCAGGTACTTTTTCATAGTTTGGTAATACAAAACTAAAATTTGTGTTAACATCTTAACATTTTGGGACCTTCTGGAATATAACCAATAACAGTCAGCACCTCTGCAAATTCAGCTACAGCCAAAGGTATGTAAACGTGTTTTCAAATGCAAAATTTAATTTACATTCATTCAAACAAATTTGATTTCAGATTGAAAATACATTTCTTTGCAAATAATTAAAAATTGCTACCATGGTAACCCAAAAAGAAAACATCTTGTTACTTTTTTCGTTTACAACTGGTTCGAAACTATAGAAAATGGGGTGCAAAGCGAACTAGATCCCATATGTCGAATTTAGGACTGGTTCTGAACTATAGAAAAGGTTATGCAGCGGGGGACAATTTCCAATTCCTATGACA
>NW_023458563.1:14612633-14612788 GCF_013731165.1 Rhagoletis pomonella
CTTGGCTTGGGCTGGTGCGGAAATTTCCGTTTGTGCAGGTGTGGGTGCAAGCTAGTGCTTTGTTGTTGCGTGAGACCAACTTGGTCTACCAGAGACATTGGCGACTGCGCAAGATGTAATGCGCGAGGTTTGGGGGGAGGGAGAGAATGATTTAT
>NW_023458563.1:14612888-14614181 GCF_013731165.1 Rhagoletis pomonella
GGGGTGAAATAACACAAACGGCAATAACGCAAAATTTGCTTTATTTCACTTTTAAATGGGAAATAATACCAAAATCTGAGTTTTGCTTTATTTCCAACAAAGGTTGGAAATAAAACAAATTTTGCCTTATTTCCCATCGCTTATTTATACTATTTGTAAAAAAATTACTGGACCTGGCACAGGATGGTGGATCAATGCTTCGAGAAGCGAACCAATTTACTAAGAAAGAAAGCTGCAACAATTTTCATTTTTTCAATTTAAATTTTTTACCTTTTTCGTATTTCGCATGGCACGCTTTGATGTAGAAGAAAAAAATCAGAACAGTTTTTGGCACCTTCGATACCAGAAGCAACAACAAAATACAGGCAAATGTTGTTTTTGCTCAAATACTCTAAACCTGTTTGATAGGCCTTGAATTAAACAAAAAATGTGATATAATTCATATGAAGAAAGTAATATTCACAAAATATTTTTACTTATGAAAAGTCTAACAAAATATAGGAAAAGCATCGTCTTTAAAAACTGCTCCGCATATTGGACATAGCGCTTTTGTATGAATTTATTCTGCATGCTTTTTAATATGTTGTTAAAAACATTGCTGGAAAACCTTAAAATGTTTGCATGGAACCATGTCGCAATAAACAGATGAAGTAATAAAACGAATTTCTCGCTTTATTTTCTGACATTCGGCTGCCTTATAGTCACATTTTATAGGAAAATTTTCAAATAAAGCAGTGGCACCTGGTAAATTCCACTATGGGTGGGATGCAGCATGCAATAACACCATACACAATAATTCCCATTACTTGGACATTAAAAAGCAGTTTCAGAAGTGAACTAGTGTTATTTTATAATTTTTCCTTTTTCTAAACGGTTATAATGCCACCAGTACATAATTGCGAAAGGAGGGGAGGGGCGGGGGACGCGAGCGCGTCGTGGAACGCGGCGCGGGGTGGCGCGGGGCGGCGCGCCAACGCGGACCGCCGCGACGCCGGGCACTTTCAAAATTGTATACTTACAAATCCGTCCATTTAACTTGTTCATGTACTACTTTTTGTCAAATGTAACTGGGTGACTACGTACATATGTGCACTAGTTTGCTTTATTACTCAAATTGTTAAGTATAAAAGTTGGTCTTATTGCTCAACGAGAAATGAAATAAAGCAAATTTGTGTTATTTCACATTCAAATGGGAAATAACACAAATTTGCGTTATTGCCGTTTGTGTTATTTCACCCCCCCGCGGCGGGGCCGGAGCTGCTTTTATTTTATTGTATGTTGGCACATTTAGTT
>NW_023458563.1:14614281-14616312 GCF_013731165.1 Rhagoletis pomonella
AATGACAGCGGTTTCACAACACAGTACACCCACACCTGCACAAACGGGAATTTCGGCACCAGCCCAAGCCAAGCAACGCAGCTCAGCACAACCAACAACCCGTACATTGACTCAAACGGGTATTGATAGGTACATACAAGTCAAACGAAAATTAAGCCCACAGCGGAAAAAAATTGCAAGTCCGTCAAAAATTCCAAAAACGAAAACCACTGACATTAACCCTCTACTGGGAAATGAGTTCGCGATTCTGGACAAAGAGCCGAATGAAGTTTCCAAAGCCCAACCCAAACCGACGCCAATTTATTTACGAGAGCAAAACTGTAGTGTGCTCGTGAATAAATTAATTCAGCTTATTAGACACAATACGTTCCACGTAACGTCAATTACCAAGGGC
Source organism: Rhagoletis pomonella (assembly GCF_013731165.1). Lineage (NCBI taxonomy): Eukaryota > Metazoa > Arthropoda > Insecta > Diptera > Tephritidae > Rhagoletis > Rhagoletis pomonella. The sequence continues at coordinate 14,614,676 of NW_023458563.1, forward strand.
ACCATTAAAGAGACCAAACTTCAGATTCTAACTGAAGAAAATTACCGGTTGGTAACCAAACACCGTAATGACGATAAGAAAAACTCGCTCGCCCATGTTTAAGGTAGAACTTAAGCCAGAAACAAAGCCAATAAATAAAAATGCAGTGCACCCAATCTACAACTTACGATATACACCGAAGAATAACAGTGGAGGAGCCGCACAAACGAAACGGTCCCGTACAGTGCACAAATTGTCAAGAATTTGGGCATACCATTTGGGTCTGTGGCGACCTTCACCCTTCCGCTTATTGCAAGGCTATCAAAGCTGATGTCGCTGTAGAGAAATGCAGTAATTGCGGAGGTAACCACACCGCCAATTATAGGGGATGCCCTGTATACAAAGACTTAAAGTCTCGCATGAATCAGCGCAACACAGCCGTATGCTCTTCCCCCACTCCAACTAGCTCTTATACATACCAACACCTCACGCCATCAACCACTACACCAGGAGCCTTTTTTGACAACGCGAAGCGAGTTCCCAACGTTTCTTTTGCCGACGCATTAAAACTAAGAACGCAGCCAAGCACGGCGAAATCAAACTTCAATCAAGAAACATTTGCAAATATTCAATTATTTAAATAGGATTTCATTAGATTCTAAAAAAAATTTATAAACCTTTATAGAAACTCATAAGACTATTTTTTAAACGAATTTAAAAAAAAAGTTTAAGCTATATAATGTCAGTTGGTTATAGATGTTCAGGGATTCTATTTCTATAGGAAATTTATTGCTAAAGAAGTCAGCATATCAACATATGATTCATATATAACAACGTTTCTTATTCAACCTCCTTTTGAAGAATCTAAGTTCACGATACGGGATAAAACAACTAATAACTGGTTATATCATAATCATCATGGATTAAAATGGGAAGATGGTGATTCGACTTTAATGGCTGTTATTGAATATATCCATTCATTAATGAAAAGAAAAAATTATATATTCTATGCTGAGGGATTGGAGAAAATCAGATGGATTCAACGTTTATTCGGATACGATATAATTTTATATAATTTAGATGATTTAAATTGTCCAAATTTAAAGAATTTATATATTAAAAATATAAAAATAAATCCTTGTAAATATCATGAAAATTCTATGATATGTGCAGACAAAAATGTAATACTATTAAGAAAATTTATTTCTTCATTAAATATCTAATAATAAATAAAAATAAATAAGTAATTATAAAACTTTCGTATTATTTTTGAATTTGTTAGACATTCGGTGACTCTTTTGAATTTAATAAATTTGTCTTTCAATGAATATAAACGAGAAAAACAAGTATCCTAATCTTTTTTTGAAACGATGTATAATTTATATTTATCTCCTGCTTTCTATATCAAAATATGAGTTTTCATAAGAACTATGCTTAACAACTTTTATCACTAAGTCCGCAATATATGAATGAATGAATAATGCTAGATGAATAAAACATTTAAATATACACATACTTTTATGAGCATTTTTTTATATGTGTTATAACTAAAGGTCGATTAAATAAATTCTTGCATTTTTTTATATGTTTATGTGGGATTCGTTATCGTCCACTTGGCGTTACTATACTTATTAGGCAAACAATGATGATGAAATCAA
>NW_023458563.1:14616412-14617785 GCF_013731165.1 Rhagoletis pomonella
CATATGTTGATATGCTGACTTCTTTAGCAATAAATTTCCTATTAAAAAAATAGAATCCCTGAACATCTATAACCAACTGACATTATACAGTTTAAACTTTTTTTTAAATTCGTTTAAAAAATAGTCTTATGAGTTTCTATAAAGGTTTATAAAATTTTTTTAGAATCTAATGAAATCCTATTTAAATAATTGCAAACATAAGTATATAATAGAGCCACCAATTTTATTAACTAATCGATTACACTCCGCTGAATAATGAAAAGCAAATATCAAATTAATCTTTTTATATACTACATTTACATTCTTTTTATATGTCATATTTATATAATAAATCCATCTCATTCTATTAAAAGTTAAGAAATTTCCATATTCATATCATGTTTATAACTTTTAATATCAATTAATGTGACATCTGAGCGTAGTGTAGTATCATCTCCAGTAACGATTTCAATTTCACCGTTACTTAAAATTTTCTCGAATGCAACCTGACGATACTTAAACAAGAAATATTCAGTTTGCGTTGAAGGAAATCACTATCATATATACAACGAATTCTTAGCATAATATTATCCTCATATCTCAATTATTCGAAAAAAATTTTTTTTCTCTTTTTATATTAGATCTTGTCTAAATGCTTCTATGGCTTCCTGTGTTGTGAATAACTTTTTCGGATTAGATGTAGGTGCTTCTGATGTTGTTTCACGGATAGATGTTTTATTTACGTCCTCTTTTAATCCATTTTGATCACTTTGAGTCCATTTCATTAGTTTAAAGTTCAGTTTTATGTTTATAGTATCATTATTAGCTAGTTTTAGAGGAAACTCTGTATTTTCAAATTCATTTTGACTCAAATCAATAAAAAACCTCATTATATATATTTTTTTATTTTAATTGTTTATTAATAAATTTGGGTTTTCCCGTACCACACGGGGTTTTATTTAAAATATTGATGTCCATAATATACTATAAGATATTTTTTTTTCCTGTCCAATAATATTCTACTTCAGGAAGAGGATTTGTAGGTATCTCGTCACAAAACACCTGTAGGTCACGCGATTCCGCACCTTCAGTAGATATTCCATTCCATAGGTTCTCCATTTGTATAAAATTCAGTCTATAAACGTATATAAAAATAGAATATCAGGTATGTTCTGAAATTTGTTCGATTTGAAATCGATACGATTTTAGAAATATTTTTATGGATTTTTAATCATAAAACTCACAATTTGATATTGGTATGGATGATATAACATCGCTGATGTTTCTGTTATATTTTTTATATAAAATATTCAATCTTTTCATCAGAAATAACGATGAATATTTAGCAAATCATATCGATTTCAAATCGTTCGATTTACAGAACACGCCTGTAT
>NW_023458563.1:14617885-14619918 GCF_013731165.1 Rhagoletis pomonella
TTTAATCGACTATTATACCCATCACAATATCCATTATTGTATCGATAACAATATCGATTGTTATATTGATTATTATATCGATCACAGTTATTTAATCAATAACAGTTTCGATAACAATATCGATTATTTTATCATAGCAATATCGATTATTATATCGATAAAAATATCAAGTTTTATATCGATAACAATATCGATCTTCAGCCTCATCCTTTTCTTCATATTTATCTTTATTTTTGCATATTCCTCTTCACCTTTACCTTAAAGTGTTTAAATTTACTTTGATCTTCGTTTTTGCCTGTACCTCTAGGCATCGTTGTTTTTTTTTTTTATTCTCAAACCGCTTAACCGCTGAGAACCATTTCCATGTGTATTATTCGCCTTGAATTTGAAAATTTACTCCCAACCAACCAACTGCCGCTAAAGAAATGTTTTTACTCTTTCAGTTACCCTAATTCTTATGTATCTGTCGTTGTCTCCATTTTCGTGTTTATCTTCACTTTTGCTTTCATCGTTATCATTTATTTCTTCATCTTCATCTTTATTTCAAAGATTAATTTCAAATGCGAAGTGAAACAACATGCGAAACATGTCAAATTGAACATGTTGCAGCAACATCTATACACAAATACGAAATGTTTAAACGACGGTTTTGGCCGTAATTTTCTTCCAATTGTGAAACCATAAAAACTGCTCATCTACGGATAAATGCCTTTCCAATGGTGTTCTTGGTTTTGAAATCGGTTCGGTAGAATCGCCAAACGAACGGAGACAAAATTTATGTTAGCGTATTAATATATAGATAAGAATAACCTTGATCTTGATTTCATCATAATTGTTTATCTAATAAGTATATTAATGCCAAGTGGACGATAACGAACCCACATAAATATATAAAAAAAAGCTTAAAAATGCTTGACTTACTGAAAAAAGTTGTTAAGTCCACTTTTTATGAAAACTCATATTTTGATATAGGTGAAAATCTATAATTTCTATGAGTTAATAAAGTTATTAGTTATATGAAAACTGATCAACTTATATGAAAATTAATGAAATTATATGAGTTCATCAATTTAATACTTGTATGAAAATCCATCATTTCTATGACTTAATAAAGTTATTACTTATATGAAAAATTATAACTTGTATTAGTTAATAAGGCAATTACTTTTATGAAAACTGATGAACATATATGAAAATTAATGAAATTATATGGGTTCATCAATATGATACTTATATGAAAATCTATAATTTCTATGAGCTAATGAAGTTATTACTTATATGAAAAATTATTGAAAACTCATAACTTCTATGAGTTAAAAAGGTTATTGCTTATATGAAAAAATTGTAACAGAGTCGAAAATGTATGGGAAAAATATGAAATTTCATCAAAATAATGCATGCAAGAAACTTTACTTATTTACTCCACTTTTTTTTGTACATTGATAAAATCTATGAAAATTTGAAACTTAATTAAGAAACAATTAGGCATATTAAAACTAATGAAACTAACTTACATGAATTAATAAAGCAATTACTTACATCAAATATTATAACTTTCATGAGTTAATATAGATATTACTTGTATGAAAACTGATGAACTTATATGAGTTCATCAATTTAATACTTTTATAAAAATATATAGTTTTTATGAATTAATAAAGTTATTTCTTGTATGAAAAATTATAACTGGTATGAGGTAATAAATTTTATACTAATATGAAAACTCACAACTTCTATGAGTTAAAAAGGCTATTAGTTGTATGAAAAAATTTTAGCAGAACCGAAAATATACATATGAAAAAAAATATATATGAAATTGATAAATATAAAATTTCATCAAAATAATGCATGCAAGAAACATTACATATTTACTTGATTTTTTTTGTACATTGAGAATATCTATGAAAATTTAGAACTTATGTGAATTAATAAACAATTATTTATTTAATACTTGTATGAAAAATTATTACTTGTATGAGTTAATAAGACTATTATATGAAAATCTGGAACTTATGTGAGTTAATAAAATTAGT
>NW_023458563.1:14620018-14623899 GCF_013731165.1 Rhagoletis pomonella
GATCACATATATGTATCTCGGTAACCGTTCTACTAATTTGTACCAAACTCGGTATTTTTATTGTGCTTGCTACATAAAAGCAAAACTATGAAAATGATTGAAATCGGACTAAAATTATCAGACATGGGCGTAGTGCATTAATCTTTGAGTGCACTATGCTTTTAACTACCTCTACTATAGCGATAGTGGAGCTGGTTTATTTTATGAACAAACATTTTTAGTGGAAAAAATCAGTGTTCTCACTACCACTATTATTTCTAGTGGTAGTGCACAATGCCTTCCACTCCCAGCCTAGTGATATTGGAGCTGACAAAATTTCCACTAAATTAATATTAATGGCTTAAAAACTATTTCCACTAAATCTTGCAAATAGTGGAAAAAAGCCATGTTTCCACTAAATAATACTAATGCTTGGTAGTAAGGAAAAACTGATATCGCAAGTTTAATAATATAGAAATGTAATTAAAAACTACGTTCTTGGAGATTTCATAATACAATTAATAAGTTGATGAGGAGAATATGTTCAGCCTAACAGATGACTAAACTTCCCAAAAATGGCGAAGATATGTGTCTTTCCATCTATCTTTTGGTATACCAACTGTATGAATTGATCAAACTTTGATTGCGTTTTCCCACAAAATTTAAAATTTGAAACATTTCTTTATATTAGCTTTGTTCCTCACGCTTTCCGGGCTGTTTCGGTAATTAGAGCGTAAAAATAAGTTATTCTCTCACAAGTGTTAAAAATAAGTCAAATCGTGCCAAAAGTGCCCAGAGCGTGAGGAACGCAAAAAAACACATTTAGTGCCCGGAATCAACAAATCAGCTCTAAACATTGATTTTATGTGTATTTATCTTATATGGCTAATAAAATTAGCAAATACCTACATTTCTGAAACTTTTCTGCTATTTTCCATTTTGGTATTTTACAAAATTTGCGCTCGGATGTAAACAAACAACAACTGTTATTTCAGATTGACTTCTTGCACATTTCTGCCCGAAAAAAAAGTCCGGGCTGTGTATATTCATAACTTACAAAATTCCAAACGCTGAGTGTTTTGTATGTGAAGTAAAATATTCAAATTTACTGTACTCTGTTTGGCTAGAAGTTTGAATGAATTCATGCAGCCCTCTAATATGTACATATATGTATATGCACATATGTATGTTTGTACATATATCGGTATGTCCATATGAACATACCGAAGGCTTATTATCCATATGAACACACCGAAAGCTAATTATCTGTTCCGTAAATCCATCTATGACTCAACTGTCATTTCTGATTCTTGATTCTACCTTTGGAACTCAATAGATAGTTCCATAAATAATCGATATAGTATTAATACAATTAATGTCAGTTAAGTCAGAGATAAACTTTTGAATGAGAAGCTCACATTTTTTAATTGCAGATAGGCCGTATTGAATACAAGCGCTCGGTACGTTTTTCCTTTTCTGCTTTGTGCTTCTGCTTCCCGCTAGCAAGCATCATGACGATGTAAAGCCCAGCAAACATTAAGGTTTATGAATGGTTTAGTTTAGCATAATGTGCAAGCAAGACGCTAATTTAAATTAATAAGTATTTAACTCTTTAGCGTTAGAGATTGTGTTTACTGGGCGAGTGATCGGATTACCATGTGACCAACGGCGATCTTACACCAATTGTTGGTAGGTTTTACCAAACTATTCAGCTGTTCGTTGCACTTAATAAGGTTACTGATTTGGTGAACGATAACCACGTGTGGATCAATTGTTTTTTGTATTTGAGTATTTTTTTGTTTAAAGTTATATGTATAAATAAATATAATGGAATCATTCGATTTTGATAGTGACGATAGTGTAATTGACCCTACTTTCAGTCCAAGTAGTAGCAACTTGAAAACGTGTGCTCCTCGACTTTTAAAAAGAAAGGGAGCTATTATTGAAACGGCACCGTCAAAAACAACAAGAAAGGTGATGCAAGAACGTGGGTAAGTGGAAAATAAGCACCTCTATTTGTAATGCATATGTGGCCAAATTTTATGGAAAATACTAGAAGCCTACTTTGTTTATAGAAGTTTCCAAAATAATGATGAAGGCATAGGTAAATTACTAAATCAACTTCAACTTAAAGGAACAAACAGTATTCTGTTTGAAAACAGATTTTTCACTGTGGTGCAAAAGGTAAGGAAGTTTTATAATTATATTTATCGCTTCTAAATTAAATATTTTATAAAGAGAGATGAAACAGAGTACTTGAAAAAAATGGGGGGCATCTTGGCTGCATGTAAAATATGTTCATCGAAGATAAAAGGCTCTTTGGGTGTATCTTCAAACTTCATTAGGCATTTAAGAATTCATCATGAAAGCGAATATGAACAATTTACTGAATTGAAAAGAATTAATAAATGTGACACAAAGAGCAAGGAGTTTAATGAGAGGGTGCTAATGTTTCTTGCAGCTACATATAGTTTGTTAAGTACAGTTGAAAAGCCCGAATTTCAAAGTCTATTCAGAGGGTATCATTTAAAAGTTAAAAGTAGGCGTGCAATTGCAAATATACTCAACCATAAACACGCAGAGTGGGTGTCAAATACAGCTGATATACTTATTAAAGTCCAGTACTGTTGCACAACTGCAGATATATGGTCCGCTGGTCAGAGATCATTCTTCGGGTATACATGCCACTGGATATGTCCACTTAGTTACCAGAGAAAACAAGTAGCTTTGGCTTGCCGTGGATTTAAAGGGAGCCACACATACGACCGAATCGCCGAGATGATAAGTGTTATTCATGCACAATTTAATTTGAACAATGACAAAGTAATACTCACGATTACTGACAATGGCTCCAATTTTTGCAAAGCGTTTCGAGAATATGGTATAACAGGTAACTTTTGAGTCCCACATGGTTTAGAAAAATTGTATTTGTACATTCAGTTGAACTTCGGTTATCCGGGTTGCTCGAGACCGAGCTCATCACGGATAATCGAAAATCCCGGTTAAAAGAGTTTATACTTACATATTGGTGTATGCAGATTTTCACAAAAAATAGAAATTGACACAATTAGGGTATTCACAAGATGACGTAAGCGTCGTAATGTCTTAAAGTCGTAAAATTTTTCAATGTAAAATAACGGTTAAAATGCGTTTAGAGCATTTTTAATCACACCAAAATATGGCTAAACCGATAGAAAATATATAAATAGCTTTTTTAATACCCTAAAAATCCCTTAAAACCGTTTCAACCGTTATTTTACATTGAAAAAATTTACGACTTTAAGACATTACGACGCTTACGACATCTTGTGAATACCCTAATTATATTTTACTCACCGAATAAATGAAGATAAATTTGATGCGAAACTTATTGAGACAATGTAATACCACTGATGGGCAAAATTGTATTTACTAAGTATAAAGTACAAAAGTATTTAGGTATATGTGTTGTGGTAAATACCAAAGTACTATTTACTTAGGTATTTAGGAGCTGCTAAATAGTACCGAAACTCATAAAAATCCGAAATTAGTCGCAAAAATTCCGAAATAGTCCCGAAAGCACCAAACATCGCGAAATTAGTTCCAAAAATCCTGAAATTACTCCCGAGAATCCCGAAAGTCCCAAAAATCCGATATAAGTCCCGAAAATCCCGATATGGTCCTAAGTTCTTTTTACTTGAATATTTAGACATCTCCAAATAATAAGTATTTGTGTAGTTAGTACTCAAAGTGGTACTTTAGGTACAAAAGTATTTAGGTGTGCCCATCACTATGTAATATGTAGAACTTTGCTTTTAAAATTTTTATAAAGTACTGGATGTCTGAATCTTTATTATTACCCAAAATAACAATCTCTGACTTTCTGACAATCTTTTACTTTTTAAAAATAATTTCATTCAAAT
>NW_023458563.1:14623999-14634589 GCF_013731165.1 Rhagoletis pomonella
TGCTCCGGAAGCAGTGTCCGGAGGATGCATCCGACTAGGCAGAGCATCCTTTGAAGTGCCATCTAATTAGAACTTAAGAAAGTTCAATTACATGGCAGTTGAGAAGTGCATGTGCAAAAATTTCCTAAATTGCATAAAGGAAATTTTTGCACATGCAGCAGTACATAGCATGTATTTAGGCGCCTGGTGTTAGCAGACGCGCCTAAACAGAAGGAAAGGGAAGAAATGGGGTAGATGTGAAATAAAAAGAGGATAGAATCTGTCATGGCTATTATAAAAATAAGTATAAAAACAAAAGTAAGTATAACAGTAGCATGTTTTTTTGCATAAATTTGTCCCCGTATTGAGAATACACTCACCAGCCGCTTTTGTCTTTTTAGCTGAGTAGCCAGTCGCATAAGCTCACGGTTCTTTTTTGTCAAGCATTCATGCACAAATATCTTCTCATCCGAATCGATTCGAATATTGCGGCGAGTTAATGCCTTTCGGCTAGATTTGAGAAATCGAGCAACTGCTACGAACAAACGAGAGCGATCATAAGCAGAATTTAGTTTTACAATGATAGGAGAGGGGTTTGTGTTGTTGGCGCTTTTGCTACTGGGACGAATACGAAAAGTAGAGCGAATTGGAAGTGGATTTAGGTTGATCGACTCACATAGTTGAGTAAACAACGAAGTTAAATTTTACCTTACAAAATTGCAGAGGAATATTACAGAGTATACTGAAAAGTTTATTTTTTTTACATTTTTTATTTTGAATAACGTCTGATCCGGCTATTTGGTTTGCTATACAGGTATGAAGAGCTTTGAGTTTAAAAACTACATCAGGGTTTAGTTTGTACATTTCCCAGTACTGCAAAGCCACTGCCATTCACCTGGGAGTGGCCAGAAGTGATTCGTGTGCTTACGGTTCAAATCTCAGCTCACTACGTCCGGATATTTATATCCATGAATCCTCTGGGTAGCGACTGAACACTAGTTTGAGAGCAAGTTAAAGTGGGAGGGCGTAACAGCCCGCGTGCGCTGGGTTTGTGTCCCGCCACGTTAAAACCCTGCCCAATGAAAAAAAAAAAACAAATGCCTCAGATGATACTCCCTTCTTTTGGTGACGATCACGGCAAACATAGGAAGGACTATGATTTGAGGGTATGCACATGGAATATCCGAACCCTTAATCGGGAAGGTGCCTCTACCCGGCTGGTTGATGTCCTAGGGAAAATAAAGGCTGACGTCTCCGCCATCCATGAAATGCGATGGATGGGGCGAGGAAGGTAAGCGTGGAGCGGAGCGGTGTTGGATTTGTGGTGGGAGAGAGACCGGCGTTCACTCTAGTGGACGAACGTCGAGACACAATCCGCAACAAAACGAGATTCTTCAACATCTCGCTCATATGTGCCAATGACCCGATGGATGGGAAGGACGAGGCATCTAAGGATCTCTTAGCTAAGAGCGTACATATTAGCGCTGCCTCCGACACGTATAAAAATCGTGCTTGGCGATTTAAATGCCAAGGTGGGCAACGAAGGGATCTTTGGCGCCAGTGTCGGCAAATTCAGCCTCCATGCTTAGATGTGCATACGTACACTCGGAGGGCCAAACATCGGCTCGCACCACTATATTGATGCAGCCAATATACGACCCCAGCTCGGTGCAGCAAAAAGGGTCCCTAACAATGAAAGGAAAGTTCAACGTCGAGAAGCTGCAATCAAAACAGATGGCCAATGGATTCGTCGCCCGACTCTCAAACCTGCTGTGAGAGAGCAAAATTAAACGAACTGACATACGCGAGCAGTGGCACCACATTTCCCGCTCATTACTGGTGCGATGAGAAGTGTCAAGAAGCTGCATAGAAAAATGCTTGAACTGCTGGCTGACAGGAAAAACACCCGAAATTTTTAGCAGAGATTTGAGCGACTTACGCAAGGTTTCAAGACTCCTGTAGCAACAACCGTGGCGACCTAGTGACCGATGTCCAGAACGTACTCCAATTATGGAGGGAACACTTGTCGACCCTTTTGAATGCAGAAGCACTGAAAGTAGTGGACCCGAGTCCCCAGTTGATGACGGTGGAGTCCATATCCCAACGCCTGACTATGAGGAGGTATAATAACGATTATGCTGATGAAAAGTAACAAAGCTGCTTGAGTTGACGGCATGCCAGCTAAGCTATTCAATTACGGTGGCAAGAAGCTAATAAGGTGCATGCAAAACGTCTGGAATTCAAGTGCGCCCTGCCCAATCCACAAGAAAGGCGACCCGCCATGCGTGCCAACTACCGCGGGACCAGCCTTCTAAGAATAGGCTGCAAGGTCTTATCGAGTGTATTGTATGAAGGACTGAATACCACCGTCAATGAACTGATTGGGCCTTATCAGTGTGGCTTTAGACCTGGAAAAACCATAATAGACCAGGTATTCACAATACGCCAAATCTTGGAAAATACTCGCGAGAAAAGGGTCGACGCTAATCACCTATTTGTCGAACTTAAATCCGCTTTCGACAGCACTAAAAGGAGTTGCCTATACGCCACTATGTCTGAATTTGACATCCCCTCAAAACTCATACGGCTGTGTAAAATTACGCTGGGAAATATCACCAGCTCTTCCAGAATTGGGAAAGGCCTCTCCGAGCACCAAACGGGGTTTCAGACAGGGCGACTTCCTTTCATGTGACTTCTTTTATCTGATGGTGGAGAAGATAATAAGAAGTGCAGAACTGAACCGCTCAGGAATAATTTACTACAAGAGCGTACAATTGCTGGCTTATGTCGATTAAACTGACATCATCGGTAAGAAAAACAGCGAAGTCTATTCTGCGTTTTCCTTTTTGGGTCTGGTGGTAAACGAGGACAAGACGAAGTATCTCCTGTCGTAAAGTTCTCTCTCGACGTACGAAAACCACACTCTATAACTCATGCATCATGCCCGTGCTGGTATATGGCGCAGAAACATGGACAATGACAATACCCATGAGGTGGCTCTTGGAGTATTCGAGAGAAAGACTTTGCGGAAAATTTACGTGCCTTTACGCGTTGGCGACGGCGAGTCCGCAGACGACGGAACGATGAGCTGTATGAGCTTTACAACGACATGGACATAGTGCAGCGAATTAAAATACAGCGGCTACACTGGCTTAACCAAGTCGTTCGAATGGACACCGACGCTCCAGCTCTGAAAGTATTCTGGCTACACTTGGCATTTCCAATTGGCGTCAGTTTGCACAAAAGAGAAACGACTGGCGTGCTTTGTTGAACTCGGCCAAAATCGCTTTGGCTGTTACAGCGCCAAATAAGAAGAAGAGAATAGATCTAGAACCTTATCAGTCACACAGTGTTATAATCCCGACGAAATCTTTGACGGTGGTACCGGGAGGGGAACGGTACATGATGGAAGGAAGTTTAGTTTGGGTTAAAGTCTCACTCTGACGGGGTTAGGTTTTCGATGCTTCCTCCTCATAAAATACATATGCGCAGTAAAAAGTTAATTATTTAAATCGACGAATAGTTTTATATGGGTCGTTCTTAAAAAACATGACCAATTGGTGTCCCCAGACTTTACTATTTTATATTTTGTTTCTTCAAAAAGAAAATAGAAAAATATCTGCATTTTTATAAATTATTATCGATTCTACGTAACTATATTATAAAAAAAAAATAATTAATTATCTGAAAATAACTTAAAAAATATTTTCAATGTCAAAGGTTTAGCAAATACCTGTGTCCCGAGCCAATTTATAAAAATTTAATAGTTATTTTCAGTTGAAATAAAATTGAAAAAAAAATAATATTTACAATTTTTGTTATTCAGTTTGTGTATATTAATACCATATATAGAAAAGAATGATGAAAAATAATTTTTTTGTATAATTTTTATGAAGAAAATTTGTGTCCCCAGGTTTTGGTCCCCTCTGTTACGTCCACTCATTTTATTGAAAAATGTTTGTTAAACGTTATGACGCGTATATTTCTCTTATGCTTCTCCATCATAACTTAGCTAAAATCAACAAAATGTGTTTTGAACTGTTCAGTCTTGTTTAGTGCGTTGTTGAGTAAGGAACCCAATTGTATGCCGGGTACGTACCCTTATTCAGTGTCAACTCTGTTACTGTTGAAAAACGGTGAGTAAAGTGATTTTTTTATTTATTTTATAATTTTTTTATAAATATTTTATGTACATTAATTAAGTGGACAAATAAATTCTCCAAAATTCGAATAAAAAGCTAAAATATGGTATTTTTGAGTTAATTTGTCCCCTCTGTTACCGGTCCACTCTGTGACTTATTAACTCCAAAAACTCCAAAAATTAAAAAAAATACTGCTGGTTATGGATTCCTATTGTTGATACCATCCGTAACCACATGAGGCCAATTATAAACATATTTGGCCAACTTAATTTTTAAAAATTACAAAATTCAGAATGGTCATGTTTTTTAAGAACGACCCATATTAACTTTTGTGAACTTATGTTTATGTGTTTTTGTACAACATATTTACCTCTGTTGGTTGCAATAATTTTAAGCGATAATAAAAAATTGTTTAGTAAGTTATGGGTTTAAAAAAAATTTTTTTTTATATAGGCCCCCCTAAATTTTGTTCTGGCTACGCCCATGTCTGGCAGGCTTCTAGATATGTCGGACATAGCACACCATCTACAGTATGTAGCAACTCACACGAACTTGCACCACGTACATTTGCCAAAAGTAAACGAATGTAAAAGCATTCATCGTTATTCGGATAGACAGTATGAATTCGTCCAAGGGCGTCAGTAGAAAAGACATAAAGGAATCTGGGAACTGCTTGACCTTGATTTCACCGCTGAAACCTTTTCTACGATGCATTCCATGTATAATAGCGTGGCATTTCGGAGTATAAAAGATTTATAGCGAAGGGATCAGTTTGGTAGGTTGTGAAAAAACTCGTTAATATCGTAGCTGGTGGTTGTTCGGCTCTTTGAGCTGCACTTTCCTCCGTTTGTGGCGCTCGTGAATCGGCATCAGGAGGGGAAATACAAAAAAACGCCATGTTCACGTATTTGCAAAGTAGGTTGATTTAATAGAGTTGCAGATTTCTACATTGCAGAGAGTTTCGAAAGTTTTGCAGAACAGAGAGTAATAAGGAACAATCCAACTGTTATCGATGACAATGTCATTTTCTTTCACCTTCATTGTAAATGATTTCCCAGTCTCTTCGGGAGAACGACGCCGATAAAGGGGGTATCTATTGTTTCCGGTAATGTGCGCTAGTAATGGACGTAGGTTTAGTTTTGTGCACATATTCCCAACCATGCATGCAGATGGTGGGTTGTGTTGGCCCCAAGGACCGTGTACCATATGTTTGGATACAATTTCTAACAGTTCAGCGTCGATTTCTGAATCCAGAATCTCTGGACTTATAATGCCGTCGATTTCTTCGCAACATATTTGCTATATCAGCCAAATCAATATGTGGGAATGCGGTAGTCTCCGCTTCTGCCATTCTATAGAGTACATCCAGCATCTAGCTTATCAAAACACGCTTTGTTTACCGATGAAATCCATGAGAGATTTCTGCTTTTGTGGGAAGACTCGTGCGGTGATGTCGTGTCGATTGTTCAATGTCTGGCCGGGTATCAAGTTCGAAAATATTTCCGTGCATTTCAGATTGCAAGTAAATAGTATAAATAAGTCTGGACGTCCTCAGGTAGGTCATAATAACTTGAATATATTCATTCATATACCGTTCCGACATAACGGAAGAATTAAATAACGGCCAATGTTGTTAACATATTCCTCTGGACTTATTGCATTTCGCAAATGAATGTACTCCTCGGACCGTGGTCATATTTGCTAGAACCTTTTGAAATGTAAGCGCTCGGTCTCGATTTTGACATACATGTCGACCACATACTGTTGAAATAATCGCCGATATCGAGCAAATGGTTATAAACATCCCGCCTGATAATTAAACTATAAGCGCAAAAATTCATAGACCTGATCTTCTTGGGTGTTTCTTCACCTGATACAATACGAAAACCTTATACTGAGAAATAAAAACAATTTCAACAATATGATTACTAACCTGTCGATTTATTTATCATTCTGATTTAAAAGTGATATTGCTCCTCTTCACGGTAGAACATGAGTTGGTATTGTACTAATTCGTCATACCAAAGAACGTGAATCTATAAGAAGAGACAACACGTTATAGTTGTAGCGAGTGGGAACATCAGGAACGTGCCTTCTCTTTTCATACAATCAAAAAACGTATTTGGGCAAGAGAGAAGGCGCGCTCCTGATGTTAACACTCGCTACAATTATAACGTGTTGTCTCTCAGGGATGCAAATTTTGGGGAGTAACATCGATACATCGATGTTTCGATGCATCGAAAAAATGAACATCGACGCTAAAATACATCGCCAGAAAAACATCGATATATCGATGGTATCCGATGTTTTGAAATTTATTAGGTTGTAGTCACATTAAAAGGAAAATTTAATACTTTTCAGTTCCAACTCTCTGTTCAATTAGAAAAATACTTACATATGGATGTATTTCCCTGTATTTGTTTACTATTCCTTTACCCTTCCTAGAAATAGAATAGAAATGCATGCCGTCGTAAGTATGCTGAGCCTAATGACTAAGTAAGCATTTTTAAAATCGAAAGACAAGAATGTTCCTCAAAAGAATAAGTAATAAAATTCATGGCCAGTCAAAAACTTTTAGGGGCATAGTCGATGTTAAAACATCGCTGAAACTGGCATCGATGTATCGTCAATTTAGCGATTTTAGGAAATTGTAAACATCGATGGTAAACATCGAATTTTGAGCCGATATTATCGATGTTTCAAATATATCGATGCATCGTTCGCATCCCTAGTTGTCTCTTCATATAGATTTACGTTCTTTGGTCATACGAGCGATGAGTCTCATAAACACGTTGTAACTCACCATCATTACGTCGCGTTAGAACAATGTCACGGGATTGTACATTTTCGCCAACGATAACAACAGCAACTTCATGAACAGTGTTCGCATTAAATTGACGTTCGTGACTGCTAGTGCACATTAGGTCAAATGATTCATTTGGCTGTGCGAAAGCCCAATTTAGTAAAGGCAGTTTTACATTATTGTTTGTTGCCATTCTGTAGGGAATACTCCAAAATAACAGAAACTTCACTTAGTTTTTGTAAAATAAGAAACACCGTTATGGTCTGATTATGCATACTTCGCATAACTTCGCACAACTTCGCATAAACTTCAAACTGTAATTTCGTATGTACTTTGTATGTATTTTGTATGTATTGCATTACCCAGAAATTAGCAGAACTTTTAAGAACTTAGCGATCTGTTGAGTTTAGATTTTGCTTCACATTTTCTTAAGTTACATTTTTAGTGCACTGGTACAAATGGTTGTGTGAAGTATGCATAATCAGACCCTTAGACAGCAATAAGCTAAAGTTACACTTTCAAAACGTTATTGATACGTGGTTTGCGCAACCGGTTCATTTTGTAAGTTTCAAGTGGATTTTTTTCTTTTGTAAAGTTCGAATAAGTAAAGGAAAATTTTAAGTGAGAACCTATGTCCCAATTTAAAGAAGTGACTTTTTATCATTTGTTTGCAAAAAAAAACTGACCTATTTGCATAACCTCAAAAATTTTCTGATTTATTTGCTTTTACGATTTCATGAAATGAAATGAAATGTAAGCTTTTACAATTTTGTTAACTTTCGGCAAACAAAATGGAAAGGGAAATAAATAAACTAAGGTGTAATGAGTTGATTTTATTTTACTTAACCCGCCATTTTTAGCCGTTTTCAAGAAACACGTTTTGATTGGATGTTCGAAAAAAGAAAAGCCTGTTTTGGTTGTCAACCATGTTGAAAAAAATTTGGTGCTGCTGATATTTGCCAATTGTTTGCAATTATTATCAAAGAAATATGAAAATTATGGAAAACAATTTGGAAAGAATGCTAAAATATTTAGATCTGAAAACATAGCGTTTCTTGCTGATGAAATTGTTTTCGAAATCAAAAAGCCAACTGTGTCGACCATCAGCGGGATTCTAACTCTCGCTATCGCTAAAGTGCTAAAATAGGATAGCTAACATTTTCCCGAATTTTTAGCTATCTCCAAAAATATCTCGTAAATTTTTTGGTGATAAATAATCCATTTTAATGGTGATAAATAGTGAAAATGTAAGTATTTGATAGCAAAAAAAATTGCAGCCTCAATTTGGATTACATTTCATCTCCAGTAGCGTAGCCGTGGCTATGTTATAAATGCACTAGCGCCGATTCGCAAAGACCATTGATGAACAGCCTTCGCAAAAAGGCAAATCCTTGAGAGAATTTACGGATTGAAATTTTTTACTCAAAGTAAATAGAGCTTTGAACATTCTTTTCACAAATTAGTTTCATAAGCATTCGTATTCTTTCCAGGAAGTTACCAGCGATTTTTAGTAAATGTGTCACAAAGCAGCATTGGTATTCTGAATATAAATAATATCGGTGGAGAATCTCGGAATCTCGAATCGGAGGAATCTCTCCTCAAGACATATCTGGGAGATATGTAGTAAATATTTTTCTTTTTTTAATTTAGGAATTTCGATAATGCCATAATTAATCGCTAGAAGAAACCATTTATGTACATGTGACCATACTTATTTTATTATGTAGCTCATTTTAAGGTGGAGGCGGTTGAGTATGGTAAGAAAATAACTTGTTTCAAAACCAAGCTAATTGGACAATGTTTTTGAGTACTACCTAAACACATATACTCATCATTTGAACATACAAAAAAGCAGAAAAGTCTGTTTTACGAAAGCCAAGTCATGTTTCACATTTTATTTACTGCCTTTACACTTGTTTGAACGTTTGCCATCTTTTTACATTAAAATAATGCTATATTATTGGTGCTATTAATTTCGCACAGAAAAAGTAATCATTTGACCAAATGTGCAGTGGGACGTTTATCCGCTCTAATACCATGTTCGGACCGACAGCGAAAACACTTTGAAAACGAGCTTTGGAATTGTGAGCTGAACGCTGTTCGCACCGGCTGTTAGTGTTTTCGTTGACCTTTCCTGGATCCTTTGTTTAAAGTTTTGCTACGAAAAAAACAAAACCAAAATCTTTTTCTTTCATTTTCTTATTATTGGCAACCTTTTTCTTTTATTCATATTTTAATTCGACAATTGACAATAAGTCCCAACAAGCATATTAAAGATGATAAAATATGACTTCCGCTTCGATAAATGTATATAAAAAACTAGTGAGGCCAGCGATTAGAACGAGTGAAACGTGGGTTTTCAAGTACTTTTCAGCAACAACTGGTTTTCGTTTGACAGATTTTACATCGATGAAACACACAAATTTTATAGGCAACATAGACGGTACGACTGACTCGCGAGTCAACTTTCGACTACACACAGCATGATTCAATAATACAAGGTTAGAAAATTAATGACAGCTGCGGTCATTACATTACAAAAGGTTGCATTTACGAAGGACAGAGAAAGGGCAAGAATGCAATCCCTTGTTTCGAAAATGGTAGTAGAAAAGTACGCAAAGTAGGTAATTGGTAGTGAAATTCCTTTCGTAAATTCTAATGTATTTGCAGGAAATCTGGCATTTTAAACGAAATGTTGAACGTAATATTGATATATCTACGTGAATTACGTGATTTATAAGCTATTTAGCCGTATAAAAACTGCAAAATGGCTAAAAATTAAAATAAGACTACTATGAGATTGATATAAACATCCAATGCTTAGGTTTTTATCAGTTAAATATGCTTCATATGCATATACAAATAAACATATTGCACAAAAGCTTATACTTTTATTTCACACCAAAGCTAGGTACACTGTTTCCATGTAAATTTGCAAAGAAGCAACACGGTGCCACTGCTAAGGGAGCGGTGCGAGAGAGACAACTGTCAGTTTATCGGACCTTGTATTATTGAATCATGGTCGCGATTTACATTGTTTTTCCTATGTAAATAACTGTGCATAGACTCTAAAATGTTTAAGCGGTTGCGATTTAATTCAGAGGCGATTAGTTTAAAGTTATTTTCATTGATTTTATGCTTTTCCAACAAAATATGTTCAGCCAAGCCACTTTTATATGGTTCGATATTTTTTATACAATTTAAATGTTCTTTTAATCAAATTTTTAAACACCGGCAAGTTTGACCTATATAAACACAATGACAAGAATCACAATTAGCTATATAGACACCTGGTTTTTCAATGCTAACGCATTTATCTTTTGTGGAACACAACAATGATTTTAATTTCGTATTACTTTTTGGAGCTAACAAAATATTTTCTTTCTTTAAAATATTTGAAAAACAACTAAAATTATTGGAAATGTACAACATAGAACAACGTTTTAAATCATTTATCTTTTCAAAAAACGAAGATACAAGACTTTTTGATTTACGTTTTGAATATTTATCAATTAAACGATCTATGGTTGACGTGGTGTAGCCATTAAAATTTGCGATACGAACGATTGTGTTTCGTTCCGCAACGAACTTCTCTGTTGACAATGGGATGTTTACGAGGCGATGTATCATAGAGTTGAACGCTGCATGCTTGTGGGAGTGATGGTG
>NW_023458563.1:14634689-14636631 GCF_013731165.1 Rhagoletis pomonella
TAGCGCCTTTATTCGTAGCATTAGGAGCACTTGGAAGTCTATCTGGCTGTACAGCAGGAATTATTAAAACAATCCGAAAAAGTTATTCACAACACAGGAAGCCATAGACATTTAGACAAGATCTAATATAAAAAGAGAAAAAAATTTTTTTTGGAATAGTTGAGATATGAGGATAATATTATGCTAAGAATTCGTTGTATATATGATAGTGATTTCCTTCAACGCAAACTGAATATTTCCTGTTTTAAGTATCGTCAGGTTGCATTCGAGAAAATTTTAAGTAACGGTGAAATTGAAATTGTTACTGGAGATGATACTACACTACGCTCAGATGTCACATTAATTGATATTAAAAGTTATAAACATGATATGAATATGGAAATTTCTTAACTTTTAATAGAATGAGGTGGATTTATTATATAAATATGACATATAAAAAGAATGTAAATGTAGTATATAAAAAGTTTAATTTGATATTTGGTTTTCATTATTCAGCGGAGTGTAATCGATTAGTTAATAAAATTGGTGGCTCTAATATATACTTATGTTTGCAAATATTTAAAAAAGATTTCATTAGATTCTAAAAAAATTGTATAAACCTTTATAGACTCATAAGACTATTTTTTAAACGAACGCTATATAATGTCAGAGGAATATACGTTGGTTATAGATGTTCAAGGATTCTATTTTAATAGGAAATTTATTGCTAAAGAAGTCAGCATATCAACATATGATTCATATATAACAACGTTTCTTATTCAACCTCCTTTTGAAGAATCTAAGTTGACGATACGGGATAAAACAACTAATAACTGGTTATATCATAATCATCATGGATTAAAATGGGAAGATGGTGATTCGACTTTAATGGCTGTTATTGAATATATCCATTCATTAATGAAAAGAAAAAATTATATATTCTATGCTAAGGGATTGGAGAAAATCAGATGGATTCAACGTTTATTCGGATACGATATTATTTTATATAATTTAGATGATTTAAATTGTCCAAATTTAAAGAATTTATATATTAAAAATATAAAAATAAATCCTTGTAAATATCATGAAAATTCTATGATATGTGCTGAAAAAAATGTAATAATATTAAGAAAAATTATCTTCATTAAATATCTAATAATAAATAAAACTAAATAAGTAATTATAAAACTTTATTTTATTTCAAATTAATTTTTTTTTGTTCTCATCATCAACATCAGCAGACCTTTCCATTCATATGTGAAAGATTAAAAGATTTCGTATTATTTTTGAATTTGTTAGACATTCGGTGACTCTTTTGAATTTAATAAATTTGTCTTTCAATGAATATAAACGAGAAAAACAAGTATCCTAATCTTTTTTTGAAACGATGTATTATTAATATTTATCTCCTGCTTTCTATATCAAAATATGAGTTTTCATAAGAACTATGCTTAACATCTTTTATCACTAAGTCAGCAATATATGAATGAATGAATAATGCTAGATGAATAAAACATTTAAATATACACATACTTTTATGAGCATTTTTGTATATGTTTATGTGGGATTAGTTATAGTAGACTTGGCGTTACTATACTTATTAAGCAAACAATGACGATGAAATCAAGATCAAGGCTATTTATAATATTAGCATTTGATTTGAATCATATAATAAAATTTAAATAGGATAATAAAAAATAAATGTATTCTTTGACAGCAACATTGAGTTTAAGATTATTTCGACATTTTAATTGAATCATATTATGAAGTATAAAATAGATTACTAAAATATATGTATATTTAAATATGTTCTTTATCAACAGTTTACCTCAAAGCATTTTATATAGTTATGAAATATGTGTAAATAAGCTAATACTGTACATTAGAAATTATTACTTTGTTTAAAGATACTTATAAAACACATCATGCCTGGAATCAATCGAATCCTCAATAGCGAGCATCA
>NW_023458563.1:14636731-14640893 GCF_013731165.1 Rhagoletis pomonella
TGACAGGAGATACTTCGTTTTGTCCTCGTTCACCACCAGACCCATTCGCTTTGCTTCTCTATCCAATCCCGTGAAGGCAGAACAGACGTAGCCCTTGTTTTTACCGATAATATCGATGTCGTCGGCATACGCCAGCAATTGTACGCTCTTATAAAGTATTGTGCCTGAGCGGTTCAGTTCTGCGGCTCTTATTATCTTCTCCAACATAAGATTAAAGAAATCACACGAAAGGGGGTCCCCTTGTCTGAAACCTCGTTTGGTATCAAACGGCTCGGAGAGGTCCTTCCCTATTCTGACGGAGCTGGTGGTATTGCTCAACGTCATTTTACACAGCCGTATTAGTTTCGCGGGGATACCAAATTCAGACATCGCGGCATAAAGGCAACTTCTCTTCGTGCTGTCGAAAGCGGCTTTGAAATCGACAAATAGATGGTGTGTGTCGATCCTATTCTCGCGGGTCTTTTCCAAGATTTGGCGTATTGTGAATACCTGATCTATGGTGGATTTTCCAGGCCTAAAGCCACACTGATAAGGTCCAATCAGCTCGTTGACGGTGGGCTTCAGTCTTTCGCACAATACGCTCGATAAGACCTTGTAACCTATGCTTAGAAGGCTAATTCCGCGGTAGTTGGCGCGTATGGCGGGGTCGCCTTTCTTGTGGATTGGGCAGAGCACACTTAAATTCCAGTCGTCGGGCATGCGTTCATCTGACCATATTCTGCATACGAGCTGATGCATGCACCTCATCAGCTCCTCGCCACCGTACTTGAATAGCTCGGCTGGCAGGCCGTCAGCTCCAGCAGCTTTGTTGTTTTTCAGCCGCGTAATCGCTATTCGTACCTCGTCATAGTGAGGCGGTGGGACAGCTACTCCATCATCATCGACTGGGGACTCGGGTTCGTCTTCCTCACTACTTTCAGCGCTGCTACCATTCAGTAGGTTATAAAAGTGTTCCCTCCACAATTTAAGTATATTCTGGACATCGGTCACTAGGTCGCCATTGTTGTTCTTACAGGAGTTCGCCCCGGTCTTGAAACCTTCCGTAAGTCGCCTAACCCTCTGGTAGAATTTTCGGGCGTTCTTCCTGTCGGCCAGCATCTGAAGCTCTTCGCACTCACGTATTTCGGCCTCTCTCTTCTTATTGCGGCAAATACGTCTCGCTTCCTTCTTCAGTTCCCTATAACGGTCCCACATGGCTCGCGTTGCGCCCGATCGCAGCGTGGCCCTGTAGGCGGCATCTTTTTTCTCTGCGGCTTCTTGACATTCCTCATCGTACCAGTTGTTCTTTCGGGCTCGCTGAAATCCAACTACTTCTTCGGCGGCGGTACTTAATGATCGGGAAATGTGGTTCCACTGCTCGCGTACGTCGGATTGTTGAAGAGTGCTCTCAGAGAGCAGGTGTGTGAGTCGAGTGGCGAATAAATTGGCCGTCTGTTGTGATTGCAGCTTTTCGACGTTAAGCTTTCCTTGCATTGTTGGGCGCTCATTTTTTGCTGCACAGAGGCGGGTGCGTATCTTGGCTACAACAAGATAGTGGTCCGAGTCGATGTTTGGCCCTCGGAGTGTACGTACGTCCAAAACGCTTGAAGCATGCCTTCCGTCTATCACAACATGATCGATTTGGTTTCTCGTTTTTCGATCTGGAGACAGCCATGTAGCTTGGTGGATGTTCTTATGCTGGAACCTAGTACTACATATTATCATATTTCGGGCCCCGGCGAAGTCGATCAGCCTCAGTCCGTTATCGGACGTTTCGTCGTGGAGGCTGAATTTTCCGACAGTGGCGCCAAAGATCCCTTCCTTGCCCACCTTGGCATTAAAATCGCCAAGCTCGATTTTGACATCGTGTCGGGGGCAGCGCTCATATGTACGTTCCAAGCGCTCATAGAAGAGATCCTTGGACGCCTCATCCTTCTCTTCCGTCGGGGCATGGGCGCAGATGAGCGAGATGTTGAAGAATCTAGCTTTGATGCGGATTGTGGCTAGACGTTCGTCCACCGTGGTGAACGCCAGTACTCGGCGACGGAGTCTCTCTCCTACCACGAATCCAACACCGAATTTGCGCTCCTTTACGTGGCAACTGTAGTAGACGTCGCAAGGCTTCACGCTTACTTTACCTTGCCCAGTCCATCGCATTTCTTGGATGGCGGTGATGTCAGCCTTTGTCTTCCCGAGGACATCAACCAGCCGGGCAGAGGCACCTTCCCCATTAAGGGTCCGGATATTCCAGGTGCATACCCTTAAATCATAGTCCTTTATACGTTTGCCGTGGTCGTCATCAGAAAAAGGGGGTCTCATCCGAGGCTTGTTGGAATTTTTCATTGGGCGGGGTTTTAACGTGGCGGGACCCAAACCCAGCGCACGCGAAGTTTTACGCCTTCTCACTTTAGCTCGCTCCCAAACGGGTGTTTGGTTGCTACCCAGAGGATACGTGGATATAAATATCCGGACGTTGTGAGCTGCGATTTGAACCGTACGCACAATAATCGCTTCTGGCCACTCCCAGGTGAATGGCAGTCAAAAGTTTTCCACTTCTGCGCACGGAACCATCCTCCAACCTTCCCACCTACCTTCCCCTAAAATTGGCAGGTTACTTCTGGGACACGCTGTATACTATATATAAAATTAAAACCAAAATTTTTTGTAAGAGCAAAACAGCCGATGTACTGGGTCGATTTGTATGATTTAAGTTTTAAAATGACATATTTCCACCACAGTAAGATACAGTGGTATTTCTAAAGTGAAATTTTAATAATAAGTATGTTTTATTAAAGTATTAAATTGATCAACTATACCACGTATTGCTAAACCGTTTGCCTTTCACGCGTTTGTGTTTAGAGAGAATCAACAAACCACATATTGCTCCCTATTCTCTTATCTTTTTATACTCAGCTAGCACAGCGCAAATATAAAAAAAAGAACCTTTGCCAGGTTTAGGCATGCGCAAAGCGAAATTTATGTAAAAGCAGCGCTGCGTTCAAAACAAACAAACACTGTACATTAGAGTGGCCTTTATGTTGTATGAAAAATTTCAAATGCATGAGTCCAAAAGTTTTCGCACAGAATAATGTGAGGTTGGAGATATAAATAAAACGTATAAATATGTAATTGGTTTAAAAGCTTTCAGGTGGCTCCTGGGGCTTCCGGGTTGAGCTTTTTCGACCAAAAATGGCGAAATTACATCAATTCCTTTGATTTTGCATTTCTTTTTTTTTAACTATGTACATATATACATTAGAAAAATTCTACATTACGTTTTATTTAAAATGTACGTAAAACCACCTTTCCAGCAAGCTTTTGAATTATTAAATCGGTTAGAAAAGCACAACACTATTCAACTTTAAAAAGAGTAAAATTTAAAAAAACCAGTGGGCTTGGTTAGCAATTCGAAAATGATTGGAAAACCAATATTTTTTCGAGTCTTACCTTCGATAACGAATGTGCCATATATTAGTATTCGATTCAAGAACTAAACCATTCTCCAGCAAAACGGCACCTTCGTTATCCAACGTATTTTCCCTTCGTTATGAATTCGAAATCCAGCCCATTATCGAATTGAAATTTTTTTGTGAGAGCCATTGTCTTCATGATAAAAATATAGTAAGGTAGAACCGCTGAGAGTCACTTTTAAAATTCCAAACAATTTAATATTTAAATTTACTCACAAACTCACACTCACATTTTCATTTTCAATCTCAAGCAACAACAATTTCGAACAATTTAAATTTTTTATTTTCACTTTTATATGATTTTAAAATGTTGGCAAACTTCAAAAAAAAAATCATGGCCGACAAATTGAGAGAACGGTTCTACCTTGCTATGTTTTTATCATGATTGTCTTATATTTTCCTTTGAGAATGAGCTGGATTTCACTTTCTCTCTTTTTGCTATGGTTTAATTTTTTCGATCCCATTTCGAGTGTATTTCAAATTTACTCTGAACGTTGGAAAACCTGGGTTGGTTATGAGTTAGTTCTCAGTTCGATATGCATATTGGATATTGAAGGTAATTTGCGACGTTCGCCAAAATGTTTAAAGGGTCGTTTGCTCATGAGGCATTCATATGGCAACGTTCGTACTATGCGGTCGCTTAAACATTCGTTTGAAAGAATTTCTAAAGTTACTTTGTTTATCTAGTGCTAAGCAGTTCTAATTTGTGTAAT
>NW_023458563.1:14640993-14643328 GCF_013731165.1 Rhagoletis pomonella
AAAGTTACTTTGTTTATCTAGTGCTAAGCAGTTCTAATTTGTGTAATTTATACTGGAAAAAGCTATTTGAAGCCAAGCCCCAATAAATTGTTGTGTTTTAGACATAAAGTGCGTGGATTAAAAATTAATATTCTTGTCATTCCTTGTGCATATTTGCCTCTTTTGGTGCATTATTGTTATTTTGAGTGAGAGGGCATTTTCCCATCTTCCGCGATTTATCATAAATTTTGCTTATCATCGATCAAATAATTTTCCTGCAAACAGCTGATTTTGGCTTGCTTTTATGCTTTTAAGCTTTTTGGCTCAGTGGCTTTAAAACTGTTAAGTTAAGCACGTTTTCTAACCATTGAACTTACAATACCTAGACTTCTGAGTCTCTCAAACACTCATCTTTGCTACTATCGTACTAAATGCGTACACTGTGAGTTTTTCTTGTACATACAAATTGTGACTACTTCGCGCTGCAATGTATTCATCCTGCTGTTTTGAAAAATGTAACATTAAAAACGACTTAGAGCGTTGCGTTGCGTGTTGGTTGTGTGATGACTTAGCTCACGTAAAATGGGCTGGTCTCAATGGTAGGGTGGCCGATATCAGAACCGATAACAAAGGTGTTCGTTGGTCTTGCCCCAAGTGCAGATCAACCGAAGTTGAGCTTTGTAAAATGTTTAGGAGCGCCAGAAGTGGCTTCCAGGAGTTGGGTAAGGAGTTAAAACTTCTAAACGAAAAGTTTAAGCGATATGAAGATGCATTTAAAGACTTTAAGTGCATTTAATCTTCATCCTCTCCATCACCCAAGCTTAAACAAGCTTCAAAAAAGCGGAAGCATGGAGGAGACAGCATTGTTCCTAATCCCATTGCTTTAGACATTGAAACTACGCCAATTGATTCTTTGCCTACTCCCGGCTTAAATAAGGAATTAATAAGTTTTAATTCTCCGTGTGTTGAGTTATCTCAAGCTGCATCTTCCTCAGGTGTCACTACAAGGGCTGCAGCAAAAACGACAGCTGTGTCTGAACCTACATCTCAAAGTGGACCTTCTCCGTTACCGAAAGAATTAATCGTTTTTCCTGCGAATAAATCTGTGTTTGTTTCGCGCTTTTCTAGTGAAACGTCGGTAGAAGATGATAAGTCTTATATAACATCACGGCTTAATCCCTGGCACATACCTATTAGAAAATTAAATTTTTCATACGAAAGAAGCATATCTTCCTTCAAAATTGATATTTCCGCCGACCATTTTCAAAACATTGTTGATGGTTCATTCTGTCCCAATGGTGCTTTAGTTCATGAGTTTGAGTTTAAACCTCGAGCTCGGAATGAAAATACCGTTCAAATTCCCTCCTCAGGATCAAAAAACTTATAAGTAATTTTTTCTTCAATATTTATTACCAAAATGTTAGAGGTCTAAATACAAAATTAACTGAGCTGTACTTAAAGTCTTTTGATTTAAATTATGAAATATTGATTTTTACTGAAACTTGGCTAAAACCGAATGTGTTTAATAGTGAAATATTGTGTAGTAAGTATGAAATATTTAGAAATGATCGCTTAGATAGAAAAGGCGGGGGTGTTTTAATAGCTGTTCAGACCGACTTTTCCTCTGAAAAAGTTGTGTTCACTGGTTTAGATGATGTTGAATTCCTCTGTGTTAGAATACGGTGCCCCTCAAGTAGTGTTTTTCTTGTTGCAATTTTTATTCCACCAAACTCTAACCCTTCGGTTTACTTCAAACATTCTTCATCCCTCCGATTCGATTGTTGTGTTGGGTGATTTCAATCTAGCGTGTGTTTCCTGGGATTCGGTGGATGGAATTCTGGTGCCAAATTCTTCTCGGGATGTACTTATGTCAGATTAATTCAGTTATCAAAAACTTAGGAAAATGTCTTGATTTAGCGTTTATTGATGATACTGCTAAATGCACTATAATACGCGGCGATCCTTTAGTTATACCTATAGACTCTTATCACCTACCACTTGAGTTGTCCTTGGCACCATCCTACGATTCATGTTATTGTCCTGAAACTAGAAAGCCGAAAGGTCGGCGATATTTCAAATACGCTAACTACGACAAGCTTAAAATAGCTATATCTGAAATAATCTGGCCTGAGTACGATGGGGATGTTGAGAACAGTGCCTTACACTTTAGTAAAATCTTGAATAATATATTCAGTAAACTCATTCCTCTTGTTAAAGAAAATACCGGACCTCGTAACTCGTTGTGGTTTAACTCTGAGCTAAAGCATTTAAAAAATCAGAAAACTAAATCATTTAAACTTTATGAAAATCAGGCCTGTCTTCTCACTACGCCGCGTACTCCATCCTTCGTCATAAA
>NW_023458563.1:14643428-14645068 GCF_013731165.1 Rhagoletis pomonella
GGTGAGCTCTGATAAACAACAAATTTTCAGGTAAAAGTGTTACCGTTTTTGATATATTTAAATTTTTTTGAATTAAAAAAAAATTGTGCTTTTTCATGTATTTTCTTTAACTGCATCTACAAACCAGGCTATACTTAGTAAATTTTGTATGTAAAATACTTCCCGATAGTTGCTTCTCCATACACAAATGCAATATAGTAAAAATATATTAAGGAACCATCATCAAATTATGACTATTTTGGGATTTTTAACTTTCTGATATCTTCTTCCCCAACTTTGACTATCTCTGGTGAAAAAAAAATGTACTGAGCTATAACTTTACATTACATAAAAAAATTGTTCACTTAATAAAGATTTCAGAAAGGTGCCACTCTTACTGTTTCGAATATAAAAAAAAGCTATAGCCGCCTTTGTGGCTAAAGGACTGAGACACGCTAGAATGTATTTAATAGATTTGAATTTAAGTTGCTCTTGTTACCGACCAATGACATGCTAAATAGTACAAAGGTAAATTATTACATGCTCCTGACATTATTTTATGTTACTTAGCAGAATTCGGACTTGAGTCTATAACCTATCGATTTTTTTTGTGAAGGATGGGTTCACGGGAAATAAAATATACATGAGTTAATTAATTAATTAGTTTATTGAAGAAAACAATAGTTGTACAAGTAAGACTATAATCTTTTAAGAGTACATCGACTTAAATTAGTGACATAGTTGTTTGAAGAAAAATTGATTCATTTATTGATAAAATATGCTCAAATTGGCGACCTTCTACTCTAATACAAGCTCGGCACTTTTTACGAAAAGACGCTTTTAGAGATCTTAAACTCAATTGGGCTATCTCAGCAGCAGCGTATCGTCCAATCCATCGACGAGGATAAGTTTCGTCTAAATGAGCTCTTACTTCACGCCTGTACTGAGCAGGGCACCCGTCATTTTGCAACCATAGTCTTCACCGCAGGTTTAAGGGTACATCTTCTAAAAGAGTTGGAAGCCGTTCCTGAAGGAACTCTAAATAACTGTGAGAGTTGAGCGTTGGCGGCAAGGTCCCAATATCTGACAATAAAAATACCGCACCATAAATTTATTTTGTACCGGTACTGCGAACGATCTTCTCTCATTTCGTGAGGATTGTCTATCTGCCAACTGTGAAGGTTATGTAAATTAAAATAACCATCACGTTTGCATGATGATTCATCGCCCCAAATTATTTTATTAAAAAAGTTGGGGTCTGATGCATGCATTCGCAACATTTCACGGCAAAATCTAACCCTCGACAGGTAATCTCTTTCCTGTAGAGCCTGAACACGTTGAATGTGGTAGGGATGAAATCGATGGTCTCTTAAAGCTTTGTGAACTGTAGTTTTTGGTATTCCCGTCCGTCTTTCCATCATTCTCACTGAAGTCGATGGACCTAGTTCCACTTCCTCTAACACAGCTTCAACATCTACCGTTGCAGGACGTCCTGTTTCGCCGCCACGCCTTCCAGGTATGCGACCTTAAAAAGTGAAAAATGATAGTTAACAAGCAAGCAAACAAGAAAGGTGTAAAAATCACTTACCTTAATATATTTCTCTATGGGTCCGGGCGAATACTTCACGACCCGGATGCCGACGATTGGGGTATCGCTCTGC
>NW_023458563.1:14645168-14648289 GCF_013731165.1 Rhagoletis pomonella
ATGAATATGAAAGAAGGGGTTTAGATATTAAGACTAAATTAAAGTATTATAGTAGAACAAATAGGGAAGCGATGTATGATGTAGAAGTTTATTCTAAATCATATAACAATATTGTATTTGAATATAAATTAACTGTTGAATTGGTATTTAGAAATTTTAAATTTAATTATATAGAACCATAGATTTATTAAAAAAACTTCAGCGTTTATTTGAATATAATATTATTTTATTTATTTATTTATTTATTTACATAAAATATAATTATAAATGATTATATTACATAATTAAGGCAACTAGCAGCAGGGGCTATCGGCCTGAATATTATTTTATATGAGAGTTATTTATGAAAATAGGCTTATTCTTAAATCGTTAGTCGTTGGAAAAGGTTTTATAAATAATATAATTAATAAGCTTCCTATTGAACTTCATTTGCCTAGTTATCAATTTTGTGAACCTGGAACGAAACTACGGAAACTTTTAGTAAGAGGAGATCGAGGGATTAATCTACTAGACACTGCTTGTAGAGAACATGATATATCATATTTATATAATAAAGATTTAGATAACCGACATATTGCTGATAAAAAATTAATTGAGAAGGCTTGGGAAAGAGTTAAACCGAAGGATAGCAATCTTAATGAGAAAACAAATGCTTGGTTAGTTACAAATATAATGAAGACAAAAACGAAATTCGGTATGGGGAACACTTATAGTAAAACTAAGAAAGTGGGAGGAAAAACTGGTTATCATCTCTTCAAACATGCTTTAAAAAGTGCTAAACAAAATTTAAAGAAAAGTGATAACTTAAAAGATGCAATTAAAATTTCATGAAAGGTTGTAAATAATATTTTTAGAGGAAAAAAATCTATAATAAAAGCACCACGTGTAATACCATTACCTAAATCTGGAGGATTTCTCCCATTAGCGCCTTTATTCGTAGCATTAGGAGCACTTGGAAGTCTATCTGGCGGTACAGCAGGAATTATTAAAACAATCAATGCTATTAAAACTGGAAAGGAGCAGTTATTGGAGGCGAAACGTCATAATAATACAATGGAAGCTATTTCAATGGGAAAAGGAATGTTTTTAAAGCCTTATAAAAAGGGATTCGGATTATATTTAAAACCATATCAAAAAAACGCTTCATGAAGCTACCCAGAAGACCTCTTACTGATGTAGACTTAAAGAAGTATTCAAAATTTATTCCAAATTTTAGAGGGGTATTCATGTGTGACACTTTACCCCGTAAACCATTTAAGAGAGAATGTGGAATAATAAATTTGGATAGTTCAAAGGGTGCGGGAACGCATTGGGTAGCTTACTGGAAAAACGATAATGAGATTGACTACTTCG
Source organism: Rhagoletis pomonella (assembly GCF_013731165.1). Lineage (NCBI taxonomy): Eukaryota > Metazoa > Arthropoda > Insecta > Diptera > Tephritidae > Rhagoletis > Rhagoletis pomonella. Next base: position 14,646,522 of record NW_023458563.1, read on the forward strand.
ATAGCTTTGGAAACTTACAGCCTCCTAAGCAAATAATAAAGTATTTAGGAAAAAACATTAAATATAACTATAATAAACAGCAAAGCTATAATTCATATGATTGCGGACATTTATGTTTAAAATTCTTATTATCAAAATAAATAAGTAAATATAAAACCTTCTTTTATTTCAAATTAAATTTTATTTGTTCTCATCATCAACATCAACAGGCCTTTCCATTCATATACACGTATATATTAAATACTTAGCAATTAAGTATGTGAACATTATTAACACACTTTTCTAGGGGTGGAGCATCTATATATGTATATACATATGTATGTATGTATGTTTGCATATAGATGTATGTATGAGAATACGTATGTATATATGCATACCAATACACGTTACCAATTTTCGACATATAAACCACCTTGTATCGGATTTCTTGGATTTCAATCAGCGGAACACCCTGTGATCGGTTCCGGACTCAGATTTCTGACCAGCGACATCTTGCGGCCTTTATCTGGGTTCTGAACTTGGATTACGATCGGCGACATCTTTTGGCGGAGCAGCAAAGCTTGCGGCGGAGCAGCAGCAAACCATATAGCGGTTCTGCACCGGAGCAACAGCAAACCTTATGCCGGTTCTGGAACCGGTGCAGCAGCTACTATACTACTGATGATGCATCTAAGTCCGTTGTAAATAAGTGTTATCCCCTATTTTTGCCCGAAGATGTCTACCACCCTGCTATGGAGGTATCTTACGAAGTTATAAGTGATGGTCAAAATTGCAGTACCCAAGCATACGAACCTAATATTCGCTTTGATTTTTCGAAAGCCAACTTTAAAATACTTAGCAAAGAACTGTCTAAATTGTCGTGGCCTACATTTAAAGAAAATATTGAACAAAGCGTTGCACTTTTTAACTTTACTTTACATAAATTATTTGAAAAGCATGTTCCTAAACGCATGTATGTTCCAGAAGAGCAAACACAGTTATGGTTCACTAAAGAACTGAGAAATTTGAAAAACAGAAAGTCGCGTTATTTAAGATTACACAAAACCCGGTTTACACTCATACTATGTAAAATACTCACTTTTGCGTCATAAGTTTTTTTTTTTTTTGTTTGAATTAAACAAAAAGTGTTATAAAGCTTACTTGTGTAAAATCAAACGACGTATAATATATAACCCCAAATCATTTTATGACTTCGTAAACTCCAAGCGAAATGTACGTGGGTTTCCTTCCGCCATGAAGTATCAAAATATCGTCTCTAGTGATAATCAAACAATTTCTAATATGTTCGATCAGTTTTTTAAATCCAATTATTTCATTAACTCACATGCTAACATTGACTATCCTTTTAAACTATGTCCAATGATATAGTAGTTTATCTGAAATCCTTAAAGCAGTCCTTCAATTATGGTCCTGACCAGATTCTTACTTGTATTCTTATAAATTGTTCTGATTATCTCTATGAGCCGTTAACAGCGTTATTTAATTTGGCTCTTAAAGAGGGCGTTTTTCCAACTACATGGAAGGAATCGTTCATAACCCCGTTACATAAAAGCGGTAGCAGATCTTCAGTGAAGAACTACCGGGGAATAGCTAAGCTTTCTGCAATTCCTAAATTATTTGAAGCAATTATACCAAATCAGTTGACGCATTCTATCTCTTCTAGCATTTCATATAGTCAACATGGATTTTGCAAGGGCTAATCAACTTCTACAAATTTACTTGAATTAACATCCTATATCTCAAAAGCATTTAGTGAAAGCAAAACTGT
>NW_023458563.1:14648389-14649851 GCF_013731165.1 Rhagoletis pomonella
TGAGAATACGTATGTATATATGCATACCAATACACGTTACCAATTTTGGACATATAAACCACCTTGTATCGGATTTCTTGGATTTATATCAGCGGAACACCCTGTGGTCGGTTCCGGTTCCGGACTCAGATTTTTCACCCGCGACATCTTGCGGCCTTTATCTGAGTTCTGAACTTGGATTACGATCGGCGACATCTTTTGGCGGAGCAGCAAAGCTTGCGGCGGAGCAGCAGCAAACCATATAGCGATTCTGCCCCGGAGCAACAGCGAACCTTATGCCGGTTCTGGAACCGGTGCAGCAGCGCTGCTAGCATAACTATACTACTTAAATAGTACAAAGTTACATTATTACCTGCTCCTGACATTATTTTATATTACTTACCGGAATTTGTGAAAGTGGATTTTGTGAAATTGGACCATTCGAACATTGTGTTATTCATAGTCAAGAATGATAGAATACAAGATTGCGCCGATTGCAGCAGAATTCGTGAGAGTAATTTTAGCGTGACGTCATCGTAGAGTTGACAACTGAGAGCGGCGAGAATGAGGGCGACTAGTGATGTGCTGAATTGTCCCCAATACTCGGTACCCAATACTTAAAAAAGATTTCGGTACCCTATACTTCCTTTTCGGTATCCGATACCGATTATTTACATTAAATCCTCGCCATTATATGCATTTCAGGTTTAGAAAAAACTTTCATTACTAATTTATATGATATCGGCTAAAACACTTGAACTTATCGCCACAGAAAAATATTATTTTATCAGTTTTAACCTTAGTCGATCCAAGGTTAAAGAAAAATACTTTGACGGATGAAGAAGCCTTTCAGGGGAGAGATTCTGTAGCCAGTTAGCGACAAGTTTCGGATCGATATCGCACTTGTTGACTTACAAATATTTGATATCAAACGTCGACAAAACCGATACCGATTCGAAAATTGTTACAGAATCTGTCCCAGGCCTACAAAAATGATATCGTCCGATTCAGCTAGAACAAAAATGCTTCAAACAAGTAAGGGTTTCTCTGTATTATGGCATCGAACCGACATATATACACCTTTCATTTGAATCAGTAAAAAAGCTCTATTGGCTCTTACATTCGGGTTTTGTTAGGCGTTTTTTCCATATTTTCGGCCTATGTGCGCTTTTATTCGAAACCTAAATGTTTCGGTACCGAGTATCGAGAGTATTGGGTACTTAAAAGTATTGACGCAGCACATCACTACTGCTGTCTTCTCTACTGTGACGTCACCAAAACAGCTGATTCTGTCAAAATCACTGAGAGCCGAGTAGCGGTATCGTCATCGGCGCCACCTCTGTATTCTCTCCACCGTGATTCATAGTATTAATGCGGATATTCACCTAATTTACGGTGAGGCTTGCTGTAATGCCAGAGCTGCTCACAGAATCTATGCAGAGCGATACCCCAATCGTCGGCATCCGGGTCGTGAAGTATTCGC
>NW_023458563.1:14649951-14652073 GCF_013731165.1 Rhagoletis pomonella
TTAAGTGCCTTTTTCGGTTACGTGCACAAGTTTTTCGTGCAAAGAAGGATGTGCAGCTAAGCAAAATATACTGTACTTCCCAATAGGCTTGTAAAATGCCCAATACCCAAATCCCTCACATTAGTTATTATCGGCAAAAATTTGGATACGCTCAAATCTGGCATCGCTGCAGCAAGTACTTTGTCACGCATGTGAAACAGTGCTGATATTTTAAGTACAATTGTGCTTTTTTCAGTACAATTAATTTTAAAAAGTACAAAAGTACAATTTGTCGATTCTAAGTACCTTTTCACAATCAAAAATACTTTTTGTACCAAACGCTCAAATCTCTTCTAGCACTTTGATTCTTAATCCGTTTACATTTAAGTAAATGGGTATACCTATATTTCATATTTGCTTCAAAACGAAATTATGAATTGTAATTTTGAATGTAAACGTGGTTGTAAACAGTAATAGTAGTGATGTGCGTTATGGTGATTGCGATTTCTTATCACCGGCGGGTGAAACATCCCTTATCGCTATTTATTTTGAAAAAATCTTTGGAAATTCAATTTACCTAATGGCGATCCTGCAGAAATAGAAGTAATTGAGCAATTCGGTGGTTGAAAGTAAAAAAATGTATGTAAATTCCATGCGTTGAGGATTTCCATTTTATCGGTAGTGATCTCATTTTATGTAATTTATTTTCATTAATATGAACTGACCTATATAGTGTATTAATGTTTTATAATTATTGTCTTCATCTTTGACAAAATTACATCCTGTATTTATTTTAATTTTTTTAAATAATTTTAATTATTTTTTTTATAAAATGGTAGCGCAACCTTGCAAATAAATCCAAACTTGAAAGATTGAAAAAAATCAACAAAGTTTCATCACAGTTTTTGTTCAGAATTTGTAGACATGTTTTGGGTTAACATTTTTGTAGCCCATTCATTCTAGTATAATAAGGAGCAAGTTTGAAGTGTCTAATAAATACCATTGATTTTTTATACCCGAGCGCACTTGTGCACAAGGGTATATTAATTTTGTTCACATAACGGTTGTTTGTAACAGCCAAAACGAATCGAGATAGATATAGACAAATGTATACATAAATGCTCAGAATGAATAGAGAAATCGATTAAGCCATGTCTGTCTGTCCGTCTGTCCGTCCGTCCGTGTACACGATAACTCGAGCAAAAATTGAGATATCTCAACGAAATTTGGTATGTAGGTTTCCGTTAATCCAAGGTAGGTTGGTATTGAAAATGGGCGAAATCGGACAGTAACCACGCCCACTTCCCATATAACGGTAATTTCCAGAAATACGAAAACTGCGATATTTTAGTAACTATTGAAGATAATTCACTCAAAATTGATATTTACAATAATTTTCAGACGAAAAATAAGAATATTATAAATTTTTGGAAAATGGGGGTAGCCACGCCCACTAATGGTTACATGTGTATAACTTGGTAACAGCTGCACCAATTTCTTCCAAACTTAGCACAGTTGTTGGTCTTGCTACAGCATACTAAATGGCCGAAAATTTTAAAAATCTGACAATAACGACGCCCATATCCCATATAACGGTAATTTTCGGAAATACGAAAACTGCGATATTTTAGTAACTACTAAAGATTATTCACTCAAAATTGATATTTACAACAATTTTTAGACGAAAAATAAGAATATAATAAATTTTTTCCTCTGTGGTGACGTTGAGTGAGAAGGTTGTATCGCTCGCAGCTAGAGCTTTCTTTGTAACACGTGTTTATCCGAGTGCATTGAAAAAAAAATAAAAAATTCTAGAGATCAAAATAAAACTGTATGCATATTAGCATATCATCCATACTAAACTATAATAACATTGTACAGTGTATTAAAATTCCTAAACGTGCTATTAAGTTGTGTGATGAAGACCAAGGGTCTTCTTCAAAAACTCGAAAAGCTATGGCAGGAGAAGGTTCGCCCAGACATAATAACTGGGCCCCTCTTCAAATGCTTACTGATGAAAATGTGGACATTGATTTGAACGATCAAGTCGAAAATCCAATTGTTAAAAAACAATTCATTCCACCGATCAAAGTTCTAACACAAAATAGTGCTACTGTTCAAAAATTAATAGAGGACAAAAAAA
>NW_023458563.1:14652173-14653207 GCF_013731165.1 Rhagoletis pomonella
ACTCATCGGAGGGTTAAAAGAACATTTTCAATACTTACCAGTCCTTATGCACCAAAAAATTTAATCCTATTAAATTCTACAAAACTTTCTCTTTAATTTGGAACCCATACTTCTTCTCTACAGACATTTCACTGAATTTTTTAAATCATTTTTGAATTACTGACGTCAGAGTGAAAAACTAACTAACTAACGTTAAAATGAAGTCGAAATCGTCATTTCGGCAACGCTGGCTATTTTTAAATAATTACACGCACCAGAATAACAGCCGACGACAGCAAATCAGAAACTGAAATAAAAAAGCTTGCACATTGTAGCCACGGCTGCCACTCAAGTTACATTTTTTCTACCAAGATCTTTTTGGAAAAACTATCAAAAATCCCAAATTTTTCTTATGTGCATTTATGATTAGTATTTTGTTTTTGGCCGTTTTATTATAATTTCTACGTTGATTTTGAGCCTCAGGCCGGTTATAAATAAAACATAAATTTGAAAGTTGCATTTATTATATTTATTGTTGTCGATATTTCGCCTCCAATATAAAGGCATCTTTGGGACTGAAAAACACAATTTGCATACATATTTACATCATACTACAAGAAAACTTAAGTACATCAAAAACGGAACTTACATTATTGGAGTTTTCCAATGGACTAATTACATGTGCGGAAAAATATTAACAAACAAGCTCGAAAAAACAATTAAACATAAACAAGAGAATGTAAATGTAAGCAAGTTGAAATACCGTAACGCAAACATGGGCACCTTTGCCCAAATGGGCTTTTTTGCCCGTACGGGCAAGCGAGCCCATTTCGCGGCCTAGATCAATGGGAAAATCATGGGCAAACATGAAGGGGCCAACGAATCTTACTAATACACGTATACCAATGAGAGCCACTGCACACACATTCTGGAGTAAAAAGTCCCACTCTCCCAAACGTACGCCACATACACTCCTCGTCATTTGAATAACTCAACCTTTTAATCCTTAGTATTTTCATTTTTATTTCATTTTGTTTATTTAATATTCATTACAT
>NW_023458563.1:14653307-14667117 GCF_013731165.1 Rhagoletis pomonella
ATCAACTGTATCAAACCTTCTTGAATTCACTACAAATGTGAACAATGGTTTCAAAAGTAATTATCAAACTGACGTCATTTACACTGATTTCAGCAAGGCTTTTGATAAAGTATCCCATTCAACTCTAGTATACAAACTTGATAAAATTGGTTTCCCTCCAATCCTGCTGCGCTGGTTTTCTTCTTATTTCATTGGCGGGAAACAGAGGGTTATCTTTAAAAAATGTTCATCTCGTGTAATTCATGTGACGCCAGGTGTACCTCAAGGTAGCCACCTTGGCCCCCTTCTGTTTATTTTATTCATCAACGATCTTCCAAATATTTTGAAGTATCCGAATTGCTTAATGTACGCAGACGACGTTTAGTTATTTAAGTTCATTGGTGCCCCAGGAGACAGGAAACAATTACAGGTGGACCTTAGTGATGTGTTTAAATGGTGCGAAGTAAATTCTATGTCACTTAACTTGAAAACGTGTAAATTTATGTGTTTCTCTAGAAAACCCTTTCAATAATATAGCTACCGAATTTGTGAACATAGTGTGGATCAGGTAACTAATTTCATCGATCTAGGCGTAACCATGGACTCTAAGCTTGAATTCAAGTCCCATGTAAACTCTTGTGTTAATAGAGCCAAGGGCGTCTTGGCTTTCATCAAACGTTGGGCGAAAGAATTCAGAGATCCTTATGGCACTAAAGCTCTCTTCACCTCCCTAGTCAGGCCGATCTTAGAATACGGGTCCGTCGTATGGAACCCTAGATATCAAACGCACTCTGACAGACTAGAGTCGGTACAGAAACAATTCTTATTATTCGCATTAAATAATTTGCCTTGGGATTCGACATTAAATCTCCCACTGTACAAAAGCCGCTTGAAGCTCATAAATTTGCCAACGCTGCACTGCCGTAGGGAGATGCTCGGGGTTTTGTTCATGATTAAGATCTTGAATGGGATGGTCAATAGTCCCTTCCTACTGAACCAGATCACGTTTTGTATTCCTTCTAGGCCTTCTAGACATTACAAGCCCATTATGCTAACTATTTGTAGAACAAATTTTGAAATGCATGATGCTTTTCGTTGCCTATGCCAGGACTTTAATAAGCATTACGACTATTTTGACACCTCCGACTCACATTTTACCATTAAGAAAACCTTACTTGAGATTTTGAATAAATAACATGTAAACCCATTGCATTGCACCTTATCGTTCAGCTGGTGAACTGTATTTCTGTTCAGTTTATGAGGTAAACGTTTTGTAACTAAATAAATTAATATCTTTAACCGGGAACGATAAATTACATAATATCTATGACTGCTTAGTACAACTGTAATCGGCTTCGTATATTTTCGCGACCGCGTAAGACAATACGAGCATGGATCGGAAACTCGGCCTTTCCGACCATGGTCAACAGCTTGTCCACAGCGCGTAGCGGAAACTAGAGCTTTCCGCCTGCCGCACATTCAAAGTAATGACTTCGGGAACATGGATCGGAAACTCGTTCTTTCCGACCATGCTGAACAGCTTGTCCACAGTGCGGAGCGGAAACTAGAGCTTTCCGCCTGCCGCACATGCAAAGTAATGTCTTTGGGAACATGGATCGGAAACCTGGCCTTACCGACCTTGATCAACAGCCTGTCCGCAGCTCGGAGCGGAAACTAGGGTATAACCTTTTTCGGTATAGAAAAATCCTAGCGGGTGGCGGCATTAAAATTGTTTCACACAGTTGGTTGCGGTCATCGTATTAATGTTTGCCTTTTGATAAAAATCAATGGTAGCCTCAGTTGTATTTTTACACCGACTTTCACCGAATTTTATTCCACTCGCGTTTTGTAAAAAAATAATTGCAGAACTTGTTTCATGCTCGGCAACTTTGCGCCTTTGAGTTCACTTTCACATTTTCCAACTAAAAAAATTGTATAGTCATCGGATCGGAATTGTTTCCTGGATGAGCTTGCCGATGTTGAAGCCATTTTACCGATTAAAACTCACTTTATTTTGTAAATTTCTGTCTTAGTTCACTTTAATTTTTGTAAAAAAAATTCCGTTCACGCTCTTTGCTTCACTTTTGACTTTTCATTAACATCGGATTATAGGACTGCCGCTTGGTTGAAATTAGTGATGTGTGTTTTTCCGTACTTCTCAGGCCTTTGCAATATTATGATGCTGCGTTATTTTAACCGATTTAAAACTTAATTGAAAAGTTATTCGATGAAATTTTCGATAAAAAGGCACACAGTAAAACTTCGCCATCTTAAAATTATAAAATATGAAAATTCATAAAAACTGGCTTCAGTTTCGTCACTTTTCGGTCCAACCCGGAACTCCTAAGAGTTATCTGAAAGCTTCGACAATAATTTCATATTTAGTTTTATACCCAACCTCATAACTTTCCGTGCGAAAACCTTTGGTTTTCAAAAATCGGTTCATTATCGGCACATGCTTACTGTAAGCTTCTTGGTGTGGCATACATACATTGATCTTCAGCTTTTCCTTTATTTCATAAAGATGAAGTTCATAAAAAAAGAAGTTGCCGCTGCGCAGCAGAAACCTAATTTTACATCGCCTAATTTTACACCAGTACTTCGTCCGACAATAACAATGCAATGCCGATGTGATTTACATCTAGATTTTCTTCGTCCTACTGTCCACCGCTTCATGTATTGTTGTTTGTTATGGTACAATAATTACAGGTATTGTCTTCCAAGAGAGCGCATATTACGATCTGCCTTATTTGTAAAACACAATTGTTGCCCACAAGTGCTACTTTGGACTGAGTAGGCAATTCGGGAGTAAAGTCCTCTCTCGACGTACGAAAACCACGCTCTATAAGTCACTCATCCTGCCCGTGCTGGTATATGGCGCAGAAGCATGGACAATGACAACATCCGATGAGGCGGCTCTTGGGGTGTTTGAGAGAAAGATTTTGCGGAAGATTTACGGTCCTTTACGCGTTGGCGACGGCGAGTACCGCAGACGATGGAACGATGAGCTGTATGAGCTTTACATCGATATGGACATAGTGCAGCGAATTAAAATACAGCGGCTCCGCTGGCTTGGTCATGTCGTTCGAATGGACACCGATGCTCCAGCTCTGAAATGTTCAGCTCGGAACCCGCTGGTGGTAGCAGAGGAAGAGGGAGGCCCCCACTGCGATGGAAAGATCAGGTGGAGAAGGACTTGGCTTCACTTGGCGTTTCCAATTGGAGTCAGTTGGCACAGAGGAGAAACGACTGGCGTGCTTTGCTGAACTCGGCCAAAATCGCTTAGGCGGTTACAGCGCCAAAAAAGAAGAAGAAGAGAATTGCTGCCCACACTAAAAGGTTTACTGCTGGAGAAAAGGGATATTTCCGTACCCCATATACCATGTATGTACACGTATTTTTTTAAACAAACCTTTCTGAGGACTTATTTAATTTGCAAAAGCCGAAAAAAAGATATTTGCTTGGAAATAAATTCAAAATTTGTATGGCTCACTTCATTTCAAACGTTTTTTCTTTTACTTAGAAAAATTAAAAAAATCAAATAGAGCGAAAACAAAAAGCAACGCCAACCAAAAGTAAAATAAACCAACTAGCGTTGCCGAATTGACGATTTCGTCGTCATTTTGACGTTTTTTTTTTGCTCAATGACATTTTGACGATTTCCCCCCCGTACATATTACATATGTATGTAAGTATGTATGTAAATTTTTTTAAGGAAAACGTAATCCAAAATACAACCATGCATTTATCTAGTTTTGTTTTACAACCGTGCTTTTAGTTATTTTACAGGTCTTCATCAAAAGTGATAAACTGCTGATAAACTTGATAAAACGATAAATTTATCGTTTTGATAAATGAACTGTCAAAATTTGTATGGAAATCTCTTTAACCAAAGTTTATCACTTTATCAAACGATTTTGGTGATAAACGTATAAATTTCTGCAAAATTCAACTCTGATAGACTGCCAGGTGGTAGATTTTGCTACGAACACATGAAAAACATATTTGCACAATAGGCGAGGTAAGAATGAAACTTAACCCGCCAGATAAGTGAAATAATAAACAATTTTGTGCAATTATTTGTCAAGGTGCGTTCATGAAAGAATGCGGATAAACTGATAAATTATCACTTTAGATGAAGACGCCTATTAAATGTGTTCTAGAGTTGTAACCAAATCGTTAATTTGCACTGTTGACACTGATTTGAAAGAGACAGAAAAATAGCAGAGGGAATTCGTTCAGTCAAGATTATCTATCAGTTAATAAATGCTAATGTTACACTTTAAAACTGGATCAAAATCTTCAAAAACTTCAAGCCAGTGGAGTTGAGAAATTTAAATCAGTTGTGTTTTAAAGTGTGATTTAAAATTGCCGTTAACAATTACAAATCTACTTTATTAACCTATATGCAATGTGGGTTCCCTTTGGTTTTGAAATGTGTGGTCATATTTATTGTATATAATTTATGTATTTATATACTAAAGAAAAACTTGACGTTTTTTTGGCCAAAATTGCGATTTTTTCAGGGTAAAATTACGATTTTTCAGCAAAAGCTTTCGGCAACGCTGGAACCAACATTGAACTGCGTCAAAATGAAAATAAGAGAGCAGGAATTTCGATGTGAAGCAAACCTCTCTGGGAAGACAATACCTGTAATTATTGTACCATGGCTGTTTGTATATTTTTGTTTACATTATGTCATTTTTTTACCCGCGCAGAAGCGAAAGTGCGAACGCGGGCTAAAGAAAGGGAAAAACAGTTTACGGGAGGAAGGGTATGAAAAGTTGCGAAAAAAATATTTATATCACCACCGACATCATGTTCATCGCAGTACGGCTGCGGCAATACTGACTTTGTGCACCAAACAAAGATCGTAAATTTTCCTCATATACACAATAAGCCATCGTTCGGACTTTGCTCCGATAGGAGTAGATTTGTTCCGTTTGGTCGAAATAATTTGAAACTTCGTCCTCTACTCCGCTCAACTGAAAATCTGCTCCGTTTTTATCGACACGACTGTTACCTTGGTAAGCTACAGCACCTTTGCAAATACACTTGAATTCGTGAATAGGCCCTCACAATCACCCAATTTGAACCCGATCGAAAAATGTTGCTCTGTCTAAACTTCTGTAATTGCGTCGTTGCCCACCAATGTAACAATTGTCCCGGTAAATCAAGAATGAAATAACTTTTTATTAATTCTAACCAAGGCATTTTAACTTTAATGATAATTGCTCGCTGGGTTATAGGCGCCTTTACACGGGTCGATTTTCTAGTAGATTTTTGTCGTTCAACCAAAATCGACCCGTGTAAATGACATCTCAACCGTAAAATGTAAATGCTTTGGCTAGTTGATTTTCCAGTCTACAGAAATCGATCCTTGTAAAGGCAGCTTTAGCCCCTTCTTTAGTCCTAGAATACAGTGATACGAGGAGAAATGAATTGTTTTTTATAAAGATAAGAAATGCACATCTACTTCGAAAACTTGATTTTTGTTCCCATTTTTGCAGTCCGAACCCAGCAAAGAGCGTTCGATGAAGGTCAGCTAGTGATCAGTATTGCCAATTTTGTATTTAAAAAAGCACAAAGACACTGAAAATAGCGCAATTTTCCCAAAAAAACACCAAATTTGTGTTGCTGTGTTTAATGGTATTTTTGCATATAAAGCTGTATGTTGAAATATTTTAAGTAATCACGCAATGTCACTTGTAAATATTTCCAACTATGCGCAGTTAATTAATTTAATCAATTTAATTAGCAGAACGTTTGTTTATTCGTAAAACAATTTGCAAAACTTTTTTGGTTTCTCTAGCGGCTTTATTTTCATGCAATTGCTTACTTTTGTACAAATGTGCACACACAGCTAATTAGCAGAATATTCTATGAATTCCGTAATAGAGACTGTGTGAAAATATATTTTCAATATATTGCGTATGGATTATCTAGGAGCATATTATCCAGAGGAGAAGCTCGGCCAAACACTAACATACATATGTGTAAGTCAACGGATAAAGTTTTCCGTACGTTTGGAATCAATAAATGAATGAACAAAATAACTAAAAAATGTTCGCGTTTTAATTCCCTAAACGTACTTAGTTTATTGCGTAAGGCACAAAATTGGCAACAGTTATAGCGATGTGAAATTTGCTCATATACAGGCATGGCTCACGCTTGTTTGTGGTAGTGCCCACTTCTGCTCATATACCAAGGATGAAAAATAGAAATTTCAGATTGTACCTAATATCATAAAATAAATGTACCCAAATGAGATAGATTGTACCTAAAAAAGTTACATCATTCATTTGTAATTTTTTTTATTAATTTCATTTAAAACATTAATACAAAGGATGGATGTACTTTAAACATGATTAGGGGTTTTTTTAACTGAGCCTTTATCTATATGGCCTTATTCATTAAAAATAAAGTAGGTTTAAATAGCTTTATAAATTGACGTTTTCATACATTTTTCAATTTATAAACCTTTTATAAAACCCCAGTGGGAAAATGTAATGTATAGTAATTGAAAAAATAATCAGCAAAACAACCCTTTTCACATTCAAGAATTTGCATTGCCTAGTATCGCGAAAAGAATGTGTTTTAATAGGCAATTTTTGGAACTTTTTGAATACATTAGAATGCTGAATACATAGTTAGCAGTTATATAGTCGAGAACTCATAATGAATACATTATATTATTTATCACGCATGTAATCCATTACTACTTTTCCGACCGGGGCTACTTTATTTTTTATGAATTATTATTATTATTTATTTTATTTCCAATAGAATACATTTCAAGAGGATATGGTTTATCGATAAACCTTACAACTAGACTATTATATATTGTATAAAAGAGAATTATTGGTTATGATTGATATAAATGAGCTTAAAGGAAAAAAAACAACTTCTAATCTTGCAAAGTTTAGAAAAAAACCTTTTATACAAACAAATTTCAAAGGTGAAAGAAAAGAGGAAGCACATAGATAACAACGTAGTATATAACTAATATGGTTGTACAGGTAAAGTTTCTGTATTCATTACTAGAAAAAATTAAGAAACATTTAAACTACTAATTAATGGATTTGTCGATATATCACAGAGACGCTTAAATTTATCAGTAATTTTATCAATACGATTCGAGAGAAGAATCATATTATTTTGGGTATGCAACTCTGCGGTTGAAAAGTGCCATGGTAAATTAAGCATCATTTTTAATAATTTATTTTGTCGAATTTGCAATTTATTAATATGAGTTTTATCACAATTACCCCAGACCGGACTTCCGTACAAAATAATGGATTGAAATATAACTTTTGCAATTGTAATTTTGTTGTCATTACTAAGCTTAGATTTCCTGTTTATTAGCGGATATAGTAGTTTGAGGGCTATATTAAACTTGATGATTATGTGGTGAATGTGATCTCTGAAAAGTAGTTTCGGGTCGAGTACAATCCCCAGATATTTAATATTGGTGGACCACTGCACTTCACTAGTGCAGATATAAATATTAGAAATAGGATAATAGCAAGAGTTTCTTTTCCTCGTGAAAAAGAGGGCTTGCGTTTTGCTTACGTTTACTTTGATTTTCCATTTATGAAAATGTTCAGTGATCAGATTTATAGCAGACTGCAGATGAGCAACAGACTGTTGGCCGAACTCATGTGAATTAAAAATAGCAATATTATCTGCGTACATAGCATAATCACAGTCTATTGATTTAGGTATATCTGAACAGTAAATGATATAAAGCAACGGCCCGATAACTGAACCCTGAGAAACTCCTGCAGGAACTAAATTTAAATCGCTATATTCATTACCAACCTGAACACAAAAATAACGATTACTTAAAAAACTTTTAATAATTTTTATCAAATGTGGTGGAAAACAGTAATCAATCAATTTGAAAATTAATCCGTTGTGCCATACTGTGTCAAAAGCCTTTTCTATGTCAAGTGATACGAGTGTGGTGGATTTCTTCGCTTCAAAGTTACATTTAATGTGTTTACAAAGCCTTTTAGTTTGGTGTGTAGTGCTATGAAATTTACGAAATCCGAATTGTTCATTTGGTATGATATCTCTAGTATCTAAAACGTTCCAGATTTTCTGTTTTAAGACTTTCTCTAGAACTTTGCTTAGGCTGCTTAAGAGGCTGATTGGGCGATAACTAGTCACAAGATTTTTAGGTTTTCCTACGTTGTGAATTGGAATTACGTTTGCTACTTTCCAAGTGTCGGGAAAGTATTGAATTTTCAAGCATGAATTAATTAAGAAAACCAAATAATTGATCGCACATTCTGGAAAGCTTTTAATCATAATGTTTTTGATATCATCAATGCCAGAGGCTTTTCTAGTCCGCAACTCGGAAATAAGTAGAGAGACAGTTTCACGATCAACATAGAACGAACAAGGCGTAAAAATGCAAAGATTATCAAAATGTGACATAGTAGTATCCACAATATGATTATTAGATTGTGTGCCTAAATTGTCTGAAATCTTATGATAATCGCAAAAATTTTTTGAAAATAATTCAGCTTTGCTTTCGTTTGTACAAAGCACGTTATTTCCAGAAACAATTTGTGGTATCCCTTGATATTTTTTCCTAAGAATTTTTGCCAGATTCCAAAATGGTTTTGATCTATTTTCAAGATTGCTCAGTTTTTCTGACCACGTCTTATTTCTGTGTTGTAGTATTTCAAAGTTAATTAAAGCAATATATCTTTTCATTATTGCGTAGTCTCATGGAAGACGATACCGGCCCCATTGACGGCGATAAAAATTTCTCGTTTTAATTAATTGCAAGATGTGCGGTGGTAAATTAATATGACACTTTTTACTAGGCTTTTTGGGAACAGCCAATCTCACTGCTCCCAAAATTTCCTTTGACAGGAAAGCAACATTTTCATCCACTTGGGATTTGTTAGTAATAGTTTCTAAGTCCATCGATAAATTTTTCAGCGATTTCTGCAACATTTTTCTGTATAGGCTCCAATTGGCATTTTTAAAGTCAAACTGTAGAGGTAGAGACAAAGGCACACTAGCATCAATTTTAAATGTGACTGGCAGGTGATCAGAGCTTAAGCTGTTTACTGCTGTATGCTGGGAGATAATCTCCGGTAAATTTGAGATAATTCAGTCAAGATTTGAAGGGTTCGAACTTGCTGCTTCTGGTATGTAAGTGGGATTTTGTGAATATATTATAGTTGTAGGTAGAGAATCCCTAGTTTCACGCAGAACATTTCCCCAAGCATTAGCCCTCAAACATCCCCAATTTCTGTGTCTACTATTTAAATCGCCACAGACAACGAACTTAGTATTTTGGCACAACAATTTTTTTAAATCAGATTTGAATTTACGGCCCAAGCCATTTGACCTTGACCCACCAGGAAAGTAAACACTGTAAAGCCTTATATTTGTGTTATTTTTTATCGAAATCTCTATGCCAATATTTTCAATCACAGTAGTGTAAATCTTTGGAACAATGACGAATGAAATTGATTTGCGTATAAAAATGGCAACACCTCCACCACTTCTATATTCACGATCGTTTCTCACTACGTAATAATGGGAATGATTAAGCTTAATGCTACTGTTAAGCCAAGTTTCAGAAAGTAAGCAGATGTCTACTTTATTTCTTACTAAAAAGTCAAACAGCTCAGTAGATTTGTTTCGGATACTTCTGCAGTTCCACATAAGAACATAAAGAGAAGAGAGAGACATTAATAATAGTCTTTATATAAATATTTTACAGCTAATTGCGCAATGACATGGAATTGATCCTCTTTGGTTTTACACAATTTGAGCTTAGAACTATGTCAACAGTGAGACGTGTTATTTCCTCTTCTGTAAATAGGCAGCTACTTGTCTGCTTCACAGCAGCTGTTTGCCGCGGCCAGACTGGAACTGTTGGAATGTTCTCTCTGCCTGTACGTTGTTGGTTGATGTGTGCTGGAAGGCCCGGGAAAGACTTGGCGTTATATACAAATGTTTTGCTTGTTTTTGGCATGTTCCGATTCCGGCTGCTTTTAAAATTAACACTCTCTCTTATTTTTATATAAGCTTCACGATTTGGACATGCAAAATCAGTCGATTTATGACACCCACTGCAGTTCGCGCATCGTTCCTTTTCTGGAGTTGGACAATCAGATGACTTGTGCTTTCCAGCACAGTTTGAGCACATTGATTTAACGTTGCAGTTTTTCTCACCGTGGCCATAAATTTGGCAGTTACGACACTGAACTGGTTTGTTTTTAGGTTTTCTCTGAAAATCCCACTTAACAATTGTTCGAAAGAGCGATTTTACTTTCGCCCGAAGTTCATTAAGCTTAACAGAGCTTTTCTCAAAGCTCACTATATGTATAGTGTCAGTGTAATTGCTATGCACTCTATTTACAACTTTAACTTCTTGGCATTTATAACCACATGTAATAAGTTCATTTTTGATATCTTCACACGATCTATTATCCAGACCTCCAAGCACCACTTTAAACGGGCGATTTTCTTTCTGATCATGTGAAAAAAATTGACAATTATTATCTTTAAGCAACTTTTTAATCAAATTAAATGTTTCGTTCGTTTCAGCAATAATTTTTAATCCTAGTGAGATCTTCTTAACCACATAGCTGGTAATTTTTTTGTCCTCTATTAATTTTTGAACAGTAGCACTATTTTGTGTTAGAACTTTGATCGGTGGAATGAATTGTTTTTTAACAATTGGATTTTCGACTTGATCGTTCAAATCAATGTCCACATTTTCATCAGTAAGCATTTGAAGAGGAGCCCAGTAATTATGTCTGGGCGAACCTTCTCCCCTTGGTCTTCATCACACAACTTAATAGCACGTTTAGGAATTTTAATACACTGTACAATGTTATTATAGTTTAGTATGGATGGTAAGCTAATATGCATACAGTTTTTTTTGGTCTCTAGAATTTTATTTTTTTTTTTCAATGCACTCGGATAAACACGTGTTACAAAGAAATCTCGAGCTGCGAGCGATACAACCTTCTCACTCAACGTCACCACAGAGACTGATTTTTTATGAATAAGGCCAACAGACTATAGTCTAATGGGAATCGGAGAAGCGTTGTTTATGTCTAATTTTGACAACTGAAAAATATTGGCGAAAAATACAAAAAACGCACTTTGCGAAGTATACTTCTTTATCCAGCTTTTTATAAAACAACAGAAAAAGTCTACTAATTTATCCGATTCCTTTTAATAGGTGCAGCAAGTCAAGAGAATATAATTAAATTACCGAAAGTAACTTCGAAAGCATTTTGAATATATTTCCCGAAATCAAAAAGCGAATATGGGTCAAATAGTTATAGTTCTCATCTAAAAAAAATATGAAATTTAAAGACATCCTAGACACTGGACTGTATGGGCGAATAAGGGCTGGTTTTCATTATGTCATATTTTGACAAAAAAAATTTTCGACATATTTTGACACAACTTTCTTTCCTTTATCCCTACCTTTATCGATGGTATTATGGGCCAAAAACTTACAAATAGCCGCTTTAGCAGCGCAGGTACACGCCTGAAGGCCTATTCTGATCTAAATCAATCAAAATACCATTTTTTAGTCCCATTTGACAATTTTTTTCACTTAGTCAAAATAAGCCTTAAAATTATATATATTTATATATATTTTGACCACTTTTCTTTAGAATTGTTTATTCTTCAAAATCAAAGCGAAGCTTCTCCCGAGCCTACAAGCAAATATATTAGCATGGTAAAGGGAAAAGAAAACAAAAAGAAAAATGCATCTCATCAAAAGATGATTGTACCTAAAATCTAGTAAATATACCTAATATACCTTTAAGTCATCTCTGTCATATACAACCATGGACAGAGAGTGAGCGCCTGCTTAAAGAGCGTAAGCATAACATGTCGTCGCCTGGGTAAAAGATTGTCGTATGTTAATTTCGGCAGGTGGTGGGAAATCGCGATTGAAGTTTGGAATGCAATTTTCCAAAAACGCGAAGATAGATTTTCTCCAAAGTCTCTGAAAATGTTACTAGTTCACAAAATTCCTAAATTATTTAATTTTTAATGTTTATTGTTAATTAGTTTTGAGTTTATGAAGGATTTTCTTTAGTTAAACTTTGTCGTAAGCGTCATTTGTCCACAATTTGGCAGCCACTTCGTATGAAATACGACAAAATGTGATCAAAATTTCTACCAAATAAGCGACACTTTTTACTCAATATCTCGGAAACTAAAGGAGATACTAAAAATGGAGAAGGCCATTTTTAAGATATTGATTAGCTTAATATGGCTGCAACACTAACTAAATTTTTACTAAATTAGCGAATAAATTGTAGTCAATATCTCGGAAACTAAAGGAGATATCTAAAAACTGATAACACCAATCGAAAGACCTTATTTCAAAATATATAACTGCATCTAGAACTAAAAATCGTCATAATGGCGCTTACGACAATCTTTTACCCAGGCGACGATGTGTATACATGCGAGAGCGTAACAAAATGAATGCACAATCATTCAAACGTAATTGGCACACTAACACAATCACACTTTCAGCTCGGGTTTACTTGGGGTAGTGATCACATCTGCTCATACCCTGCAGCAATAAGTCGGCCAATTTTCCGTTACGGACTAGTACTTGACTGGATAAAATTTGACTGGTCAGAATTGGACATTTGCTTACATCGAAAATGTCAGCCTTCGACCAGTCCCCAAGCAACCGGCCTAGAGATAGACGAAAAGTACAGTTTGGCAGTGACAGGGTGGTGTTGTCTTGAAATTCAATAAAAACAATGTAAAGAACTCCACCATGTAAATGTCCCAATCGCTTGGTCTGGCCTTGATGCAAAGTGAACATTTGAACACACATTTACATGCGTGGCTGTAACTCAGTGCGCAGAGATGCTTGCCACTATTTGTTAGCTTTTAGGAGGGTCCGGGTTCAAATGCCGTCAGAAGCAACATGGTTATAAAATGCTAAATTTTTTTTTTGTGTGTTTCCGAATTATGAAAAAGCATCTGCGAAGTGCAGAACACAATCTTACTACAACAAAAAAAATCTCCAAAATTGGACTAGTCCAGGACTATTTTACGGTCAGTATTGATTGGACCGGTCCTTTTCCAATGACACGCCAATGCTAAAAATGGCATTTGAAACCATTAGCAGGGGAATTATGAGGGACTAGTGCTGGTAACAATAGGGACTATCTGAGGGCTAACCTAGGGTGAGTCTGAATTACTGCAGGTTATACACTCCTCGTCATTTGACACACCCTTTCAATCCGTAGTATTTACAGTTTTCCTTTTGTTTAATTAATATAATTTTTTTGTAAAATATAAAACATTCTACGGGTAAATGCAATTTTAAAATTGTTTACAAATTAAAACTTAACTGTTCCATTTCCTGGGCAGCATTTTATATGATTTTTTTCGTTTTATTGAGAGCTGGAAACAGTTCTTAAAAAAGTATTCAAAAATTTTTATTGAGCTCGAAGCCGTTTTTAATGAAAAACTTATTGTGGAAACGCAACAATAATTTGAAAAAATGGTAGAAGTGATAGCTATTTCGGAAATCACCACATTTCCTCATCAGACTCCTCATCAGTAGGATTCGAACCGACGATCCCACTGACTCAGCCAGTTGCCTACGCAACAAAACCAACAACCACATGATCAAGTGTAAATCGCAGCGGGATAGCTGCGCTTGATTGTGTTGGCTTAGCAAATGAAAAAGTGGGGAAAAAGCAACGATAATTTATAAGGCTAACTGGCTGAGTCAGTGGGATCGTCGGTTCGAATCCTACTGAAAGAAGTCTGATGAGGAAATGTGCTGATTTCCGAAATT